>NC_138822.1:52013042-52496399 GCF_965178545.1 Coloeus monedula
GTGAATCACCCATCTCATGAACGAAAGTACCCATCCCCAGCGTGGAAGGTGGGGAGCAAAAAGAAAGACAAAGTAATCCTTGCTACTACTTCTCACAATGGAAACACTTTGTGGTTGTTTTTAACTCTCAGTGACTGTAGGAAAGGGTATTCTCTTTCATCATAGGGGTTTTATTTGCTATTCCATTCACATTGTTCATTTTTCATGCCACTGGCACCAAGGCAAGCTACACACTGACAGCTTTGGAGGAGACTTCCATGACTCCCACTGTGCTTCATGCACGTTAGTCTTTCAGTTGTTCAGTAAGGAGACCCCTCAGAAAGGTTGTTTCCAGGTTATCCCTCTAATGGCTGTAGTCCTGGAACAGCAGAAGTGCAGGAGCAGAGCACAATGCTTCATGGATCTTTGATCTCACCCTGTTTTCCCCTTCCCTTGTGTCATCTGCAGTTCCCTGCTCACTGGTGCCCTGAGATCAGAGCAATGCTGAACCAAAGAGGCTGTGTTTTGTCTGTGTTTTGACGTGGTGTAAGTAATAGAATAGATTTTGGAGAAGCAGAAAATTTGTCTTGTATATGGCATTTCAACTCCAAGCCTTCACCTCATCATTATCTGCTGGTGGTAGGCAGGAAAGGGAAGATGATGGTCTAGAAGTTGAAGTTGCAGTTTTGGATAATTGTACAATCTGTCCTGCAGCACAGGCTCTCTGGTGCAACTGTCACTTCATCAGCAGCATGGCAGAGAGGGGATGAGGAATATGAAAACTATTCACTACAAACTATCAAATTCATTCACTACAGACTATCCGCTAAGAGAATCCTCTGTGAACAATACATGGATTTGGTACTGGACTGTTCTTCACCACTGTCAAGTGCTGCCAGGCTATCACAAGCCCTTTGTGCACACATTTCTGCAGGAAACAAGAGCTGAAAATCCAGAAATGCCACAGAAATATTTTTACGTTTTGCTTGAATTAAAAATTCACTAAATTAAAAAAAAACCCTGCATTATTACAGACATGTTTTTGTTTATACAAGATATGCAACACTGTAACAAAATTATCTTTTTCTACCCCAAAAATGGGAAAGCATTTTTAAAAAGGCTTTGATAAAAGTAGAAGAAATCTGAATTGCACTAGCAAGGATGATTTAATTTAAAAGTCCTAGTAAAACACAGAGAGGGAGTTAAATATCTGTGCACAAGATTGTACAGTTTGTGTTGCTAATGCCCTTTAAAAGGCATAAAGAGAAAAATAACAAATATAATTTAAACAGCAACAAAAACACAGAAGAGATTCCTGCCAACACTGGTGAACATGGAATTGTTGCCCAAGAAGGCCTGGCTAGAGGGTTGGGTTGAACAAAGGAATGAAAGAAAAAGGGTAATATATAAATTAATATATAAATATTAGGAGAACAAAATATCAGATGTTCTTGTAGATACCCCACAGTGTCTAGGATAGTGTTAATGTTTGAAAAACATTATAGAAGCAGACCACTCTGTAATCTAAAGCAAACATGGAGCAAGATTTTTGCTGTCTTCCCTAGCACAATTCTTGGAATGTTTCTTTTGTAAGAATAGAACTACTAAGAGGGAAACAGAAAAGTTCAGAAATATGCCAGTAGGCAGCTTCTGAACTTCTTTTTGCTGAAGTATTCCCAGGTGGATAGCTAGTTGAATTAAAATATTTGGTTCACTGTGTTGAGCTTTGATGTTCCTCTTAAAGAAATGTCATTGAGAGACTACCAAGCCTTTCACAGTCCATTGGTGCTGGTGTTGTTTCATGTATCATGGGCACCCATGATAGAGCCAGAAGCAGTCTGAGGAGCGTCAAGGGTTACAGAGCCCTGGGAGCAGCAATAAGGGGCTCTGGAGCGCAAGAAGTTTTTTCATTGATCCTCACAGTCAAAGGGAAGGTGTTTGAAAGGGTCAGTCAGACCTGGCAAATCAACAAATGATTACAGGCTGGTGCCACTGTCAGAATTTTGGCTTCTTGGGCCTCATGACACACCCTGAGAAACTGGGTGTACTGAGGGCTGATGGGATCCATCTGTCAGAGAAGGGGAAGAGCATCTTTGGCCATAGGCTTGCCAGGTAGGTGAGGAGGGCTTTAAATTCACAGTGTCAGGAGATGGGAACCTCAGTCCATCTTAGTCCTTCCAGTCTGATGGCAAGTCAGCAAGAGCTGCCCAGAGCTTGGAGCAGGTCAGGAGGAGAATACATGAAAAGTCACAAAGGAACTCCTGACACTCCAGCCAGTAAGGTGGCTTCATCAGGGACTGAACTTAAATGCCTTTGTGCAAACACACAGCATGGGGATGAACGAGAGGAGTTAGAGATGGGCTAACAGGCATCACAGAGGTGTGGTGGGATGGCTCCTACGACTCAAGCACTGGAATGGGAGGTTACAGGCTCTTTTCAAAACAGGCAGGAGAGACAAAGGAGGAGTATTGCTCTCTGTGCCAAGGACATGCTGAAGTGGGTGAAGCTCTGCCCTGGGATGGATGAGGGCCCAGCTGAGAGCTTATGAGTCTGGATTAAAGGGAGGGCAGGGACAGGTGACATTATAGCAGGGGCCTGCTACAGGCTGCCTGACCAGGAACACTGAGTGGATGAGTCCCTCTATAGACAGATAGGAGCAGCCTCACATTCCCAAGCTCTGGTCCTCAAGGGGAATTCAACTACCTCAATATCTGTTGGATGGACAACATAGCAGAACACAAACAGTCCATGAGGTTCTTGGAATGTGTTGATAATAACTTTCTTCTCCAAGCATTAGAGGAGCAAGCAAAGAGCAGGTGCTATGCTGAATCTTCTTCTCACCAACAAGGAGGATCTGGTGGGGGATGTGAAGGCCAGTGGGAGGTTTGACTGAATACTTATGGTGTCAGGAAGGGCACAGAGCAAGCTAATACCCTAGACTTCAGGAGAGCAGACCTTGGCCTCTTCATGGATCTTTGTGGTAGAATATCATAGGAAAAATCCCTGGAGGGAAAAGATGCCCAAGAAAGCTAGTGGTGATTAAAACATCACCTTCTCCAAGGTCAAGGTACAAGATGTGTGTATCCTTCTGAGTTAGAAAGCAAGCAAAAGGGGTGGGAGGCTTTCCTAAATGAGCAAGGAGCTTCTGGCAAAACTCAAACAGAAGAAGGAAGTTTGCCGACTCTGGAAAAAGGGACAGGCTACTTGGTAAGAATATTGGAGTTATATCGGAGCATACAGGGCTGCATGCTAAGGTTCATTTGGAACTGTATCTGGCAAGTGATGTCAAAGACAACAGGGGGCACTTCTTCAAGTACATCAGAAGCAAAAGGAAGACTAGGGAAAATGAGGGCCACTGCTGAATGGGGGCCCACTGTGCTCTGGTGACCAAGGATATAGTGAAGACATTTTCTCAGTGCCCACTTTGCTTCTCTCTTTACTGCTAATGCATATCCTTAGGAATCCCAATCCCTGGAGGCAAGAGACAAAGTCTGGAAAAACGACAACTTCCCCCTAGTAGAGGAGAATTGGTTTAGAGATCATTGAGGCAAACTCGACACCTACAAATCCATGGGGTCTTATAGAATGCACCTGTGAATGCTGAAGAAGTTTGCAGGTGTTACTGCTAATGCAATCTCCATCATCTTTGAAAGGTCACGAAGGACATGACAGATCCCCAAGGACTGGAGAAAGCCAGTGTCACTCCAATTTTCAAAAAGGGCAAGGAGGACCCAGGAAATGAGTCTCATCTCCATCAGCCTCATGTCCATCCCTGGAAAAGTGATGGAACAGTTTATTGAATGTGAGCTTCGGTGGATCGATGCCGTGTTTATTCCTAAAGGGTCCCTCATGGACACGCTCAGGCGGCACTCTCGTAGCACCTACGCACGCACACAATCTCACCTTCGCAGGCAGTCACGAACAGCCACTCACACACACAGCCTGTGCACGAACCAGAGACAAAGAGGCGAGAGGGGTTCTCTGCATGCAATTCCGATGCATTTAATGGCAGGGAACAGAGGCAAGAAGAGCCCAGAACTGAACACCCGTGCCAGTTTTATCCCGAGAGCTCCCAGAGGCGGGCAGAGCATCCAAAACCTATAGTCTGAGGGCTAGGGGGCAGAGGCAAGGCTGAGTGACATAACAGGGGCCAATGGGAAAAGGGATGGGAGGGGGGAGAGAGCCAGTGACCAGCAGAATCTCCCTTTGTCAAGGGAGAACTTTGTAGCACAGTGTTGTAGGGAGAGATCACTTTTAGGGTAACTTGGGGGGTGTGAAGTGGGCTTAGCCACTGCAACAACAGTTCATCGTGGATGCCATCTCTAAGAATGTGGATGAAAAGAAGGTTACAAGAGTAACTGGAATCACCAGGGTATAAGCATGCTTGACCAATCTAATAGCCTTCTATGGTGGGATTACTGGCTGAGGACAGAAGGGGCAAGCAGTGGTTGATTGCTTTGACTTCAGCAAGGCTTTTGACACTGTTTCCCCTACATGCTCATGGTATCTCAGGAAGTGTGGGTTAGCTGAGAGGACAGTGAGGTGAATTGAGAACTGGCTGAATGACAGAGTTCAGAGGGCTGTGACCAGTGGCACAGGGGGTAGCTGGAGACCTGTAGCTGGTGGCATTCCTCAGGGGTCAGTGCTGCGTTCAGTCTTGTTCAACTTACTCATCAGTGACCTGGAGGCAGGAACAGAGTGTACCCTCAGTGAGTTCCCTGACAACACAAAGCCGGGAGGAGTGACCAACACCCCAGAGGGCTGTGCTGCCATTCGGTGAGACCTGGACAGGCTGGAGAGTTGGGCAGAGAAGAAACACCTGAAATTCAACAGAGGCAAGCGCAGGGTCTTGCACCTGGGGAGGAACAACCCCAGGCACCAGCACAGGCTGGGGCTGACCTGCTGGAAAGCAGCTGTGGGGAGAAGGACCTGGGGGTCCTGATGGACAACAAGCTGTCCATGAGCCAGCAGTCTGTCCTGGGGGCCAAGAAGGCTGATGGGATCCTGGGGTACATTAGGAATAGCATTGCCAGGAGGCTGAGTGAGCTGATCATGACCCTCTACTCAGCCCTGGTGAGGCACATCTGGAGTGCTGTGTCCAGGTCTGGGCTCCTCAGTTTAAAGAACTACTGTAGAGGGTCCAGCAGAGGGCTGTGAATATGATGAGAGGACTGGACCATCTCTCTAAAGAGGAAAGGCTGGGGGAGCTGGGCCTGTTCAGCCGTGAGAAGAGACAACTGAGATGGGACCTTACCAATGCATACAAGTATCTGAAGGGACGGTGTCAGAGGATGGAGCCAGGCTCTGCTTGGTGGTGCACAGCAATAGGGCAAGGACCAGTGGGCACAAACTGAAACACAAGTTCTATATCAAGACGAAGAAAACGTTCTTTGCTTTGAGAGTGACAGAACACTGG
Source organism: Coloeus monedula (assembly GCF_965178545.1). NCBI lineage: Eukaryota > Metazoa > Chordata > Aves > Passeriformes > Corvidae > Coloeus > Coloeus monedula. Next base: position 52,018,438 of record NC_138822.1, read on the forward strand.
AACAGACTCCTCTGGGAGGTTGATGCATGTCCTTCTCTGGAGATGTTCAAAACCCACCTGGATGTTATCCTGGGCAATCTGCTTTAGCAAGGTGTTGGACTAGAAGATCTCCAAGGGTCCCTTCCTACCCCAGTGATTTCATGATTCTCTGATTCTGTGAAATGTTGTAAGAGCACTGTCTTTCTTCTGTAATAATTTTTCGTAGCGTTTGTTTTAAAGTCAGCTTTCGCATATAAGCTTTGTGTATGCAAACAGACAGGAGAAGCAGAAATTCTTAGCTGGATTTCCTAAATCCAAAAAGCTATAGACAACAATTTGCCAATGAAATTTTGTTTGCAAAGCGTTCAGTATGCATTCTGATGCAATACACTGATATTGAAGCTTCTGGGTGAAAAAAATTTTAATCCTGAAGCAGCAGAGGGAGCTATGCCGACACAATTAATTGCATTCCCAGGCTTCTGCAACTGTGAATGGAGACTTTTGTTTGTATGCTGCCTTTTCCTGACATCTGTAGAGATTAATATGTTTGGAATATATTAAACTGTGATACCAGCCTCAAGGAAGGCGTAGAACATATGTCTGAGATGTAATGAACAAGATGAAAAAGCAAAACAGGACAAAACATTCAAATGCTTTTAGGTACTAAAATGCCTAAAAGACCTTGCCATTTGGTGGGATGAGTGCTTTTCAGGAACTTTGACATTTTTGAAAATCACATTTTTATTTCAAGAATGTGGGGAATTCCAGTCATTACTTTGGGAGCCCAAACTGGCCTTTTTACCATCACCTACATCTTCCTACATTTTCATCATGACAATGGCATCAACTCACAAAGCTTTTTGCCATCTCCCCAAAACATATATTTTACTGACTGCTCTGAGATGTAAGCATGCACTGACAGCAAGACACATGCTTAAACACATGGTGGAAAAAAGAAAGAGCTTAATTGCTTATACTTAAGCATATGTCCAAGCCTTTTGTAATTCTCCTTGAAAAGATTCACTTGTAAGCCTGTTAATGCCAAGTGGTAAGTCCTTTGGCAGCGAAATATCTGGTAAAGCTTTTAAGTTTTACAAATAGCCACAAGGAGTCTTTACACACATTGTATGACTTTAAATGTGCCTACTGATTTCTGTGTGTATGGATTTGTACAAAAGATTCTCATGAATGTAACGACATACATGTTCCTCTTACTGCCTTACTTATTACCTGCCTCCTATTGCCCCCGCAGTTTGGATACCAGCAACCACCAGGGGAAATATGTAAATGCAAAAACAAACAGTGTCTCAGAGGTCACCACAGAGTCTTTGGTTCTCAGTTCGGTGGAGTGAAATTGACCAAAGCAAAGCAAAAACTAAAGAAAACATGGCCCTGTGGAAACTATAAACTTTAGTGTCTGTTCCTAGCCCTTCAGAGATCCTGAGCCAGCTCCTAAATAACCAAGTTTTCAAATTTACTAAGTTGGGAAAGGAAGTACTCACCCACAGGCATTCATTTGAACCTGTATCCTGTTTGTTCTTGTCACTTTTCATTGCAGACAGAAAATTAATATGGGGAAGTCGGGGAGGAGAAGAGGTGTTAGGAAAATTTAAAGTTTCTCCTTTAATGTTGCAGTGGTAAAAGAGCAGGTCAACAAGGAAAATACAAACCATTTTGGGACTTGTCGCAGAATCACAAGTACTGTCAGCTGAGATGGTGTTCCAGTCACAGGTGACCCAGGACCTTCTCCCATCACTGTTTCCCATTCACTGATTTGAGGCAGGGCAGGATCCAACCCGCAGCAGCAGGGACCTCCAGGCTTTGGAATACTCCTAATTTCTAATTCCCAGTGCCTGGCTATTTAGGCGAGTGGTATGTTTAAAAGGAAGGTCTTTTCTTGACTCAGTACAGTTTTTTCTCAGATGTCTGCTTCAGTGGGACAGTGCTTCAATCTGTTTATCCAGGAATATGATAGACACCTGTGGAGTGTCTACTATTTGCTTGTTTTCAAAAGTGGGAATCAGATAAGATAAATTAGGTTTTAGTCCTCATTACACATGTATTTAGCAGTCAAATACTGAAATCTTTAGTGTGCCAGATAAAAGATTGAGATTTAAGACGCTGATTGTTGAGAAAGCATTTATCATAAAAATGCATATCTCTAATAAAAATTACAAGGCAAGCTTGTATATATGGAAATTATTAGGCTTAATTTCAAGTACTTGTCACAAAGGTATAGAGGAGAGGCCAGAAAAACTGGCGATTGACTTTGTATAGAATTATAAAAACATTAGTTTGAAGTTTTTTTCAGTCAGAGAATTTTAGTATTAAATTATTTGTTGTTTTTACTCAGTGCATGACAAATCAGGGAATGACAGAGAGATAAAAGAGGGTTCCCAAGCTGTCTGCAAAACAGATATTTTCTGAAGCATTTCCCTGAATTCTCTCAAAGTTCAGGGGCAAGATGGGGAATCATAGCACTGCGGGCAGGGAGAGCAGCAGTGAGCACATGGGGACGCAGGTAACCATAACTGTGAGGGTGTTTTGATCCCGCTGCAGAGGACCTGTCCAGAGCTGAAGCTCCTTTTTCCTCCATTATTACTCTTGACAATTGTTCATACAGGTATTGAAATGGAAGGATTGAAGGTTGCCTCCTGCTTGACATGTGAACTGATCTGAAGGCTAGCAGAGGGCATGTGGATGGTCTTCCAGTACTGCAACAGGCCTCACAGTAAGATGGTTAAAGGAACAGCTGCTTTATTTATTTAGCAAATTCACGTTTGCCCTCCTGGTTTCCCTCACCATCACTTTTTCTCTGTTAATTCATGCTTTTGTTAGCTAAATGTGAAACCTCCTGAAATCAGAAAGTCTGCAGCTTCATACAGGTTACCAGCAGTGTGAATCATGTCCCCAGACTCATCTCTCAGATACATCACTCATTAGTGGAAACCTTCTCAGGTTGTGAGAATCGAATGCCACAGTTCCAAATGAAGGCTTGGGTCCCTCACAAATCATCTCAGTTTTTTTGTTCACGTGTTTCCTGGGTCTTTTTGAGAAAAAGAAATGGTTTATAAAACAGGTGGACTGAACAGTGCAGTTCATTTGAAATGCCCTTTAGTTGTACCAAACTGTTACCACAGGAAAAGTCAGAAGTGCTGACACAACTCACTACAACCGAGACTCAGTGCCCCTCAAAACCTTTACCATCCAGTCAATAAACAAGAGATAAAATCAACAGCAAATGTTAACAGTGTATTTCCATTTCACAAAAAAAAGACAAAGAAGCAAAGTTAAGATTGACATAATTATATAAACATTGTCTGGTAATAAGGGATAATAAAAGCTTATGGGGATTTTGGGGGCTAAATTTCTTAGTCATCCATATATAGACAATGCTATAGCTCTCAGCATGAATGTGAGGAGGAAAGGTTCCTTCCTCCAGTGAGAAAAAATGTCAGTGAAACCCATTTTGAAGAATACCCTTTTTTTTTTTTTTTCCTTTTTCATACAAAACGTCATCTATAGTCATGTTGATCTGTATTTTCTATCCTGGGCTAAGGCAAGCATTGCAGCTTGAAGCCCCTCTGTATTCTACAGATCCTGTCAAAAGCTCTCGAATCTGAAAAGTTTCTCTCTGAGTAAAAAGAAAGCTGCAATTTTTAAGTAGTAAGTGAAATCAGTAGAAGGAGCTTCAGCAGAAGCAATACATATTCTTGAGCTTGTAATAACATTGCCATCATGGGAAATTCCAGTGCGTGAAATGGCAGAAGTCAAGCCCAGTGTTTGCTTTTTCTGGAAGTCATAATTCCCTTAAGGTAGTCTTTGCTAGAACTGAAGTTAGTTATGTTGGGCAAAGATCTCAGGTTCTCCTTCAGAGGGTGAGAGCACTAGTTGTACAAATACGAATAAGTTTTGAGATCAAACATTAACATACCTACCACCAAAAAAAAAAAAAAAAAAAGAGTGGATTCTTCACAGTTTACACATAGCTGGTCTGATGCAAACGGCAATGTAAAAATGAGTGTTTGCCCTAACAAACTTCAAGGATACTGTTTGCGGTGTTTATGTGATGGAGATTGAAGAAGCATCCTTTGAGACTGCTTGGAAACTTGTTGGCACAAATTTGTTATTATTCCTAAATTCTTAGTCACTATGAATCATTGACTTTTTTTGACATGCCACAGCCTCACCTATAAGGAGATTTATTTGTAAGCCTTAAGACAATGTGTGGATGAAGAGTTGCTTGTTTTGGTCAACCATCAGACAGTTAAACTGAGCTCACAATGCATAGGGAAGCAGAATGTTCAGTTATAAAGTTTGACTGCATTCTAATATAAACACCATCTACCCTCCAACGCTGCATTTTCAGGGGAAATTTGGATGATACCACACAACATCCCCAATTATCATCTTCTTTTTATCTAGGCTTCTCAGTTGGGAATAACTCATTTTCATTAAATCACAGATTTGCCATTTTCATTAGAAGAACAATGAACTACTCTTCTGTGCAATGCAAAAAGCATTCTTCTTTGAGTTGGTTTTAAAAGGTTATAAACTGTTGGAGTTGCTGATAGCATTTAGATGGTGCAGTATTACCCCAATTTTTGAGAGTTTAGCTATTTTTATTCTCTATGTTTCTCATGAACTGTGTTGACACTTCTATGGGTTGCAGACGTTAAAGTACCAAAACAACTTAAAGGCAGCTAACCACAAACTGAGAGTTCTCCAGTCAAGGAAACATAGGCAGACTTGGAAACCAGACAGACACTGCTGCCAGCAGGCTGCTGTGGCCAGGCTGGGTACCTTCATAACACTGGGCAGTGTTCAGGATATTTCTGTGATTTTCATTCAGGGTGCCATGTTTTGAAGGAAGAACAGAAATGCTTCTATTAAAAAATTTTGTCAGGTTTGCTGGGAGAACCGCACCCTAGGTTCCTTCTGGTCCCACTGAACTGGGATTTCCATGCTGGCACAACTTTCAACTGTATAACGCTTGCTGTGAGTCTGAGACAGTGGGGAAAGCATGAGAAACTTTCAAAAGCAAATATAAAATTTCACAGTGTTGCAAACACTTGGGAACACAATGAGAACGCATCATTTCATGGTTTGTTTCTCTTCTTCAGAAGTATTTGGTATACAAGCAATTCCAATCCTTGAGCCTTTCTTTGGAAATCCTTCTTTTGCTTATAATTGAACTTCGCTACTGATACAGAGGGTCAGATTAGAAGTCCATTAAGCCAAGTAGCTTTACTTTGGGTGACTATGTTTAATGAAGGAAATAGTAACACAATCCATATGCCAGTTCCAGAATTAAAGGCGAAGTAATATCCCAAAGCATGTGTGGCAAGGTCTCCAAAACAGGGCTATACCTGCTGATCCTGGAAAAATCCTCAGGTTAAACTACTCCCTTTAATGTTTTTGAAGGCCTGCTCTTTTTTCTCCCCCAAGTAATTTAAGGTAATCAGCAGAGTTGGGAGTTTATCTCCCTTACATGTTTTGAAATTTTCATTGTGGCATTACCCTGACAGATAGAATTTGTTTCTAACATCCTTGCTCATCTTGTGAGCTAATGAAGGTGGAGGCAGTGGCACTGCTGTTTCAGGAGTTGAGATTCCCCTCTTCCCATGTCTCCTTCAGTCACAAGAAGCCCCTCGTCTACCCTAGGAATCAATATAGATGTAGGAAGTAACACTGAGAATGAAGGAAGTGTTGATCAAGGCTGAATCAGCTTTGGATGCAGGGATTTGCATATGCTCTCCTTGACAGGGGAAAGAATGAACTCAGAAAGTGATAATGCTTGCCTGGTGTAAAGGAAAAGTGTAAAGGTTGCACTGCCACTTCCCTTCCCTTCCCTTCCCTTCCCTTCCCTTCCCTTCCCTTCCCTTCCCTTCCCTTCCCTTCCCTTCCCTTCCCTTCCCTTCCCTTCCCTTCCCTTCCCTTCCCTTCCCTTCCCTTCCCTTCCCTTCCCTTCCCTTCCCTTCCCTTCCCTTCCCTTCCCTTCCCTTCCCTTCATTTTGAGACCAGTAGTCTGTTTTTTAAGTGTGCTAAGTGCTTGGGAATTAACAGTGATCTGGGCCTGGATCTCATAGCTGTGTACAACACTAACTTCTGTGATAAACCAGAGAGGTCCAACCTATCCAAACAGCACACATTAAGCACATTGTTAACTTCTGTGCCTCTCATCCTCTGCTGTGAGAAGACGATAATAGCCTCTAGTGTCATCATGGTGATAATTGCATGTTTATGAAGCTTTCAGATAATAGAATAATGAAAGCCATAATAATTGAGGAAATAAATTGCAATTCATTTTCATCCAATTTTAAATACTGTGTAACTACTGGAGAGTGAACGAAAACAGAGAAAGGGAAATGTGTAAACATCAGAATGGGGGATAATTCCACACATTGGAACGACAGAGAAATAATGATATATTCTTACTGCATAAACCACATTACTTCTCTCCCAAGTACCACATAAATTTGAGATCAGGCTTTTGAAACATGGATCAGGATCCATCTACACAAAACACACAAATTGGGGAATCAGTGCTTAATAAAGCAAGTCTAAATCTTTTTTTTTGTAATTGTCCATGCAAAAAAAATACTGAGAATAAGAGCTTAATATTGTTTCTTTTTACTTTTGAGATATAGATCTTTATAATCTCATATTTGTAACTAATACAGCTGTAATTCTGTCACAAAGTTTTAGTGGTAACAGAGACCCCAAGATGAAAACTCCAGATACTTATCTCCAAGTTGCCTATAGTCAGGAGGACCTTGCGAGAACTGAAAGTGGAAAGTTTGTTGAAGTATCTGAGTGCTGATTTAATGGTAGTTTTATTGCTGTCATCCTTCCTACAGACTTTATTTGCAGAAGTTTGGAGGAGTCCATGAAGGATGTGTGTTGTACTGGGCAGGGATAAGCATTCATGCCTACCTGTGTGCTCTTTTGAGCTCTGGTAGGATGACAGAAGCCAACACTGGCCAGCTTGGATCCTGCCTTTTGCTCAGCAAGGCAGCAGCAACCCATGTGGGGAAGGTGGCAGTGAGTTAGGGGCTGTAGCTGTGCCACATCATTTGTGTTTCAGGAGACTGTCTTCCTGTTTCTAAGATGGGATCCGTTTGTTTCTTGTGTGTGTTTCTCTTCAAGGCATATACAAACAAAGAGATCTTCCTTCTTGGGCTAACATTCACATTTCCCTCCCACCTGTGATCTGAATCATTGTCTTCGCTAAAAGTACTGTTATGTTTTACAGGCAGTGGAGAGAGAGATTCCACCTGACCTGCAACATAGGGAATTTGTAGGGTAGCTGAATGTTCCCTACCCCCTGCCAAGCACTGTCCTGGATCACCACAGTGTACTAGCACACAATCTTCACTGTGACTAACACAGTTTAGAGCCAGAAAAAGGAGACACTTTCCTACTTCATTGTGGCATGCCAGATGTTCCTCTGCAGAGCTGCCCCAAAGCGCCCTGGAACTGGTCACATGGGACTATCAGTTCCCCTGATGCTTTCACCTTGGCAAGAGCTTCCCAGGTCCTGTCTCATCAGGTGAATGCGGTCCTTGAGGAAGAGATTGCAGGAGAACACAAACACAGGCTGTTTCACTGAAGTTCCTGATCCTGACTGAGAAATCGCCACTTCTCAGGTACTTCACTGCTGCACACAGTTGTACAAAGGGCTTTTCCCAACTGCTTTTAGACCTGTACCAGTTAAATAAACCTGAGTGAAATGAGAATAAAACTCTGCTCTTTTTGCAGTGTCTTTTTCAGTAGACCAGATCCCAAACTCTTCTCACAGACCTGTACAGATTCAGAATACTTTGGATGTGTATTAGAGAATCACAAGACCATTTAGGTTGGAAAAGACCTCTGAGATTATCAAGGCCAACCTTTGACCCATCAGCACCTTGTCAACAGGACTAGAGCATTAAGTGCTATGTCCAGTCATTTCTTGAACACCCCCAGAGATGGTGACTCCACCACCCCCCTGGGAAGTCCATTCCAGTACTTAAAAACCCTTTATGTGAAGAAATTCTTCCTGGTGTCCTGCCTGAACTTCCTTTAGGGCAGCTTGAGGCTAGGTTCTCTTGTCCTACTGCTTGTTACCTGGGAGAAGAGGCAGTGCCCCACTGGCTGCACCCTCTTTTCAGGGAGTTGTAAAGAGTGATAAGGTCACACCTGAGCCTCCTTTTCTCCAGGCTAAACACCCCCAGCTGCCTCAGCAGCTCCTCATAAGATTTACGCTCCAGACCCTTCCCCAGCTTTGTTCCCTTCTCTGGACACACTCCAGCACCTCAATGTCCTTCTTACAGTGAGGAGCCCAGAGTTGGACACAGCACTCAAGGTGTGGCCTCACCAGTGCTGAGCACAGGGGTGCAGTCACTGCCCTGGTCCTGCTGGCCACACTATTGCTGGTGCAGGCCAGGATGTCACTGGCCACCTAGGCACATGCTGGCTCATATTCAACTGGCTGTCCCAAACCTGCATGGGTTTGCTGAAGCGTACCAAGTGTAGGCATTTGGCCTTGTTGGATACAATTGGCCTTGGCCTACTGATCCAGCATGCCCAGATCCCTCTGCAGAGCCTTCCTGCTCTCTAGCAGATCTGCACTACCACCCAACTTGGTGTCATCCATGAACTTACTGAAAGTGCACTCAATCCTCTCATCCAGATCATCAATAAAGAAATTAAACAGGACTGGCCCCACTACTGAGCCCTGAGGAACAGCACCAACTGCATGCAGCACCATTCGCCACTATCATCTGGGCTCAGACATCCAGACATTTCTTAACCCAGCAAAGAGAGCTCCTGTCCAAGGCATGGGCTGCCAGCTTTTCCAGGAGAATGCTGTGGGAGACAGTGTCAAAGTCTTTACTGAAAACCATGTAGACAGCACCCACAGCCTTTCCCTCATCCATGGGGTGCATCACCTGGTCATAGAAGGGGATCAGGTTGGTCAGGCAAGACCTGCCTTTCCTAAGCCTGTGATGGCTGGGCCTGATCCCCTGGTTGTCCTGTACAGGCCATGTGTCACATGCAAGATGATCAGTTCCATAACCTTCCCAGGCACCTGTCAGGCTGACAGGCCTGTGATTCCCTGGATCCTCCTTCCAACCCTTCTGTAAATGGGCAACACACTGGACAACCTCCAGTCATCTGGGACCTCCTCAGTTAACCAGGACGGAAGATAAATGATGGAGAGTGTCTTGGTGAGCTCTTCTGCCAACTCCATCAGCTCTTGTGGAGGAATCCATCCAGTCCCACAGACTTGTGAGCGTCTAAGTGCCACAGCAGGTCACTAATGATTTCCCCCTGAATTGCAGGGGGTCTGTCCTGCTCCCTGCCCTGTTGACCAGCTCAGGGGGCCTGGGAATAACTGGTCTTACTCTTAAAGACCAAGGCCAAGAAGGCATTAAGTACCTCAGCCTTTTCCTTACCCTTGGTTACAATGTTCCACCCTGGGTCCAATAAAGGATGGAGGTTTTCCTTGGCCCTCCTTTTGTTATTAATGTATTTGTAAAAATGCTTTTTATAATATTTTGTGTGAGTTTTGAGCAGAATGAGTTCTAATTGAGCTCCTGCCTTTCTGATTTTCTCTCTACATGACCTAAAAACATCCTTCGACTGTCCCTGAGGTTCCTGCTTCTTGATCCAAAGCTTATATACTCTCTTTTTGTCCAGAGTTGCTGCTAAAGTTCCCTGTTCAGCCAGCCTGGTCTTCTTTCCTGCCAGCTCATCTATTGGCACATGGGGATGGCCTGCTCCTGTGCATTTAGAGTTCCTCCCAGCCTTCCTGGACCCTTTTGTTATTACGGGTTTTTTCCTGGGAAACCCTCTGAACCAGTGTCCTGAACAGGCCAAAGGCCACCCTCTGAAAGTCCAAGGTCCAAGCATTTTTCTGATCCCCTTCCTTACTTCTCCAAGAATCAAAAACTCTGTGACTGATTCCATGGTCACTGTGCCCAAGATGGTCTCTGGCCACCACTTCTCCCACAGCCCTTCTCTGTTTGTAAACAGCAGGTCTGGCAGGGCATGCCCTGGTAGGCTCCCTTACCAGCTGTGTCTGATTACCTTCCACACACTCCAGAAACCAAGTTAGATATTTTATGTCCTCTGTTAGAAGAACAAAATTATCCATTATTATGACTAGTAGCTTTTGTGGTATTTCTGGCCTTGTCAGAAGAAAAAATCCTGCAGAGTTTTAGAAATTTATGTCTTTGGTTATTGTCTTAAATACAGCTTCCAACTGTATAGGCACTGCAAGAACATAGGAAGAAGCACTCTTCCTGTTCCAAAGTGCTTAGGACACGTTATAGCTACACCAGGAGTGTTTTACTGGCATCAGTATATGAAGAATACTGACTTTTTTTGTTGCTACATTTGGCACAGACTAGGATGGCTGTATTCTAGTTTTTCCAATCTAAGTGCATCTTTAGTGGGGTGACCTGGTGCTTTCTGTCAGTAGGGACTGTCCTCCTTTATACCTCTGGCTGAAACTGTGGCAAAAGAGCATAGCTGGTCCTGTTGAGCACTATGCAGCTCCCTCAGCTGTCTCAAGGGCTACTTGGAGACCCAGCATTTCTAAGCATCCTTGACAGAGCTGTCTGCAGGGCTTGTTTTATGTTACAGTTTCATGCAGGAGGTCAAGAAAGTGGGCAATTCTTTTTGATTGAGATTTACCAGTCTTAGTTTAGCAAAAGAACAGGAGGAAGGCAGGGAAAAGGTCTGATCCAAATTGGGCTTCTGGGTGTTTTGATCTTTCCTTGTCCTTTTTCCAAGTCTGTACTTAGCACAGCTCACATCTCTAAGATAAGGGATACCCTAGATTGCCATGACCTCACACTGTACCTATTAGGGATTCTTTCACTGTGTCCAAAGATTGCTTCATAAATAGCATCTTTGCCTACAAGATGTTCTGGCAGCCAGATGTGAAGGTTTATTCACTAGTATACATGGAAGATGTGACAGCCTTTTGGGACTTTACAAGCTGAGTCATTGGATAGTGACTAAGAATGGTTATTCATCGGTAGCTGACTACTAAACAATCTTCCAGCCTTATGGGACAGCACCCATCAAAGCTTTGCAGAAAGTTGACTTTAACCCCATATTTAGTTATCAGGTTTTAGGTCACATTATGAATAACATTGTGATTCAGATGTCTCATGTATGTTCAGAAACCTCTTACCATAAGGTTTCCTTGTCAGAGTTATTAATCATAACATTCCCAGAAGCAGGTCCTCCCATGCACTCTGATGGTTGAATGCAGGTGGTGGAAAGCAGCCTTCTCCATCCGTTTCCTAAGTAGGCAATGGAGGGGAAAAAAGTTAAGAAGAAACCTGTAGATATTTCCTCTGAGCAGGGAAGTTACAGTGAAGACTACTAACTGTGCCACACAGAAAGGATATTAATTTTTCATAGCTCCAGTCTTCAAAATTGGGTGATCTTACTTTTGCTGTCTCTGGAGTTTGTGTCACTGGGGGAGGAGATGTCTCCATATCCCTGAGTGAAGACACTAGATACAAAAGTGCGAATCCTTCACCTTCTGCATACCTGGGGGCTTTCAAGGGAACTTGTCATAGAGGTGTTCGTGCTATGCAGAGCAGCAGGCACATGAGAGTATGCAAAGGAAGCTCCCTCCCCTGCACTACCTGCTCTGCATGAACAAGCTCTACCTAGAACACTTCGGGGGGCAAGGACAGAGATCCTTCAGAACTGTCATTGAGACATAAAGAGGACTTTGCAAACGAGCACCATTGCTGTAGCCAAAAAGACATGTTTTTTCCAGCCATATATGTCTGCTGCACCAGCATCCAAAGTATACATAGTTTGAGTGGGAAGTTGTCAGTGGAAGAAAAGGGAAGAGAAATCACCAATTTTTTCAATTCCATGTAGGGAAAAAAAAAAAAAAAATTGAACTTCATTTCTTCTAAACTCCAATGAAAAAATCTTTAAAAAAAGAAATGTGGCTTGAAATTGGAAACTCAAGCCTGTATCTAAACCAAAGCCCTTACTATTGTGCATTTTTTGAAACTCATCCTACTTGAAATCTGCAAACCTCCTAAAATTACTGTCACGTTCACATGAGAAATACCTAAAATGCCAAGTATTTGTGGGATAATTGCTGTTTACTTGACATTTGTTGCTGCCCTGAATTTCAGCAGACATACGCTTGCTCAGTTCAGCCATTAAGCTTAACATCAGCCACTTTGCAAAGTTAAATAATTCAGCTGTTTGCATTTGCCTACTAATTGCTGAGAGCAGCCATCCACACAAAGGATTAAGTGACTATTATTCTTCAGAATAATATAAGTCTTTTATTCTGCAGGAAGTCTAAAAAATGTCATTTGGTACTTTCATGTATAGTATCACTAGGAATAAGTTAATGGAGTACAGAAAGTTAAAAATCTTTTTGGGCCTATATATCAAATTCCATCTTGATGTGCTTTTAACTCTAGAAAAACATTTTGGAACGGAAGTAGCAATTGGCTCTTAACTTCCATCTACTACTAGTGAAGTGGTGTTTTACTTCTAGAATGAAACAGCTCATTTTAAAAAACCCAAAACAAATAAGCTGTCATGTCCAAAAGCATTTGAAAGCTTGCAGTAGGCATTAATAAAGACAGCAAACTCTTCCGTGATAGGGGTGCTGAAAACAACACAGCAATATATAATCAAATGAATACTTTATGAGTTATTATAAATCTGTCTTGAGGTGGTGCCTAGAAACTAGAATTACGTTCTTCTCCTAAACACTTTTAACTTAGTGAGCTTATTGCAGAATTTTTACAAGCAGCTGTGACTTTTAAAAGATTTCCTTCCCTTTGCATTGATAACTCCTCCATAGACTTCATCAGTAAGAAATCAAGGCATACATCTCAAGACAGCAATTTTGACTGTTCTGTTCAGTTTGACTAATCTGCTATGTATACATCTCAAGGGTTCTTTTGCTGGTTAAATAAATACGGAGGCTTTCACTAACTCTTGCACTTGCTGCTCTACAAGTAGCACTAGCACTAATTTAGCAAAGGAAAAATAGTTGCACGGGATTTAGTGTTGAATTATTAGATGGTATCTCTTGCATAAATAAAAGCAATTTTATTTCCTTTGTAGCTTTCACAAAGTGGTGGTGTCTAAAGTTGGGGTTCTTTGGTGTATTTTAGTGACTTCTACATGACCTTGAAAGCAAGGGGTTGTGTCTGCATAGCAGGGTGTGATGCTGTGCTGCAACACCACTGTGGGTAGCAGCAGATGCAGCTGAACGAGTGCAGTGCCAGAGCTCTGCAGGTGACTTGAATTTGGAGTAAGTGCTCTCCAGCCAGGCAGGCCCATGAGCTAGTGCTGTCTCAGAACTGGCTCCTAGCTCAGTGACTCACAGTTCTCACTCATGCTTTCAGAAAGACATGGGCTTCTAAAGTCACATCTCACAACTTTTAGCCAGTGTGTTCATCCCTGGGCTTGCTTTCCTGAGAGGTGTAGAGCTCAGTTATGGCTGAAGTATGCATTCATCATGATCTTTGACCCTGCTGGCTTGTGCCAACACCTTTGATGCCAGGTGGCACTGGCTAGTGCTGCCAGAGGCAGGATGGATTCAGACAGATGGCTTAGGTATACAGAAACTCCCAGAAGAAGCCATCTCTGCCCGTACTGGTGGGAACTGCAGTCTCCAGACCAGTTTTGCAATTTCAGCAGTTCTTTGCTTCCCACAGCAGAAGCAGCATTGCCTTGGTGTAGGACCTGTTGCTCACCTTCAGGTAAAGCTCAGTGTTGCCCCAGTCTCTGAGAAGAACCTCCATAAATGTCACAGGCTTGCATTGCTCTACCATACTCAGGGACCTGGCTTTTTGAGTTGGTTACCTCTGCCCATGCCTCAGCAATACTTCATAGACCCTCATAGCTTAGAATGTCTGCTGGAGGGTATACATGCACTTACTGCAATTACTGCAGTCTGGGGGATGCTGGAAAAAGCCTCACTTCAGAGAAGCTCTCAAACATTACTCTTGTTTTGCTTTCGTCCATCAAATCAACCGAACTTCCATTATTCCAAGAAAAGGTTTTTTGTACTGTTCACTCTTGTGTAATCTTTGGTCTGCAGAAAGTGTTTCGTGATTTCACATGATTGTTTGTCTGTATCCCTATGTCGTCAGCAAAACTGGCCACGTTGCCGTGTTCTGGAAACAAATCTGGCTCAGAGAAGTGTATGGCTCATGATCAGTACTGGTAGTTTTGAAAATGAGTTTGAAGCCCTTTCAATCCAGACACTGCCTATAGTGCAGCACTGAGTTATGCAAGAACCGGGTTCTGACTTCTGGGGGCTTCTTTGCTTGCAGAATTGAAAAGGGGAACAGCTGCCCAGGCTTTATTTTAAGGTTACATTCTTGCAGCATGTTATTAATGAGGGGTTTGAGCTTGTTATAGGCATGATCAGTCTATGCTGTAAATGGCTATAAACAAAGCAGGGGAAGGTAATGTAGCTAATTCTAAGCCAATGTTTATAAACAACTTGTCAAACTTTATCACTGTTGGTTAATGTCTATTAATAATGTATTAATGCTTTATAAACTATTTATAAATGGAACCTTAATATAGGAAGAACCTTATTCAACTTGGTTCTATGCTTGTGGTTAAGTACAGAATCTTCTCCAGCTCCAGGCTGCACAGGTATTTCTTCTAACATCCAGAGAAGTAGTACTGCACAAACACTCAAGTTTCTTGGCCTTGATTAATGCAAAGCTGATATGCTGATAGAAGAAAGAAAAAGCACACCATTCAGAAGGTTCTGACCTGATCCCCACTTACTACTAACTGTATTCCTCCTGATACTCTGCTCTGATCCCTCTCCAAATGACTGAATGCTGAAAGTTTGCAATATTTGGTTGCTGGTCCCAAGTTTTGTGTTGGATAAATATACAGAGGGTTATATAAATATAACTTCACTGTGTAATTTTAAGTAACCAGATCACACTACATTTGATTTCCAAATCAATTAAGAAAGTAAAGTGCTGATGGAGAGGAAATGATTCACTGGCCTTAAGTAAAGAAATGAGCAGACAACCCTCTCAAGATGCCACAAGGAAACATTTGGATCAGGTATTTCAGTGGAACTCAGTCCAGGTAAATATATCTCTTTGACCCCTCCTTTTCACATGATACCTGCAGTAAATTTAAAAAAAAAACTTAAAGTTTTTAAAAAATTGTTGATGTCACTTTTTCCTGTAGATAAACACTGTTTTGAGCACATTTCAGCCTATTGGATGTGTCATAGGAATGTGACATTTTACAATATTGTATTCACTCCAAAAATAGAAAAATTTTTACAGATCAGAATAGTTCTGTGAGAAATACTTCAGGACAATAAGAAGCAATAAGTGTGTTTCAAAATGTTATCTAGATCAATTTTTTATGTCTGTTCTTTATAAACAAATCTTCATCATCCGTGTCTGGATTACATACTTTGCAATTTAACCAAACCACGCTAAAAATAAAATAAACTCAACTTTTTTTTTTTCTTTCTCTACATTTATGAGTAATTTTATGATTCTTTTTTTTAAAGATAGCATGTTGTGCTGCTGCTAGCCTAATTTACACACAGCGTAAATTGTTTGTAGAGTCCTTTCCTCCACAACCCACCTCCCATATCTGGACTACCCATCATTTGCTCTGGGTATCTGCCAGTTGACAATGTATCCACCCTACCACAACAAACTGTGCTCCAATGGAGTAACTTTAATGAGGCAGAACAAAGACCAAATATCTGTACAGTACAACACACTTGTGACCTAGCAATGGATGTTTCTTGTGGCATCCCACAGGCTCTGGAACACATCACCTGAAGTCCCAGCTTCCTTCCCTGTCCACCCTCTCCACTCAGCATCCCATAAGCTGGGAAGGGAAAGCCTACATGAAAGTGAATGCATTCTCTGAGATATGTGTTTTTCATCTCCTTGGTTTTTTCCAGTTTGATGAGAGCTGTATTTTGTTGAGGCTGACAAAGAAGGCAGCATTGCTGTGTACTAATGAGGCAGTGCAAGCTCTCGACACGTGTTCAGGGTTAGCTTGAAATTAACAGATGAGGGCCTGTATGACCCATTGAGTTGTTTCTGATTCCTTTAGTGTCACTAAAAGGAATGACCTGTGCTGTTTGTCTTCATCTGGCAAACACAGTCATTAATGTTAGACGAGACAGATTTGCTCTCTAGACTGTACTGTGGTTTCTTCAAAAGTGATCTGAGCATGATGTTTTACTGAGCCGCACGTAGGTGAGGAACACAAATGATTAGGAACAAGCAATGTGTTAGCATTAGTGAAGCTAAAGGAGAAAAGCAAAATGGTGAGGCCTTCCAAAAACATTTTGTTATAAAGAGCCCAAATTCGTGTGTAATTTTTTTTTAAGGTCTGTCAGAGGAACTTGCAAATTCACTGTCTCTGCTAGAAAAATAAGCACTAAGAAAGAGATTCGATATGGACCACACAAAGCAAGAAAATCAAATGAATATTTTTAAACCATCTCAGTGATTTAAGAGTTTTTGCCAACATTTGGAAAAATGACAGGGTTATGAGACTAAAATTTTTGCCCATCAGTGAGACATTGGTTCCTAAGTGTCTACAGACCCCTGTCTGCAAATCATCAAAATGGAATTAGGAGTGTCTCCTAATGCACCAGAGCACCAGGACTTTGGGATGTTGGCAGGCCACAAGCCTGGACTCAAATACCTTCCACCTCCTGTATGTCACCCTGCACTGGATGTATCAAAGGCAGACTTCAGCTAGGTATGCAAAAATCACTAGAGTTTGCCATAAGGGGCTGCAAAATGTAGCAGATGAGTGCTTGAGTCCTCTTGGAGACCTCCTAAGGCCAAAGCAGAGCGTGCTTGTGATGTATGAAGAATAAACCTTGATAGCATTTCTGTGTTAACTCATGGTCTGTCCAGCCCGTCGGGATAAAGTGTCATGTGTAACAGTTTGGGGTCATTTTTATCAACTACCATGTAAACAAAGGGGAAAATGTGAAACATTCTCTTTCTTCCCCTAATATTTCTTTTGGTTTTCTCCCCATTAACAAATTTTGCTGTTTGACAATTGAGACCGTTCTGTTTAACAATGCCCTGGTCTGGTTTCATGGGAGATATGCTAGAAAGTGACATCTGAAAACAACATGTCAGAAAATTACACTCACTTCTGAATCAATAAAAGCTCTCCTTTGGAAAAAAGTGATGGGAAATGATCTATCACTCTACACTGCTTCTTTTATTTTTCCCACTGCTTTCTGCTTTAGAGATTGGCCAACAGCATCTCTTCATCTGCTCATATGGTCCCATCATGAACTCTCTGGTGGACTCCATTTGATGTGAGAATGAGACTTACAGGTTAGGTCCTTGACAAGTTTTGTTTTAAGCCTGCTGCTTCCATGAAAATGCAGAGCTCCACCAAGCCACTCAGGTCTTCTCTGCACTGTGCTCTCCTGCCAGCCCGAGTGGTAAACTGTGCAAACCATCTTTGCAGCAGATCTGTGACCAGGGTCAAGAGCACTTTCTTTCCAAACAGGCAGTTTTTGGACAATTGTAGAAGCTGGTCTTTGTGCTCTCAGTGCAGTGAATGGGCTTGAAAACTGTTGAGCTGAAAAAGAGATCTTTTGACACCTTGCCCATTAACACAGGCAAAGCTGTTCACCTATAGTAGCAGCCTGGCAGTCAGTGAGGAGATGAGAGAAATGATGCTAGCACTTCTTCATAGACAAACTGCAACAGCAGCTCTCTGTTTTGGCAATAGGGACACCAGGTTTGCACTGGAACAGAGGAGAAACCTGTGTCACAGATCAAGTGCAGCTTTGCACTCACAGTTTGGCAACAGTTGAACGTTGGTAAATGATGCTCTGTGGGATGCCTACAGAATTCACTTTGACAGCCAACCATGACAGTTCTTAAAAAGGCAGATAAAGGGCTTCAATGCAAAGAAAAATGAGTGGAAAAATGGGATTAACAATCTCCAGAATCTAGAGCGTTTTTGTCCTAAAGCCAGGACTCAGGGTCTGCACACCTGAAAATTTCCCCATTTCTCAACTAGGTAAAAAGAACTTCTTTCTTTTTCTCTTTATTTTGTTAAATGCAAAAAGGAACTAACAGAAAAAACTCTTTACCTAAGTGTCTTACTGTTTTGGATCTGGATACAAATGTATTTTGCAAGGGCTCTTTCTCTCACCCCAGGCTGATTTCTTCTAAACCAGCAAATTACTGAAACTTCAGCACAAACAGAAAGCTGCATCATTGGGATTCTTGTGACTTTCTGATGAAACATACCACATATCCGTACATTTAAGGAACGTTGCTTATATTTAAGTAGGAAGTCGACAGTTTCCATACCAAACATGGACAGATTTTAGTCATAGTATTACTGAGAGAAACATCTGTTCCTGTAGTTCCTGAGATCTCAGATGTCCTGTGCTGTGTTTCCTCCACATCTGCTGCAAAGGTCAAAGCTGTAGAAGGTGAAGTTTCTGTCTTTTTTTAGGGGGGTGAGGTACCATAAAGACAGCAGGGAGGGGATATAAGTCACATAACTTCTTCCTAATTGGTGGACAGTGCAACGGAAAGAGGAGCTGTCCTTCCTCTGTGCCACCTACACCTTCCTGTGATAAGCAGTCAACACACAAAGATCTGCCATGGGCTGTGCACTATAGGTATAAATCAGAAGTCCCACACAGTGGTACAAAGATAAGGACTTGATCCTTTTCTGGGTTGCAGGAACACTCATTTATCTGCTCTGAGTCTGATGGCAGGGCCTGAGGAACAGATCTTTGAAATACAATTTTTCAATTAATTTTAAGTTCTCCACTGAAAACTGCCTCTCTTCTTTGGGAATTCAGTTGTAGTTTACATATAAACCACTAGGAATTTAATTTCAAAGTGAAAGTTACCCAGTTTTCTTGCACAGCTCTGAGCTAATTCATCAGGTAATCTCTCACTCTGTCACACAATGAAATAATGGGATACTGGCTACATCCATCCTTCAGTTCAGCCTGTTGTGAAATTATCAGTCTTATTTCTCTGAAACAACATGTGGAAGGAAATGTGCAATGAAATTACACTGCTGCTCCTTGAGTGATCAATGTTACTAAGTAGAAGAAATGAGGCAATGTGGCCCTTCAGTGAATCTGCTATTTCAATTTGATAAATTAATCCAAAGTACATTAAATTGTATTCTGCCTGTGTTTTTCCAATTTTTTTCAAGCCAAGTACCATTCCCTTCCCTTCCCTTCCCTTCCCTTCCCTTCCCTTCCCTTCCCTTCCCTTCCCTTCCCTTCCCTTCCCTTCCCTTCCCTTCCCTTCCCTTCCCTTCCCTTCCCTTCCCTTCCCTTCCCTTCCCTTCCCTTCCCTTCCCTTCCCTTCCCTTCCCTTCCCTTCCCTTCCCTTCCCTTCCCTTCCCTTCCCTTCCCTTCCCTTCCCTTCCCTTCCCTTCCCTTCCCTTCCCTTCCCTTCCCTTCCCTTTTCTATCCCCTTTCTTTTTCTATCCCCTTTCTTTTTCTATCCCCTTTCTTTTCTTCTTTTTTCTTCTAAGTGATGGAGAAAATGAAGCTGAAAAATACAGAAGTGTGTTCAAGAAAGACTTGGCTGGAAGAGATCCAATGGAGGCAATTGAGAGGGGGTCTAGAGCATTCCCCCTGCAAAAATAGGCTTTGGGATGTGTCTGGCTCAGCCAGGAGCAGGAACAACTTTGAGCATGTATTAGCAGCCCAGTGCCTATGGGGTGGTGATCAGCAATGCTTGCAGGAGATGAAGAGACAGTGGTCATGATTTGAAACAGGAGAGTTTGTAACTGCATGCACTGGATGGAGAAAAACAGTGCAAGAATTACTAGACATTAGAACGGCATCCAGAGTGGCTGTGAGATCTCTCTTGGAGGTATTTTTCAAGATCTGACTTGGCAAAGCTCTGAGCAACCTGTTCTGAAGTAATAGGTGGTTGTTCTGAGCTGGAGGTTGGACTAGCCTCCCTCCCAACCTGAATCATTCTGTTATTCTAAGAGTACACGTCAGAATCAAGTGAACATATTTTTCTCAAATAAAGACAAAAAATAAAATACACTGTTCAGGTTCCTGTAGCCTTGACTACAAGCTTTTCAAGCATAGTTAATTTCTCATTATGATCTATGCTCAAAGTCAATTGCAAAAATCACAAAAGAGCAAACAAAACTCCTCATATAAACACAGCACGCAGTTGTCTAACCTCACATATGGACTCCAGTGGAATGGCTTTGAGGGTTGACCTCTGCCTTGGTCTAAGCCTCCATAGTATTGACTTTAAATTTGCAAGACTTTTGCCAAGGCACTTGTCCCAAAGTCTTAGGGCTGTCTGAATCTCTTTTCCTGAGGAAGCAAAATGCTTAGGCTTCTGCTTCAGTCTAAGTCCTTAGCTGGAATTTTACAGTTGAAGCAGGCATGCAGTTTCTTTGCTCATCTCAGGTTATACAAAGTGATAGTCTATAAAAAGTGATAGTTCTATACTGTTTTGTTCAATGGGAGTGGAAGATACAGCTTCAATACCTCAGTGAGCAGCTGCTGCAGAGCACTGTGAAATGCCTATGCTGGGCTTGATTAAGCTGGTATATCATTAGATAGTCATTCATTGCAAAATCCAATGTCAAGCCAAAGTTTTGCAAACCCAAACTTGTGATGTGCAGTTGTGGCTTGCATTGCACCCATGTCTTTCACCGAAATGTGGTTAGTTTCCCACTTTATCTCTGAAAGTGGGAAGGTCACTAGCTAGAATCAGTAAAGGCTGAAATACAAGGAAACTTTGCAGAGCCTGTAGGAGTTGAGTACACTCTGTAAAAATGATAGTCACTTATCTTTGTTAACAGTGCTAAGGATGTTGCACAAACTTGTAGGAAATTTCCATCCAGGGAAAAGAACAGCACTCCTCCCACCACCTTGGGTTTTTATTGTAGCTCTTACAGGACACAAACTGTTACAAAATGACCCAGAGCTGCATCACAGCACAGCAGCCAAAGCGACTGATGCCTCTTGTAACTCCAGCTCCCCTGGCCCTCTTGCTAGGAGAAGGTCAATGCAAAGAATGAATTAGCTCATACCTGTGATTTGGGAGAAGATATTTAAAATACAATCTGATAAAAAACTGAAAGCCACTACAAAAGTCTGAACCGTATTTTGTGGGTTTGTGATTTCTCAAGCTAATTTCAAAACAGAAGGGGTTGAAGAGCAAGGGAGGAGCTGACTCAGTTTTCAATTTTTGAACTCTCACTAACAGTATGCTTTCTAAGGATTTTTATCCCTATTCCACCATCAAAATAAAACACCCACATTTTTGAAACTGCTCCATCACCACCCTGAGGCGTGTCATTTGAAAACACAGAAAAATGGTGTTTTCTACTTGTTTTGCTAGATATAGAGAATGAATCTGAACACTTTGGTTTTAACCAAACAAATGGGAACTGGGCATTCTGGGATATATAAAAAAATGTATTTTCCCATAACTTCAGTTGAGACTTTTGTTATCATTTCTGTGCTTCTCCCCCTGCCCAGTGAAACTGAAAATATTACGAGAAAGACACTTTCAGCCTGTGAAAGGCCAAACCTTTACTGGCAGAATTACTCGTTTGGGAGGCTTTGCTGTCCTGGAAGCAATTGTGATTGTTTAGTATGACTCTAAGGCCACACGTCACTGTGGCAAACACAGTCAAATGATGGGGATCTGTTTTCCATTGCATCAAGAACTCATTTATCTCTGAGCTGTTTGTGTTTATTTTTCCGGAAATTTGCTAACGTATAACCCAGGAAACTGGTACATGCTGTTATTCAAAGAATTCTCTTTTTAAAGTGCTTCCTCCACTTTAAAGCAGCATCCTCTTCAGGTCTTAGCAGATTCCTGTTCTGTTGGACCTATCCTTCTTATGTCAACACTCTGCCCTGTTCCAATAGGGATTCATTGGTATCCCATGCAGATTGTCTAAATTATTTTAATGGTGACAGGAGTGAGGCAGTAATAACTTTTTTACAATTCAGTGGGTTTTTTCATAAAAGTTGAATTAACTTGCCAAAGCAGCTCTATTATACACACAGGCAAACATGAAAACAGCTCTGTTGAACTCGGGGTGCAAAAGGGGCCTTGGTGCAGCACCTGTAGTAGGAGATACCAACACAATGCTGCTTATATCAGGACAAAGACAATAACTGCACTTTCTGGATCCACTTCCTCCTACTTATGGGAAAGAAAGGCTACCACCCTCCAGGGGCAGCATTGCTTTCATTCCTGCTCAGAGCTGAGCACGCAGTGCCCATCCCTTGCATTGCATCTGGCCCCAGTGGGTCAAGAATATGCCATTTCAAATTAGATGCAGGTAATATAACCCTGAAGACCAAGTTCACTAGACCTCCACAAATGATGTAGATATCTGTTTGACTGAACTGACACCCAAGGAAGACATCACAGATGACAGCTGCTGATTCTTGGTGTACAGAAAAGTGTCTTTCCTTGGACTATGATTTCCAGTCCCACACACAGATCTGCCTTCCACCCACTGACTGTATGTTGCCTTCTTGTCCACTTTTTCTCAGACATCGTAAGTCTCTCCAAGATACCCGGCATCTCTAGAAAGGGCAGAATTGTTTTACCCGTGCTGGCCTGCCTGGTGGGAGAGAGGAAGTGGTGGGAGGTCTACATGGGAGTGGTACAGCGAGTCCATTGTCTCTGTTTCATTGTGCTTTAGGATTTCTGAAGGGCACCTAAAAGGGGATTTCCCTGCCTAATGCATAGTCCTGCCAATTTAGGAAGTAAAATGTCTTATTACGCCCTTATGTTGGAGAGTTTCAAACCTGGGGGAGGAGCTGCACTGGTTCAATGCAAGCTTGAGAAAAAGTCCTACCAGATAACAATGTTTCTCCTTTACACCTTGCTGAGTAAAATTAATATTAAAGCACTGGACTCTTGGGGTGGAAAATTGGATTATGTCCTGGGTCTCTGCTAGTTTACTTTGGTACCTGTAATCAAGAATTTCAGAAGAAATTTATGAAGCAATACAGGTCTCCCAACTACTGTCTTCCGTCTGAAAATGGAGCTAATCTAAACCTTCTAGTAGGTTTTTGCCAGAATTTCAGAATACAGATTGATGCATGCTTTGGGTTTAAGCAGCTCCCAGCATTATGTAAACCTAATTTTTGGCTGAGGTCTCACCTTTGTAGTAGTGCAAATAAATTAGTCATTTATCTCAATTTCAGAATTTCTTTAAGACAGTAAAGGTCTGTGCAGAAAATAAGGAGATGGTCCTGTGCTCCTCGCCCTCACCTTCCTGTCCCCAGCTGTTTGTTAGCATCTTATACCAACTCTAGTGCAATGCACATATGACCAGACAGATCAGGGAGCTGATCTGCCTTAAAAGTTAGAACTTACAGTCTCCCAAAATAATTTTTCAGGGCTGGTTCTCTCACATTATTTTGCTTGTCCCTTGTTGTCAACAAAAGGAAGAGACCAAGAGCAAAAGCAGAAAGGCAATACAACCTCTTTAGAAACAGATTGCTGGATATCAGCCTTAACCTTCACAAATAAAATAACTTCAAATTCCTTCATGCCAAGGAGCATAAATAATTCCTACTCTGGAATACCCATTTGCTTTCCTTGAGTATTTTTTACACAAATCCCGTAAGTGTGAATTGGCCACAGTGGTTCTAATTTTAGGCCCCCCTTTTAAGCAATAGGAGTGTGTGCTTTTTACTGTAGTGGGTGCAGTCCTTGGATTACCCAAAGCCGTATCTATGTCTGTCTCCTCAAACTCATATCATTTTTTCAGCCTGTGCTTGGAAAAGAAAGTAGCATTGTCATACTCCTAAACGCAGCATGGTGATCTGCCCCACAGTTCCAAAGTAGAAGTAAAGTGGAAGATTCTACTGGCTGACAAAGATTATCTTCTGCTTCCTGTTTCAGGGAATAAAAATGAGCAAAAATAAAGGTCATCTGTGTTTATATTAACAATACAACAGTTCCACTATGTTTCGTAACAAACTTGGGTCATTATTTATCCACTTGTCCTTTATATCACTGCTTTGAACTCTGGGTTTGCTTATCATGATATTTCTAAAATCCGTAAACAGTCAGGGAGAAGTATTTCTAGTTTTCTAAATAGAGCATTAGGTCATTTTATTATCAGAGAAATATAACGCTGCCCATCTGTTGTTGTTTCACATGTGGAACAGCAGGCAGCCTCCTCCTAACCGTTAATTATTTCAAGGAAGTCAGTGCAGCAACTTTGCCATAAGGGCCCAGTTTTGTTTCTGTTCTTCGTGATAGCTTTCCCCACAGCCATCTGTGAGGTATGGGTAGTGCTACACTAAGAAAACACCCATTCATGCAAATCCACAGCTAACAACACACTCTTGGTACAATTTGCTTCAAATGGCTAAATTTTGTAATTGGAGTAACAGCAGAGTTTTGTTTTTGCTGAGGACTTTAATTAATCTCTCAGTTCAAAATCAAGTTTGCATCTTCCTTGAGACCTCTCAACAAAGTGAAATTCTTTACTTCCTAACCCTGGGATATCATTACTTGTTAGATCACTGTACTGCTTCCTGCAGCAAGATGTCTCTCTTGTTACTCTCATATACCATAAAATGCAGGAGAGCAGTAATAAGAAATAATAATTAACTAGATGCCAAAACCCTAAGTCCCTTTGTGGTTCATTGAAAACATGTTCTTCCATGTCAGAAGGTGAAAAAATGTTGAGGTAAATATGTTCAGTCACAAAGTAAACAGAAATCCACTGTGGTTAGAAGCCCCTCTAGGCAGGCATTGTATTTCTGCAAAGTATCTGTGCAGTGCTTAACAAAGTTTGCTAGTTCTTGCAAGTGCTGCAGTAGTGCAGAAACAGAAGATGTTATTTCATACATATAAATACAACTAAGGAGTTATCAAGTGGTTTTGTCCCCTCTTGAGTTTAGGCAAAAGAGCAAATTGCATGTAAACTTACTGCAACCTCATATGAAGTGATCTTCTCATTACTATTCTTCCCGGTTCCCACCACCTCCCCTTTGCAGTACCAGCTTCTTCAGGGCACAATCTGTGCCCTGAGAATCCATTACTTCCACCATATGAATAATTTACTGTGCATCAAACACCAAACTGTGCATCAGGATATGATGTCTCTGTTTCTGTCTAAGCGACATGAAGATTTACATTGAAAATTTCTAGCAAAACTCAATTATCAGGTTACTCCTAATGAGAGTGTAAATTAAGACACAGATTGGGGATACCACTTGAGTCTCTGTGGGGTTTCTTTTCTTCTCAGGATGTCTCAGAGAACATTATACTCTGCAACACACTGGGACTAGCCTGGACCACGGAGTTTTCTGGAAGACCTGTAGTGTCTCTTTCCTGGGAAGATTATGCTGGAGTGGAGGCTGCTTGTTCTGTTTTAGTTTGAGGGGAGATTTGCCAGGGATTCCCCCCAGCAAAATTGTACCTTCTTCTAGGGATTTGTGATGTTTAAGAAGTCCCCAACCTCTTTCAGGTGTCCTCTAAGAAATCTGTCAGCAGAAATTAGTAGGCATGGGAAAGAAAGACTGAAAAGGATTTGATGGGCCAGCAATGTTCCCCAGATAACATTATAAGAAAGCTTGCAATAGAATGTTTGTGTCGTTGTTATACAGCCTTTACAAAAGAATGTAGACCCAAGTGGATGAACTGGACTAGGCTAATTTTTCTTTAAAGACCAGCTGGCTGGGACTAAGAATATTCCAGGTTTATACCAAAATATCTGTGAACTATACATAGGTGAACCTATATCAGGACAGAGCTTTGTATATTTTCATGCAGTAGGGATACCTTTCTTTGTTGCTTTATACTAATAAACCACATGCATGATGAATACAACAAATAAGGTACCTGAAAAAAGCATGAGAAGTTCAGAAGTCAGCACTCACTGGGAAACTACACAGATCCTCTCATAAAGAAATGAAGAGGACAGAAATGGGAAGAGAGGTGACTTTGGAATTGCTCCATAGTTGAGAAGTGTCTCCTGGGAAACGGATGCACCATCTTCCCCTTTCTGCAAAAGGAGGAATATGCTCCTAGCATATCTCACTAGAAAAAGTGAGAACTGCAATGAGACTTAGCCCTGTGCAAGTACCTCAGACAGATTAGTCTGGGTTGCCCCCCTGCTCATACTGCCTGATGCTCATCTACCGTGGGTAAAATCCAAGCTAGATGCTGGTTTACTCCTTCCATGACACTGCTGATGTACATGCTTTCAGAACCCTATCCTAATCACTGAGAATTTTATGAGCAGGGACCTGACCAAAAAGGAATTTTACTGACAAAACTATTTTCTTCTTTAAGGTCTTACTGCAGGTAACTGTTTTGTCTCTATGAGCATAAATAGTTTTCAATGTGAAGACTACCTGAGTTGTTTTAATGTCAACATTAAAACAAGAAGCATCCTGTCTCTTTTTAAATTTATGTAATTCCCAATGACCCATAACTGTCTGCATGGGCTTCGACCACTTTTAATGTATTAAAAAACATAGTAATGTGCAAATTAAATGAAAGTTTAGATTAAATTGTTTTGTTTTGTTTTGTTTTGTTTTGTTTTGTTTTGTTTTGTTTTGTTTTGTTCTGTTCTGTTTTGTTTTGTTTTGTTCTGTTTTGTTTTGTTTTGACATGTGTGCATGTGCATGTGACCAGTCTTCACATGGACCAGGATGCAGGTGAGATGACTTACAAGCATGTTGGTACTGTAAAATATATTCCATTCTCAATTATAATCCCCCATAAGCAATGGCCACCTATTTCATATAGCAGCAGGGACAGCCACAAAATATATGCTGTATTCAGGTAGTTCAGTACTTTAAACTAGATATCTCTGGAAACAGAGGTTTCTTTGTCTTCTACTTTCCCTATTTCAGATTGGTGTGTCATTTCATCCAAATAGCTTGTTATGTGTTACAAAAGTTCTTTAGCCTAAATCTTGATTCCACCTTATTCACATGTCAGGAGTATAGGGTGTGGCTGTTTCCATACTGACTATACACTACATAATTTAATAACGAATTTTTTATCTGAGATACTTGTCTCTTAAAGGTTATATTTTCTCTTACTTATGTAGCTGACAACTGTTTTTGTGTGAATCACTGGATGTATCCGTGTCCATTTCGAAAGTCCAGCTTGCCTCTAGAATGCTTCCCCCAAAGAAGTGGAGCTTGGGCAGAGGAACCGATTAATCCTACCATGATTTTCCATCAGGAGATGCCTGTGCTTAACCATATCCTCTCCTTAGATCCCCATTACACAGCTCTGTATCAGCAGCAGCACTACTGCCAAAGATAGGAGCCCTGCTAAAGGCAAGGCAAAGTTTCTCCAGCACTCTTACATTTCTAATCTCAGGGACTTTATGAAACACGTAGCAAGTATTTAATA
This sequence comes from Coloeus monedula, assembly GCF_965178545.1. NCBI lineage: Eukaryota > Metazoa > Chordata > Aves > Passeriformes > Corvidae > Coloeus > Coloeus monedula. Next base: position 52,045,833 of record NC_138822.1, read on the forward strand.
AAATATATATAAAGTAATAGAGCAGCAATATAGTAAATTGGAGTAAGAATGAGCTAGGCTCTTTCAGGTAAGCAAAGAGACTATAAAATAGGAGGACATAGAATGAAGGTCACCTGTTTTTTGTCAGAAATCTAGTTTAGAGCTTAAAATCCATTTTCACAAGGACAAAAATACAAGTGTGACACGTGAGGAAATGAACTCTCCAGGATGTGCTTTGGGAGTGCTGTAGGACAGAGGCATTTTGGAAAGAGGTGATAATGGCCTTAAAATGGCAGTGATGAGATTGTGGAACTCCTGTGTGTGGGTTCTGGAAAAAAAAGATATATTTGAAAACAAAAAAACCCAAAAGCTCCCGGAAAATACGAGCAGCTAGGCTAATTGTAGACACTTGGAAAATGGAAAGATGTTTCCTTTTTTTTCTTTATTTTTAAATAGGAGCTTTTCTAATCTGGCTTCTCTTCAAGGCATAAGGAAATATGTCTTGATTTCTGTGTCTGTTGTATGCACTACTACAATCACAGCCTACAAACCTAAAATAAAGAAAGTCACTGGAAGGTAAACCCAAAATATCCCAAAATACTGCTTATCAGTGATTAGGAAGTACCTCTTTTTTCATGGGTGGGTCCATACTGCTGTGTCCATTTTTACACATCCATCAAATAGAAGCTTAGGAAATACTCATGTATCTAACAAAGATATCAGCTAGTAAACTTAAGTTGCAACTTTGAACTGTAGTAACCAAAATAATATAAATGATGGGGAAATTGCCAAAAGATGTCTCTAGTCCATTGCCAACTCCAGTAGACCCACAGTAGATAACTCTCTGTGCTGATGACATGTATGCAATGCTTTGGTCATTTTAACTGAGATTATAGCACTTTTCTTATGGAAGTACAACCAGGTCTCTATGACACTATGCACCTGACCAGATTCCCTCTGAAGCCCATATTTCTTGTTCCAGTTAACACTCATCATCTGAAAGTAGCAACCCTGTGAAAATGGTCTTATATGTTAGGCTTCCATAGTTCTTTATCTGAATCAACTGCATGAATAATTTCTTTGTTTCATGTTTTGTTTCAAGGAGTCAAAGAAAAACCTAGAAGGCTCTGGACTTGCTGTGAAATATCTCCATACTCTTGGTCACTAGGGTCTACAGCAAGGCCCATTCTTTTTATCTAAGGCTGCTGAACAACTAGACAGAGGGTTTAAATTAAAATTAGAAACTTGTGTGCCTCTTCTCTGCAGTTGTGGCTACTTTTTTTTCCCAGCTCTCATTGATTTTCTATTATGTTTATTGCAGGACTGCCATGCTGTTGAAAACAGCAGCAGTTTGTTCTTAAACAGTGATGTGGTTATCTGTTGCCCTTGCTATTTGGTGAAAATTAATTATATCCTAAACTGAATCTTGCCTTATACTCTACCTGTATTTGCTATTTAGTGCTGGAAAGCATGATTTATGAAATTATAGACCTGAAATCCTCTTTGAGAGAAAAGCACACTCTTGAATAGACAGTGCTCTTTGGTTAGTATAGCATCTTTCTGTGATATCCAGGGCTTACATCCCATTATGTCCTTTGTCCTGTATCTTGACATGAGCTGTTCTGATGCATAATGGACTTCAACTTAGTCCCAGAAGCACACAGTGAGAACAGCAACAGAGAGAAGGCTCTAGAAGGTAATAGAGTGCTGTTTTTGAAAGCTGCTGTCCAGCATCTCACCTGCTTCACCTGTCTGGAAAGAGCACAATAAAAACACGTAAAGTCTTTCTTAGCACTGTCTTTTCTGAGCTTTAGCAGTTCTAGAGACACTTGGTAAAAGCCCTGCAAAGTACTGAAAAAGCCAGAAGAAATCTACAACACTGCGTCTAGAATTGACTTTTTGAATCACATTTGAAAACTGCAGTTTAGTCAGCAGAAGATCTCGGTGTATAAGCCATATCCTTGTCTCTCTCTTCCTTGGTTTAGGCCAACAATTAATCATGGCACAAGAGGTAAATGAGTGGGGGATTTCAGTGTAAACTGTGCTGGTGGATTGGTAAACATTTCTGGTATTGTTGCAAATAACCAACACAAGTGTAAGGAATGGAAGTTTAGCTTTAGGCCTGTATGTTTACCATTACATTTTTAAACTGTTTATAAGAAGAAGAGTGCTTTAAATGTTCCTGAGGAGATGGTCAAAACCACAGGGCTGCTAAGGGTTTAACTGAGATAAAGTGTTTGCCTTAAAATTCAGAGAAACGTGGTCATTTTGCAGGCGTGGTTTGTCATTTAAAACATTGCTGTTGACATTGTGTTGTGACACCAGCCTAAAACATTTATGGTAACTCCAGAAATGAGGTGTATTAGAAGCTGGAAGGCAACATCTGGATTCTTCCTTATCACTGTGTCCTCAAACAGCTAATTCAGAGTTTTCCATGTAAAATAACAATGCAATCCCACCAGCATCCCTCCACCCTCTACCCCCCCCACCCTCTCCACCCCCCTATTTTTATTGGAAACATTAAGATGTGGATTTAAATGTCTTTCAGTAAAGCCCTAGATCCAGGATGCATAGCAATAGGTGAACATGTTGGTTTTCATGGTGAGTGGTAAAACATTGGCTGGGGTTTTCCACTAGCTAAGCCACAGGCTAAAAGCTAGGTAGAGCTGGATGCTGTTCTCCTTGTGGCTGTGAACTGGACATGCCACCTCCCACACGTCTGCCAAGAGACCTGGTCTGGCAGCTGCCTTCCATGTTGGAGACCTTGGACTCTGTAGCTCAAATTCTTCCTCTACATGACAGGGGTCAAAACAGCCTTTACCACTATCAAGAGGTTCTCCAAGACACTAGCAAAGCGTTCTGGTTTGAGGTTGTTTTCTATCCTGTTTAATTCTGCAGACAAAACTAGGAATTAAGTATAGCACTCTAACCAGATTATACAGTGCTGGTATGGGACAGCAAAGACCTTGGTTCCAGTCAGTGTTCCAAGGTATTTTTAAACATCCTGTGAGGTTTGGCGCCCTGACTTAGGACTTGTAAACATGTGATGTTGGCAAGTAAGAAACCAAGCTTTGCTGCCAAAACAGGTGGGGAAGGACATTAGAAAGACAAAGTCCCTTACCTTGGCAAAAAGGATCTTCACAGCTCTGGTCAACCTCCACTCAGCAGCAGTTCACAGTAGCCTGGTGTTACCTGAGAAGGAGTTTTTATCTTGGGACCATACAGAGGAAAAGGGAAAAAAACTAACTTGTGACTATGACAGCCTGAAGTTTAAAATAATTAAAAACATTTCTTTGTTACTTTGTAAAACAGAGTGTTCCAAAAGTGCTTTTCAGGCTGACTTCAGTGTTCATTAGCGAGAAGAACACAAGGACAGATATAAACAAGATACCCATCTTCACCTGAGAGCTCTCTCTCACTTATTAACATCCTGATCTGATCGCTTTTTTTGTTAGGATGGTACAAGAAGGCTGTCTGACCATGGTAAACTCTGTAGAGCACTGAACTGCCAACAAATTACATGTCTGTTTGAAAAATCTTTAATTTAAATAGAAAAGACCAAATATGAAGGAGAAGGCAAGCATCCTTATCCCATGTCACTGGTTTTGCTCTCTAACCTTGTCTTCTCCACAGCTGGATCTGATGCCTGTCGTTTTCTGCATGCGCCACTCGAAAGAGACCATGTAATTTTGTGTGGCTTTCATGTGCAGATGGGTGTAGCCTCTTTCATGCTGCCCTGAAGTCAGCCCTTACCAGCCGGTGTTTTGTTGTCAGCAAAGGTCTTTCTGGATTTCACTACTGAAGAGTCTGCAGTCTTCACTGGGTTTGTTCTCCCTTTATCCCTGTGCCTCATGCACATTTTAGAGAGCTGTTTCCCAAGCTTTTGACCAGCACCCAACTCATTAAACCTCCTTAGTATTGCAAGTGGTCTGTTACTGAAGCAGTATGTAGGAAAATACAGTCCATGTCATGGAGAAGTTCCCATGAAATGAGGAAAATGTTGATGAACTGGAGAAGGAAGATGCCTTTAATACAAAGGATTTGAAGTAGATGTGACCCTGCCAAGTTCCTGCAGGAATTCCTCTTATTTATAGACACTGTCAATGAGGGTCTTCTGGATAAGCCAGAGCTTGCTGGGGATTATCTTGGATAGAAAATACAGTTTGGTCTCTATCATATGGATGCTTTTCTAGTCTTTCTAAATTATTTTAATGTAGGAGTAGCCCTTCAAGACCATGCTTCCTGGGCCAGTATTTAGAGTGAGCACTCAGATTTTACTTTTCAACTCTGTCTCCAGGCAAGATAAGGGGCTTTAGTAGTAATGGAGTGTTTTCTAGCTGCTGTAAATGTGGGGGGTTATTTGAGTTACCAAGCTTACTTTAGCTGATGAGCTTATGAGGAAGAACTGTCAGTGCAGTTATAAACAATCAGTCATAAACATACAGCTAACATCTACCTAGAACACAGACCGCTTGTGCTGACCTGGAGGCACCGCTGAGATCATAGCCAGGCCCGCAGCAATATGTTTGCAAGCAAAAGACAATTAATTATAGACTGAGAGGCTCAGTTAGCAGGATTACAGTATGCCTCTTGATACAGCAAAAACCCAACTTAATTATCTCTGGTATACAGGAGAGTTGTATGTGTCTAATGACCTTTGATCCTTCCTGAAGGAAAGGATAGTTTATTATTTGCTAATTCAAATTCTCTGTTGAAATAATGTGGAATAATTAATCCTGCTATTATTTCCCTTTCTTTCTCTCGAAGTTAAGAATAGTAAAAAATCTTCTTGTCCAGGCATTTACATATGAAGTTCTCTTGAAGAAAAACATATTTCTTCTCATGAAGAAAAACATATGAATTTACATCTATATACAAATATATCTGTGTATGTACATATAAAAGTACAGATTAGTATTAATATATATATATATATAGGTGCTTTCATACACATTCACACACATAAACATACACAAACACACACACACACACACACACACACACACACACACACACACGTATGCATCCGCACTACCACCCTGATATTCATAGCAGCCGTGCTCTGAGAGAAATCCCATGATGAATTTCCATACTGACAGTCATCTTTCTACAGTGCTCTCTCTGTATTGTAGTACAGTGGTAAGTTAGTGGGCAGTGGTCTCAAGCTCTTAATGAGAAGATCTCTCCATTCTCTTGCCAATAAAGCCTGAAAAACAAAAGATTATCGACAGCACTTCACTGAAGCTGCAGGTGAGCCCATGTCAAGGGCAGGGAAGAGTAAAGAGGATCTGAGTGTGAATATGGACCATAGCAAGATAGCAGAACACCTGGAAGAGTTCTAAAAAAATGATGATGTAAAATATTTTGGAATAGAGTCAGACATTGAGGCATAAGCCCATGGAGCATGTATGAGGTTGGTCAGTTTGAGCTTATGGAGAAAGCAGAGTGGGAAGAACCCAGTGAAAGTCAAGAGAGTCAAGTGCAGATACCTGGACCCAGGGAGGAACAACCCCAGGCACCAGCACAGGCTGGGGGCTGACCTGCTGGAAAGCAGCTCTGGGGAGAAGGACCTGGGGGTCCTGGTGGACAACAAGCTGTCCATGAGCCAGCAGTCTGTCCTGGGGGCCAAGAAGGCTGATGGGATCCTGGGGTACATTAGGAATAGCATTGCCAGGAGGCTGAGTGAGGGGATCCTGATCCTCTACTAGGCCCTGGTGTGCTGTGTCCAGGTCTGGGTTCCTCAGTACAAGAGAGACAGGAACCCAGAGTGAGTCCAGAGTGGGGCTGTGAAGGTGATTGAGACTGGAGCATCTCTCTTAGGAAGAACAGCTGAGGGAGCTGGGCCTGTTCAGCCTCAAGAGGAGATGTCTGAGATTGGACTTTATCAATACATACAAGTATCTGAAGGCAGGGTGTCAGAGAATGGAGGCAGGCTCATTTCAGTGGTGCTCAACAATAAGACAAGGGCCAGTGGGCATAAACTGAAACACAAGATGAATGATGATCTTCTATATGAAGATGAGGAAAAGATTCTTTAATTTTGAGAGTGACAGAGCACTGGAACAGACTGCTCGGAGAATTTGAGGAGTCTCCTCCTCTGGAGATGTTCAAAATCCATGTGGATATGACCCAGGGCAATCTGCTTTAGATGAACTGGCTCTAGCAGGGGGATTAGACTAGACACCTAGAGATGCCTCCCAACCCCAGCCATTCCGTGATTCTGTGATTCTGGTGGATTTCTGTAATGTAATCACTCTGCAGTCTTGCCTCAATAATAAGGAATGACTCAGCACAGTTCTTCTCCAAGCATATATTGCATGTGGGATTCCTCATAATATGGACTTCAGTTTCTTAGTCTTTAGCATGCACCATGGACAAGCACTAAAACCTAGCAAACCCCTCTTCAGAATACGAGTTCATGCTTGGACACCAGGGTCTTGATTCAGGAAGATGTTTAACACTTCCTAACTCTTCTTGATTTCTAAGAAACTAATGCAAGTTCTTGGAAGTAAGAATGAGTGTCTCCAAGTACTTTGCTGAATCCATTAAGAACAGCTTATGTTCCTATCACATCTCAGTCCCAGGTTAATCATATTTAGGCAGTTCATCAGAAATATAAAATTACCCACTGGTCAAACAGCCATGAATAATCAAACATACTTAAAATATAAATTGCATTTGTGGTGGAAATTATTATATGCCAATGGCCATTCTGTTCAGAATTAGTAAAACTCATACAATAATTTACTCATTGTAAATTATTCACTCATTTGTAATAAACAAGTAGTTTTCGTCACAAGTCTGTTCTACACAAAAGAGATGTAAACTGAAAATTGGAAGGATTCTGGTAAATGGCTATTATTGAGGCACTGTTTTCTATGTCATCCAGATTTGAAGCTGAATATTTTGAAAATAATTTTATTAGATGCTAAAAACCAACAACAAAAGAATGAATTGACTCTAAAGCAGAGTTCATGTAGGAAAAATGGCAACTGTGTCAACCCTACATCAAAGGGCAGAATATATTCAAAAGACTGCTCAGGCAAAGGTCTGGAGTGACAGAGAAAATCAAGCTAGAAAGAAATTTATTATGTGATTAAGACTGTAAAAACACTGGTTAATTTAAGCCCTATACCTGTAAAAATATTTGCTTCCTAAAACTAGGTGGTAATGGATCCTTCTTGTATCCTGTCGGAGTCCACATAGGCAGTCATTAGAAGGTTCCATGGTTTCTGAGGAATGATGGTAACAGAACAATAAAGGGACATTAAAAAAGAGAGACAAAGACATATTACCTGTAAGAACCAACATAAGGCATGGTAAATGGTACAGGATGGCCTTCGTGCTGGTGTGTGGCAGTCACATGTGGCCCTACAGGAGTCACCCGACACAGCTTGATTGGCTTCCACCCCTGGAGATACTCTGGAGATACTGCATTTCTGGAGATACTGCTCCCTTGGTGGAGCCAAGCCATAAGAAATCAATTTATATCAGTTGGTGGTCTGTCTTGGTAGGATAAATCTTGTCAAAAGATTTACTATTGTCAAAAAGTCCCTTGCTTTGCCTTCTTTCTGCACTGTTTCTCTGAAACATCTAAGCAACCTAAAGGGAATCAAAAGGAAACAAAAGACATCCCTGGGAAGTAAATGGAACAAAAGGCAGACAAATCAGTCTCATCTGTCATAGCATGAAGATGAGCCTAAATGCTAAGTTTTAGATACGCAATACTGTTGAGTATAAAGACATGGGAACTGCTATCTATGCAGTATGAAGATGGGAACAGAACCAAGGCACAGGGCAAGACCTGATGGTTATCCTCAGAGAAATCTATTTCTCAGTTTGAGTGCTTTTGACTATCCATGTGTGAATGTATATAAAAAGTATTTTTTTCAGTTTAAGAATGAGGGCCTTACCCTACATGAGGTTTTAAGCTTAGATCCTCAGAGATATTTTTCTTTGTAAATTAAGTGCCTTTGTAAATTAAGAATAGTGAATCCACATGCTACAGTTTGGATCAGAAATGCCCTCAGTTGCTTTGTTTAGGCGCTCTTTTGAGTCAGCTGTTCAGGTGAAGGTGTCAGCATCACCGCAATGGAAGCTGCTATTCCTGAAGTTCTGCTGGCAGAGGGGTTCCCTGATATGCTGTAGGCAAAAACAGCTGGCACCATGCAAACCCAAGGCATGTCATTTACATGTGTAAATGGATGATTTTCCTTGAGGGGGTGTTAAGCACCTTGGGGATGATAATGTCATCATCTGGCTTAGCTCAAGACAATGCCAGAATCTATGTGTAGCTGTAAGGCATGGCACCAGCACCCTCACACTAGCTTCAATGACTCGCCTGAACCTGGCCTTCAAGATCCAAACTGGAAAAATGTGCAAGCAGAATTGACACCTTAAAAATGTTGAAAGAGAACCAAGAAGAAAGTAATCTATAATGACAGGCAAGAAAGAATAAATTAAATTAAAACTGTTGAAACAGGGGAGAGCCTTCTATTATTTCAATTCTGTTTATTCTGACCTTATGGGTCCTTTTATAAACATTTTGAAACAAATGTTTTGGGGACTATGGTATGCTTTTCTTCTCACAGGGCAGCTAGGTGTCCTAGGAGATTTGCAACAAGAGCTTTCCCCATTCCTGACTCAGGCAGGCTCTCTTCCTCATAATACTAATAACTGTTCATAACACGAGGAGAAGTTTTGCTCAAGAGATTTGAGTGTCAACAAGACACTGACTTAGCATGGCTGGAATTCACAGTGTAGCTGGCAGAGCACAGAATCCTGTAGAGGTTATGTGAATGTGTCTGCAGGAGGGCTAGTTAGAAGAATAATTAGTATGCATCAGGACCCACTCTCAAACAGCCTGCACAGAGCTGTACCTGCAGTTTTTGGCCATCTCCTGGACTGAAATGGTGGTGATTTTGATCTTCACCCCTACCCACCTTCAACATTTGTATTTGATTTATTGGTAATTTTTAATGACTAGTTAATGCTATATTTGAAAAAGAAGTGTGCATTTTTTGCTGTAATTCTCAGAGGTCAGGACTGGGAAATTCAAAACCTGGAAGACAATAAATGCAAAGTTTTCACTGCCACCAGGCAAAATACCCATTTCAGTGGAAGCCAGGCAGTATTACCCACACTTTAATTTAGAGTAATATAACACAAAAGCAAAATACAGCCAGAAGACAAAGGAGTGGAAGATCCAGAAACAACTTAGCTACCAGCAATCATCCACCCCCTAAAATTTACTAAATTGCAGCCTCAAACTAGTTTTTGTCCTTTATGTCAAGAGGTTTTTTCTAGGTATCCATATATAGCCACCTCCATGGCTTCAGGACTCAAAGCATCATGGAAAATGGTGTCTCTCCACTGTCAACAGGAACCAAATAGGACAAGTGTTTTCTGCATACATGGTGTAAAAGAAGCTGATGTTTCCCCACAGCTAGCTCTCTGCTGCCTTCTTTATTAATCCAAGTCCCCATGTATTCCAGCCTTGGTGGCAAAGGCAGCCTGCTTCCACAGGGATTGAGAGATCCTCTTACTCTCTGTCAGAGGACAGACCCATACACCACTGAACCGGCCACCTCTGCCATCCACCTCCTGCAGGCGTACACACGTTCTGCCCACAGCACATGTGGGCCTGCTGGCCAACAGGCATCCCACAGACTGAGGAGGGCTGCTGAGTCCTTGGGTTGAGAACCCATTGCTCCCATCCTTTGGGAAGCCAAAAGCCTGATATATTGCTATCTATTCAGCTTCAGTACACAACCATCTTTAGGCAGTGTGACTCATCAGTGGTCTGCTGTGACTTCTGCCCAAATTCTATTTGGTGTCCTTTTATTTAAGAAAATAACTTCTCTAACCTTGAAGACGGATTTGATTTCTTGAAAATACAATATTGATTTTTTTTTCTTTGTCCTTCTGCTAATATTTGCTGTTAAAATGGACCAGCAATGTAAAAGTGATAGTTAGAGCAGGTACTGAGCTAAAACACAGTGAAATACAACTGACTACATAGCACCTTCCAGATTTTCTTATAATCACAAATATACCTGAGTAGCATATTTGTAAAGAGCTTTTTGCCTTTTTTTTTAAACCCAGTTGCTCTGAAGGACTCTTGGCCCTCAGATAACACGGCTTAAAATGATTAGGCACAAAACCTGAAGGTGAATCATAAATAGGTCTGATTCTAAGCTACAGTCAGTACTCTAAGCCATGAGCTCTGACATCTTTATTTGCAGCAGATCAAACTGTAACTGCTCCCAGCTTCTGCCAGAAGATGCTACTCCCATGGTGGAGTGAGAGATGCACATATGCCTATGCCACAGCCCAGTGTATTCCTCAGAGTTTTAATCGGGGTGGAAGGCAGAGCATGGTTACACCTTAACCTACAGCAAATGAAACCATCAGAGCTCATGATTCAAAGTCCACATATCCCAGCTGCACCACACAGGTAGTGTCAAATGGCCTTCAAGGCTTCATACAATTACAGGAGCAGTTCTACAGTGTCTCAGTGCAAAGGAGATTCCTGGTACATTTAGAAACAACCTCAATTTTATAGATTCAAAAGAAAGCCAGTTACGCAGTGACTGAAACTGCTCCAGTTGTGTAGAGAATTCGTACCCACCTTGCATGAGGTGGATGGATGTATCCAGAGGAAAACTAACCCCTGTTTTGAGTATTTCAAAGTTACAAGGCACAATTGATTTGGATATATTTTCTTTCAAAGTTTTCAAATCTCTAGTGTATTTCTTCCCTTCACTTCTTGAACAAAAACTTAAAATCAATTCTCCATAGATTTGCTGTTCTTTCAAGGTGCACTTGAAAAGGCTGCATTGTTTTTCTCAGAGTCTCTTGAAGCTTTTGTAACTATCTACCAGCTTGATATCAGAAGGAATTGCATGCGTTCCTCTTTCTACAAAAGTGGCTGACTAGTTCAAGTGGATAATCGATTGGACAGATGACTTATCAGTCAATTGACCAATCCAGTACCTGGTCTGGTTGATGATTTTCCCTTTCTTTCCTGATGAAATGAAGCATGTAAGTGTCTCTTTTGTCACTGTGGGAGCTCTGAGGCCTAATGTAGCCTTTTAGTCAGGTAATTTCACCTTTGAGGCAGGAAAAGCAGGTCTTTTGCAGTCAATGTGTGCAGGTCAAAGCAAATGGAAGACAAAGAGTTCATAAGGTGGGAAGCTGAATAAAGGCTGAAGGATAGATTACTTGAATCAAATTGAACTCTCATTTTGGCAGACAGGTAGAGCATTCACAAGTCTTTTTGTTCCTGCAGCTTAGAATCATAGAATCAATAGAATCACCAAGGTCAGAAGAAACCTCTAAGATCATCAAATCCAACTGCCAACCCACCACTACCACTGTAACTCCTAAACCCCCAAACTACATCACCCAGCACCAGATTTAGACACCTCTTGAACATCTCCAGGGATAGTGACTCCGCCACCTTCCTGTGCACATAATATTGGAGAGGACAGCACTGTCACCTATCTTCTGTGACACTTGGAAAATCAGTGACCAGCTTTGCTACAAAGGGAAAAAGCCCTGGAACATCATATTTGTACTCAGAGTTTCCTGCATACATCTCAGATGTTTTTGGGGATGTTGATCCCATGCCTAATTGTCCATACATACATCAGTTTGAAAATTGAGGCCTAAGGGGCAACCAGAGACTGACCTTCAAAGTTCAGGTGGTCCTCTGTGCCTGAACACAGTCAGTGGCTGCGTACAGTGGTAGCATGGTATTTGGCACTTGCAGAAGAACAAGACACTCCTATGACAAGCTGCTGAATGGTGGAAAGATACAGTCACCCTTTAAGGACAGAGCAATCATATTCTCATTTATATCACAATCACTTTAAAAAATGCGGCCAAAGTCACTGGGTCCCCTGGACAATACTGAAAAGTGTATCCAGAAGCAAAACAACTTTCTGTGTGGTTAACACTGAGCTGGAGGAGAAGTTCATAATGAGTATTACATTCCCTCAGTATTAAGAACGCGAAGCTTCTAATTTCTGTAAGTTCTCTTTGCATTGTTGGAGGAGTGTGAAGAAGGTATAAATATAATGCGCAACCAATATAAAGCTACAATATGCTGTCAGGGTGATGTGAAACGGTATCTTAGCAGAATAAATGGTTGCCTTGAGAGTTCATTATTGTACTTACAGTAGCATACAGCCGAAGGATTATAAAACATCCTGAGATGCAATTCTTTTTTGGCTGAAGGTGATTTAGCATTCAGAAACAGACTCGGTGGAAATCCAGGTAGCACAGCCCCAGTCCCACAACAGACCTTATTTCTGTTCTGTGCATTTCCAAGCAGGAAATCCTCACTGAATGGCTCAAACGCATTCCTAGTTCCATGGTTTCTTAGTTCAGATTAATACAGCAAGAAACTTCCTTCCAATTGCAAAAAGAAGGGATGAGGTCTACCCACTGAAGTGCAGCTTTGCTGGGGAGATGGACATGAAAGAGAAAATATGTTCAAATTAAAGGTACCCTTTTAGATATTGTTTCAAAATTCTGCCTGCTGGCTCTTTTCCCTACTTTCATTTTGATACGCCCTACGGTAGTATCAGGCCCACAAGACACTGACAGCTCTACATTTCATATTCAGTGCTCTTAAATTATTTGGCCTAAAGTTCAGCTCAAGAGTCATGCCGTGGTGGACATGGATTTACCTTTCTCGCAGATACATGGTGAGGACAGCCTGCAAAGAGCTTTGAGATCCAGAGTAGGAAAACAAAAACACTGCTACTTGCAGAGTGTTTTCTTTATAACCACTTGTACATGTTTGGATATTGGATTGCTGCAGCCTTATCCCCCATTACAGCTGATGACAGTTCCCCCATTTAGATAGATCAGTAGGGGCTTTACCTCATATTCCTTGTGGGAGCAGGCCCCAGAGAAGAGTTGAGAAAGGGAAACCCTTTGAATCTTTGGGACAGCACATCATAAATCTCTTCTGCAGCACACAGTTCTCCCTGCTGGGCAGTAGCCATTTGCCTGCTGATCCTCAGGGAACAAGGACACTCCTTTTTTCAAGCAAAACAGAGTGTCAATTGGAGCCTCTTATGACAGGAAGCAGGATTTTAAATTTCTTTTATATTTTTTTTTATGCACTCTTTTCCTCTTCCTGTTTTTAGAGAGTAGGAAGAAGTGATTGAAAGTGAAGCCTGGAAACAGCTGGCTTCTCTTTTGGGTCACAGAATTATCCAAACTGTTTGCAAACTCAGGTCTGTAAAGCTAACAAATGGAGAGTCACTAAGTCCACCGTATACTTTAGGTTTCATTTGACGCCCACATCCTGAAACTACATCACTTGCATCTGCTGATACAGAGAGATCCTTGCTGGAGTGAAGTATCACCCTTGCACTGCTTGTCTGAACATGCTGATTTTCACTTCTGGAAGAATTTTCTACAGCTTTGGGCAAAATGACATCTATGACTCCCTCCCCCACTTGCTTAAGCATGAGTGAAGTCACTTGCAAGTTCCATTCCCATGTTTCTGTAACAAAGGTGTTATCTTTGTAAGAGACAGAGTTAGCAGAGCAAGGCACGTGGAAGAGAACGCAAACACTATGGCTATGTGTTTCCATAACCTCCAGCACTGCAGCTTGCAGTCAACATAATCTTTGCCTTAGGGGAAAATAAATCCAGGAGCAGCAAAAGCATGCTTCACTCTAGAAAGAATTGGTTGGGGGTGAATGGAGCTGTCTCACTCTGTTAGCTGCTCTTTATACCTGTGCATGATAAACCACAGTGAACATTAAAACTAAGTACATTTAAGAGTTATAATATATGTGGGAGGCTTCCACTATAATGCTAGATTGGTTAGGCTGGCTAACTGTTTTCAAACATCTTAACTTCCAAAGCAACTTCCTCAGCATGGTTTATTTTAGCTGTCTTACTTACACATCTGCAGTATGACAGTTCTCAAAGCCTATCAAAACCTGTGCTGTTATGATCTGGGATTTACAATGTGTGCAGGAGAATGTTGCAGAAATGCATCCCTCAGCTTCATTGACTTTCAGATGTACCAATAATCCTAACATTGCCACTTGTAAGGGACAAAACTCTCCAGCAAAACCTGTAGCCTGGAAGACAAAGCATAGCAGATGGATTTCAACAGTCACATGATCAGAGAAAAAAGGCAACACAAATAAAGTGAGCTTTAGAACAGCCTGGCCCCTATACACTCCTTATTTAAGCTTTGTGACAGCTTTGGTAATAGTTTTTGTAAATGGAAGCACCAACATGGAAAAGCTGTCACTGGTGCACTTTCAGCAGTTAAGGACTTTCTCAATCGGTTCTTCTTAGGTTTCATTTGTTAAAATAACAGTGTCTATCCATCAGCAATTACCATCTCAAAAACAAATCCTCACAGGGAGAAGGAAATGTGCCTTTCTGGATTGTATGGTTATCATTTCCAACCACGACCAGATCAGCCAGGACATCAGTACTAAAAGGACTCTTCAACTGTCTCTGAAGGAGTTCGTTCTGGTGGAACTAATACTGGGACAGGGTCTCAGAAATGTTACCGGATGTCTCATACTAATATAAAGCTAGATAAAAGAAATGGGTACTTCTCCATGTCAGGCTTTTGTCCAAACTTCACCTCTAAGTCAGAGAAGACTTTTTTATATACCCACTGCTTGTCATGCACTTGGCAGGATTTTGGGGGTTTGCCTGTGTGTCTTTTAATATATCCACTTAGCTCAAATGCATCATTTGTACTCTTGCTTCATCAAAATGATCAAGGCCTAAACTTCGCTGTGAGACTGCCTTTAGGTAAAGAAAATCAGACAGTAAGCTGGTCTCCTGACATGTAGTTGTAGAAGATGGCCCTGCTGAGATAATCTGTTTTCCCTTTCCTTTCTTTAGGGAAAAGGTAGACATATCTGCTTGAGCAGCATATACTACCTGAAAAGGCATTCTCTTAGATGCAAAGACCTGCACAGAGCTGACCTTGCAGGTCACTGGAAGCTGAGGAGGGGTGTGAGGGATGTGGGACACAGTTCCTCCCCTCTCCATCTCCCCTGCTAGGGAGAGATCTATGCAGAAAGGAGGACCAGCAAGCTTAGGTTCTACCCTGATCTCCCTCCACCTCACCCTGCCCCCAGCCTGCTCACATACCAGCAACCAAGGAAGGACCAAGACATCTAGTTGTGACAAACAGAGAGAAGGTCCTACAAAACCATTCAGTCAGGTGATAAGGTGCATGGTATTGAGGAGATAAGAGGCAAAGACACATGTGGCCTTATACAGAATTGTCTGAAACCTCCCCAGGCAAAATTAATTTAATCCTAAATTGTGACACAAAAAAAAAGTAAAATTCCTAGAATGTTTAACAAAAAAAAATACACTTTTGACTTCTATTATTTTTACCTAATCTAATTTACAAAAGCCTAAGCAAAACAGTAGAAAATGAGTTGTTACATGTATTTATTGAAATTAAATATTTGGCTTTGTGTTCATTAAATATTTTGACAGCCTACCTATTTTAAATTTTTGGTGAAAATACTTAGCTGTGCTATCACTGAACACTGATTATCCTTGGAACCTTCTAAATTATTTTTATCCCCAAAATTATTTACAAGAGGTGAATCCAGAAATGGCTGTTATTAGACACTGTCTGATTTTCCAGCATATTGAGAGGCACCATTTCAGACAAGCACCTCAGTTCATCAGGGGTCTAAGGAAAGACAGTAGTTCACAGGAAAGGTCTATAAGCTGTAGTCATAGACAGCAGGCTGAATGATATTTACAAGATTGGAGTGACTGCAATATGCAGAAAATCCACGGTTTTCTTGGTGAGCATTGACAGAACAGCTGAGTGAACACGCACTTGTTCTTGTTTCACCCAACAGTTGCACCCGTTGCAGCTGAGACGTGCCAAGTTCACAATTACTGGTATGCAGTCCCCACTGTTGCATTTTCACTCAGTATCTGGTGGGAACAGGGCAGAGGACACGCTTCTGTCGCTGAAAGTTCTGTGGGCAGATTAAGCTTTGCACATGTTATTACCCAGGTGAGAACATGTCCACAGGAAAGGGAAAGCTCATTTCAATGACATCATTCAGCTGTGCAGCTCCATCGCATGCTTGGTGTGGGTGTTGCCCATGTTGGGCTTTTTGTGTTGCAAAGGGAAATAAAAGTGATGCTGCCCTTGAAAAGCCACCAAACAGAGATGTCACTGTGACCGACATGGGCTTCTGATTTCCATGAGTTTTCAATTAATGATAAAGCTGTATTTGTTATTTTAACTCAGTTCTTCGAGTCCTATCTTGGCCATCTGTTGCATGAACAAATGTAGCAATCATTCAGGTTGAGGGAAAATGTGACTGCTAGAGCTGTTTTCTCTTCCAACAGGTCTTATTCAGATAACAAAACTGGTCTGGTTTAAAGGCATCGCTCTGACCTTTATGAATGAGAAACTTACATTAGGAAGTGCAGTCATGACACAAAGAGCCTAGATAACAGGATGACAGGTCCCATGGTTTAGCAGGGCGATCCAAGAAAAATTTTAAAATCAGTCTAGAAACCAATTCCTTAGTCCACTTAATTGACATAGGGTTATGTATGGAGAAGTCAAATCTTCTATCATAGTGGCTCATATGTGAAAAAATGCAGTAAACCTTTGCAGACTATTTTTTCTCTAGCCCATCAGTTTTTTCCAACTGTATCAGTTGTTTCAGTTAAGAGACAGTAACTCTCCCTTCAAGTGCTGACCCACTTCTACCCCTAAATCATCACAGTTACAACACAGTCCTACCAATTTGTGCATCTGGTGCTCAGAAGTATTTTCTGACATGATCTACAGCCTTTTCTTCTGACATGAACTGGCATTAATATTATTATTTCATCACCTTACATTTAAAAGTTGCATTGAAGGAACTTTAGGATTATAAAGTCAAAAACCAGGAAGTATTTCTACAACCATAACCTGTCTGTGCAACTTCCTAGAGAGTGGCCTTCATGGTACAGAAATCACACTTTTTTCCCTTGTGACTTCTTCATCCAGCACATCTCTTGACTTTTAGGCTTCTTAGGTTGGATCCAGTACTCATCTTTAGAGAAACAGCTCAAGAATTTGCTGATGCTTTCCTGACAAAGAATACCACAGCTTAATCTTAATGCAAGAGTCCTAGGATCTCTTCAGAAATCTGATCCTGATTGCTGGTGAGAGGAAATTAAACCTCACTTGTAAGACAGTTTGAGTATCAAAAATTTGCTTAGCTTGTGGATATTGCTTAAAGCACTAGGAAAGTTTTCCATACCTTGAAGTATGGAAACTTCAAATATATTTCATTAAATATTGACTCTTCAGATAAAGGGTTAAGCAGTATTGAGTTGGACCACATAATGGAAAGTACAGAACACTGTGTAAAAGGCAATTGAATGGATTATGTTCTCTACACTGTGCCCAGAAATTAAAAAATTGGATGTGGCATGCCTTTGCTTTTAATTCCCACCCTACTTCTTTCTTTAAAAATATTCATCTAAGTTTTAGTGTGGACTTTAGTCAGTCAAATTTCAAGCAATGTGGTGTTTTCCTCAAGGCTCAAAGATGTCTGAGGCTATGGATACAGTATTTTACCCTTTGGCACAGAAGGGGTGATTTCACTGGTTATAAATTCATTGACTTTTAAGGTATTAAAAATACTTCTGCCACTGACTAGCAACAGAAGTAAGAATCCAAAATGGCATCCTGAGTGCAGATCTAGATGCTCACATCACTGGAATTTCAGCTATGCCTGTCAATAATCCCACAAAATGGGCAGGATTTGATATGAATTAATACATACAGGTGTGTCAGGTAATTTAGAAGTGACTAGTTTGGCTTAAGCAGAGTTGTTGTTGTTGTTGTTTCAAAACAACACCAAATATATGTAAAAAGAGAAAGTTTTTTTTCTCACCTCCAGGGCTGGGGTTTGTGGGCAGGGAGGCTGTGCCAGTTGTGCCTTTGACCCTCTGCAATTTCCCCTGCCCTTGGTAGGGTCTCAGCTAGCATATGGTTTTCACACCTCTCTTCTATTTCCCAAGCTCAAACAAACAAAAAAATCCCACTTTGACAGCTTTCTGCCTGTTAAATCAAGGTGGATGCTACCATGAAGAGAGCCTGGGCCAGTGCCTGAGAGTTCCAGCACCCTTCGTGAGGCTGTTTCTCGTAAGGATTAAGCTGGGCTTGAGTTTGGCTTTGCTGTTTTTTTTCCTTTTGGCTATGATAAACGGCCAGGCAGACTGTTTTGCACAGTCCAGGAGAAAAAGAAGATATGAAAAGTACAATTAACAGATCTGGAACAGAGCCCTAGCAGCAGCATTAGCAGTTCTTCCCAAAGGGTCTGCAGTTTGAAATCCTTGGTCATCCCTCCTACAATTAAAAAAAAAAAAATCAGAAAGAAGGGTGGTAAAGGGGAAGGAAGATGTGTGGCTTATGTTAGACTCAAGCCTGATCAGCTTAGTTTCTGCAAAGAGAGAAGATCAGGGCCCAGACACATGGCACTAGTTGAAGTCTATGCAGGAAGAGTCTGGATCATAGAAAAGTAGCCAAAATGTGTATTTTTCTCTTCAAAATACACATCCATCCAGGAAAAAGTATTCTTCATCTTAGCCATATATCAGGCAAATGTTTTCCATGATTCACTTAGTCTGATGTTTTCTGTTCAGGTTTCTTCAAGTGGTGCTGCTAAGCACTCTAAAGGCTTCCTCATCAGAGCTGGCAGACAGGAGCAGGATCCCACGCTGTTGAAAGGACATATTTCAAGGACAACTGAAAAATTAGTGAGGTCTTTGGCAAATCCCCTCAGCTGGCCCAGGGTCCTGTGTAAAATTCATCCTCCATTATATCATGGGAAGACTTTGGTTCTAGACTCTAGACTCAGAAGCATTCCTCACCTGGCACTTGGGACCCAACATTTTTGTGCCTGGTCCCTGCTTTTCAATTTTGTCATCCAGCTGGTCCAACCAGAAGAGTACTCATGGGGTGCACACACAGTGCAAAGCAGCTCAGATGGAGGCTATAGGAAAAGCTGCTCACCGTGCAGGGGAGATGCTCTTGGCTCTTCGAAACGCAGTTTTAAAAACTGTTTGGCACAGGAGTCTCTTGGAAAGTGGTATGATCCAGGTAGCTCCTGTTCCTGCTGAGACATTGCTGCGAGGCACAAACTGGCCCCAGCACGTGTCCTGCAGTGTGCTGTACAGGAAGGGTGTGAGCTTGTTTTAGGTGAAAGGAGTTCCACAAGGAAATGCTGGCACTTCCAAGAAATCAATCGGGACATGTGTTGCCTGTGGAGTGAATGCCAGGGCTGGAAGAACAGCAACCCATCTGACCGAGCCAAAGTGAAGAGACTCTCTCCTCTTTGTCAGCAGGGGCTAAGTCAACCCTGCTGAAACTTGAAATACTTTTGTATGATTTGCATGTGTCTATGATGCTTGAACTGTGACCATATACTGCTGTCACTATCCATTAGGAAGATACCTAGCAGAACTGCAAAACAGAAATAATCTGGACATATAATATACCGCAAAGATAAAGAAGACAATAAAATTGAATATAGTATCTTACAAGTTTTTTTCACAAATCATTTCATAAAAGCTGTAATCCAGATGATTCAAAATAACAGTATTGGTGACATGCAGCCTTGGTCTGAGAGCTTTGTTTTTCAAATCAGGGAACTAAAAATACCTCTTCTCCCTGTTTTCCTGTTCTCCAATATAATAAAATAGTGGTACCTTTTCCACTCAGTAGCTATTTTACACATATGGCAGGTGAGGTGCACAGGGCATGTACCTCATGAACATAATTTTCTATGCTTTTTGAAGCAGTCCATTATATTAAAAAAGTGAAATGTTCTCACTGGTACTAATAGACTAGCTCAAAACACCACCCAGGTATTACACTTTTTTTTACTTTCCTGCTTTTTTCTTTTGGTTTTTGTCCTTCTTTGCAAAGTTTTCTTTGTTTGTCTGGCCTATGCTTTTTCCTTGCAACACCAAGTCAGTACTGCATTCCTGTGACTTTTCAGAAGCTTGTGGCTGTTATAAGGCATCATGTGAAGGTGTTTAAATTACGCCTAAAGCAGACATACACAAATTTAAGCATGATCAGATATTTGTGGCCTGCCTGGAGTACCTCTTTTCCTGATGAGTAGCGCTATAGTGAGTAGTCCCACTAACATAAATGAGATGACTCAATCATTGTGCGTTACAGTTAAGAGGTTGGACACAGGTGGAACACCAGAAAGTGTACGGAAATTCTTCTCTGCTGAGTGTGTGCCATGAGCAGCCAGTGCATGTGTCCACAGGTCCCTCTGTGGAAACACATCCTGCCTGGCTTCAGCCTCTGCTGGGAATGAGAAAAAAAGTCTCCCACTACCTTGCAGTGCCTACCAGCTAATATCTGCCTTTTCAAATGGGATTTTGGAAAGGCAAGTGGGAGAAGCGGCAGCATAAATCTGGATAGAGAAGAAGGGTCCCTAAGAAATCACTCTCCAGACACTGATTTGCTGGGTGGCAGCGATGTGTTACAGCTGGGAGCTTCCTTCTGGGAGGAATTTAACTTGAAGGCTCAAAGCCTGTTCAACATTAAAACCATGCTGATAGAGGGCAGGCTCCAGCTCCTCCTCTAAGCACAGCTGTTGCTGCCAGCCAGTACATTGACTTTTTTCTGCTCTAACTAGAGAACAGAGATTAAATGCTCCATCCCTGTATTTTCTGTGTCCTCACTTTGTTTTGGGAAAAGAGACAAACAAAACAGGTGCCTGGTGATGGTTTGTTTTGGATATGGATAGCAAGCAGAGGGACACTGATAAGGTCTAAAGTATGCACGAGCATTTTTTAGGCCCACAGAGGACAGTTTAACACCGAGCTTGCTGGTAAGACTTTCTCTATTTCTATATAACAGATAAATTTGGTGTTACACTGCACCTGTGGCAATGGAGGCAATAATATAGCCCACTAGTCTTGGTCGTTCCAATACAGAGCAGGACGGATGTTTGGAGTTAGCAAATCCCAGGCAAGGGCCATTCCTCTTTAAAGAGCATGTTTCTGCGGGAAGAAGGTGCCCTGGGAAAGGGAAGCTGTGCAGCCACACCAGCGCCCCACTGTCAGTCTGAAGGCAGCTCTGTAGTGTGTTGCTCAGGATCCCGCAGCACAGCTGCTGATAGAGCCGTGCCGGCGTCCCACTGCCCATCCAGCAGCACGCTCCAAAGGAAAAGGGGCCCTTGTCAGCTCAGCGAGAGGAAGAGGCAGCACCAGGCTCCTCTTCCACCTCCTCCTCCCCTGCCGAGTGCCGGTGTGAGATGCCTGGCTAGTCTCTCTGCTGGCGTGAGATTGTGCAAGCTGTGCATCTCTTCCTCACGGTGGGAGCTCGACACCGACTTGTGCGTCAGCAAAGCCGCTTCCCCGCCCTGCATCTATCTGTCGCTACACCCGCTGGTGTGCTGCACCCGTGTGGCCTCCATGACCACCCACCCATGCTCGGACAAGCAAGGGAGAGGATGAGGGGGGACGTTCGAAGTGTGTAAGGGCATACTTTGAGATTGTGCAGCTGAGCACAGCCCCTCGGTTCCGGTGACGCTGCACTGACTTACACCAGCTGAAAACCTGCTCTCTGCTTTTGCCACAGTTAACTCAGGACAGGGGTGGAGTGGTCTAATGGTAATTATTGTTAAGGAGGAAGCTGAAATTAATATCTCTTTTCGCATGAGTATAAATGCCAAGGCCTGAATACATATATTTCAGAGGCTAAGAGAAATTACACACCGAACTGATGGCATTTCATTAGCATTTACATTATCTTTGGGCCCAAAGGGCTCAGTGGAAACAGAGTCTAAGGAACCTTACCCAGGCTTTATATGGGCTTTTTAAATCAGGGCTTGGAAAATTCCAAGGATAAGAGAAGGCTTAGCCTCCCTGGGAATCCTTTTGCCCTGCCTGGTTATCCCTGTGGGAAAGAAGCACGTCTTTATCTCCAGCCTGAACCTCTCTAGCTTCAGCTTATGCCCATTGTCACTCCACTTTCCACCAGCCACTGCCAGGACACCGTCATGTGCCCCAAACCTCCTCTACTCCAGGGGAAACCAGCCCCTTCTCCAGTCCCACCCAGCCAGAGGGCTCCTGGAGCCCTCTGTTTTGTCATTGTCTCACCTTTCTGGGGCCCAAAACAGAACTAAATGCTTGGATGAACTCTGAGGGGCCCTGAGCTAAGGGGACCATCCCTGTCTCCTATACAATCCATCTGCCCTGTAGGACTTACACACTGAAAAAAAAAAGAGAGACAAGCTGAATCACAGCAAAAATAATAATATGGAGTACATGGCTTGCCTAAACCTAGCTTACTTAGCTGAGACCAGAAGACCATGTAGCTCACTATCCTGCCCCTGAGATTAGCCAAGAGTGTGAGGACATGGGAGGTACACAGAGAGTTATTTTTGGGAATGATTTCCCAGATTCCAAGAATTTGACTCTCATGCATGATGAGTTTAGATTTAATAGCTCCTGAATCACTTTTTATCCATAAGTTTACCAGATTGGTTTTGAAATCCATGCAAATCTTTGCCATCTACAACATGCTGTGATTAGGAGTTCCAGTTCAACATTTCATACAAAAATGTTGTACGAAAAAGTATTCCTTTTTGTGTTTGAAAATAACGGGGTTTGTGTTTGAAATTACCACTTTCTGTATTACTGCTGTTCCTTACTTCAATAATTCCCTAATAATTCTCTCTCTGTTCCAATTATATGGTGTGCATGGGACTCCACCACATCCACCAGACTGCATGCCTTCAACCATCTGTCTTGTTCTCTGTACTTTACCCAGACCAGATGCAGGAACAAGAACTGAACATGGTTTGGGGGTTTCTAATGTGGCTGTAAACCATGTGTTGGAAGAGAGGTGTTTTCTATTTTCTTCTTCTTTTCTTTCCTGAAAGTTCTTATCATGGAGTTTGCTGTTTGTGTGGAGCACCAGCCCTGGTGTGTGTAGAGCTATCTATTTAAAACTCAGGATCTCATCCTGAGTGGGGAAAATGCATTGAAACTCATGTACCAGTAAAAACCTTGAAATCCATGTACTGATAAAGGTCAGGAAGAGTTTTTCATCTGCAATCTTCCAATCCCTTCACCTCCACTCCAGTGTCCTGCTTCCTAAGCTAAGCTCACATGGCTTCCAGGAATACTCCTTTGGGGTATTTCAGTTCTGCTCTCATGTCCTTTCAGTTGTGCCTAACACACTCCAAGTTTTGTCTGTCTTTGTCAACAACAGAGTGATAGTTCATCAAGGACTATGCCCCATTTTTTTTTTCTTTTGAACGAGAGTTTTACAGCATCTTCGTATTCCTTTCTTTCTGCAACCTTACTGATTGTTTTAGGCCTCACATTTACCCCAAATACCCAAACTTCATCTTTTGGAGTAACTTAACTCAGCATGTCCATTCCAAAGAAAGCTGAGAGGCACTGAAGAGCTGTGGAGAGAGAGAGAGCACATGAAGAACAGAAAGAGGGAGTGAGACATCCCCTCTGTGTACACAGTCACCTATAGCCTTCATTATGGTGGTGACATGCCTCCATGGACACTGCTTCACAGACAGTAAAATGGCTTCAGCATGAGCTGAGTCCAAACATTGGCATTACTGTTATGCTGGGAGTCACCTGCTGCCACCCCAGGGCAGAATCTGGCCCTCTGGGTACTACTGGGAGTTTAGTGCTGGTGGGCTCAAATCAGTGCTATCTTGAATCATTGTCCATGAAAAGGGAACAAAACCTGTTTTTCACTGTTTCATCTGCCCCAGAGAGCAGCAACATTTCTGAAAGCTGACCTATAGTTAGCTCAGCAAAGTATAAAGGCCCCACTCTGGCTTATATTTTTTTTCCTATCAATGACTTTTTCTGTGGCTGGCACAATGCTGTAATAATAGTGTCTCACTGTTCTCTCTGTGAACAATAGATATGACCTTTTACCATAAATTGATGTTGCCAGCCTTCCTCAAAAAGGTTGTGGCCTGTGGTGTGTTGTGGGTGAAGCCACTTGGTGGGGCAGCCTGTCTGTATAGGCTGGCAAAAAGGCCAGAGCAGGTCTCCTGTGTCCTGCACCCAATCTCAGGCTGGGACCACCTGATTTCACCAGCAACACAGCCTGAAAGCACAAAAAGAAAAAAAACATCTTGTGTCCTGAGTAATGACATCAGATAAAACAGCTCTGTACATCGGTGGAACAACATGTTCAAGATCTGGCATCTTTATGATTCTGCCACAGACTTCATGTGCTTTCCTGAAAAAATGGATCCATTGTGTCATGCTTGAGTTTCCACCTCTGTTCAATAGGGAGTCATTATAAGGACTTCCTAAAAGCTGAGAATTATTTCAGTTAAATCAAGGGAATGGTGCTGCTGACAATCTTCAAGAACTGGTAACATTTCACAGAATCATAAAATCTTTAAATGTTAAGGGGCTGGGATGGACCTTAAATATCATTTAGTCCCAACCCTCGCTGCCATGGGCAGGGACACCTCTCACTAGACCAGGTTGCTCAAGGCCTTATTCAACCTGGCTTTGAACAGTGCCGAGTTGGGGCATCCACAACCTCCCTGGGCAACCTGTTCCAGTGTCTCATCACCTTCGCAGGAAAGAATTTCTTCCCAGTATCTAACCTGCATTTCTCCTCTTTTGATTTGTACCCATTACTCCTTGCCCTGTCACTACGGTTCCTGATGAAGAGTCCCTCTCCAGGTTTCCTGTAGGACCCTTCTGATACTGGAAGGCTGCTATGAGGTCTTCACACAGCCTTCTCTTCTCCAGGATGAACAGACCTAACTTCCTCAGTCTGTCCTCGTAGGTAAGGGGCTACAGTCCTCTTATCAACTTCCTGACCTGTCAGTGGACTTGCTCCAACAGTTCCATGTCCTTATGCTGGGACCCCAGAGCTGGATGCAGTGTTCCAGGGGGGGCCTCACCAGACCAGAGCAGAAGGGCAGAATCTCCTCCCATGCCCTGCTGCCCACGCTGTTTTGGATGCAGCCCAGGATCCCATTGCCTTTCTGGGCTGTGAGTGCACCTGGCTGGGTCTTGCTGGGTTTTTCATCCACCACCACCCCCAAGTCCTTCTCCTCAGGCCTGCTGTCAATCACTTCTCCACCCAGTCTGTAGCTGTGTCTAGGACTGACCTGGCCTAGGTGCAGGACCTTGCACCTTGCTTTCACAGAACCACAGAATCATAGAATGGGCCAGGTTGGAAACGATCACAGTAACCTGGTCCAACCTCCCTGTTAAGCAGAGTCTGTCCAGAACACTTGGCACAGGATCTCACCCAGGTGGTTCTTAAATATCTCCAGTAAGGGAAACTCCACCACCTCTCTGGACAACCTGTTCCAGTGCATGGTCATGCACACAGTAAAGAAGTTCTTCCTCATGTTCCAGTGGAACATCCCGTGCATCAGTTTCTGTCATTGCATCTTGTCCTATTGCTGGGCACCACTGAGAAGAGCCTGGATCCATCCTCTGACACCCTTCCTTCAGATACTCATAGACATTGATGAGGTCCCCTCTCAGTTGTCCCATCTCTAGAATGAACAGGCCCAGCTCCCTCAGCCTTTCCTCACAAATGAGGCACTCCTCTCACCCCATCATCTTCATTGCTTCCACTGGCCCTGCTCCAGGAGCTCCATGTCTCTCTTGTACTGAGGAGCCCAGAACTGGACACAGCACTCCAGATGTGCCTCACCAGGGCTGAGTAGAGGGTCAGGATCACCTCCCTCAACCTGCTGACAATGCTCTTCCTACCGCACCCCAGGATACCACTGACCTTCTTGGCCACAGGGCACACTTCTGGCTTATGGACAGCTTGCTGTCCACCAGGATTCCCAGGTCATTCTGTGCAGAGCTACTACTTCTTGGAGGTGAACACTGTCATTTCCTTGCTGATTACCAGAAGGCGTCTATGGATGTTAGAGTAAACAGTAATTAATTGACCATATAAAACCACAGATGACTGAAGAAGCTGACTCATATCCCACCTTTTTGTTTAAACTTGCTGTAAATTCTTCACATTTTTGATTGGTAAGAACAAAGATAAACTGCTTTAAATGTAACCACAACCTGTAAACATTACATGCAATGTCTGAAGCATGGGTTGGATTTTCTTTTGGGTGAGTGGGTGCAGCTTCAGCTGAGAGGTTGGATCAGCAGTTTCCAGGCCATTAGCATTTCCTCCCTGAAAAAGAAAAAAACTCGAGGGTTTTTGCAGAATGAGGAAGAGCAAAACAGCTGTCTTACACACAAAGGTGTGTACTGACAAACTGGAAGAAATGGAGACGCAAGGGGGAATTTTGCTGGAAGAATATTTAGGCTCTCAGAGAACATAGGAGAAATGAGGCAAAAGAGGTTTTTTATTGTCATCTCCAGCCCAAAATGCAGATAATTAAAGGTTTTGAAAATATCCTCCTAAGCAGGGAGGATATTTATTGACAATAAACACATGGGAGTGAGAAAGCTCCTCCCTCTTGTGCAAATTTTGCATTTGTACAGAGCTACACTGGAACCACAGGAGACTGAACACTACTCCCCAGACATTTCAGACACCAAAAGCTGCTGAAAGTTAATACTTCTATCTTTTGTCAGACTGCTCATTGCATCCACCCCATCCAGATCCTCAGGCAACTTAGGCTGCAGAGTGTGAGGTCAGCCTGGGTGCTAGGGCACTCTCTGCTCCAAGGAAAGTCACAGCACAGTTTCTTTCTCTTCATCACATTACAGCCTGCCAAAGCCATTAGCTTACCTGAGAAACTACAGTAAGTTCAGAAAAGTGACTTCCCAAAACTAGGCCTGCCTTCTCCAGTTGTTCACAGAGAACAGCACTTGCATTTGATTGCTTTGCTGATCCTTAACTATTTTGATTTTTATTACAACTCTTTCTAGTTAATTATTCCCTCCAAACTAGTCCAGCTTATCCTCTCGCTCTCAACACTTTACTCAGCATAGCTCTCTCATTACTTACTCATTTTTGCCAGAACACTGGGATCTGTATCAATGTGACTTATTTTCTTGAGGTGTCCCTGACCATCAGACACTTCATCAGATTCTTTAATATCTTTTGCATCCTGTTGCTGTACACAAGTCATGCACCTGCTGGACCATCTGCCGTTGCAGACTGCAATTCAACCCACGCACACAAGAGATTTCTTTATCCATTACTTTGCACTTTGTTAAATGGTAACTGTCTGTACAGTGAGGCTCTAGTAAGGTTTTTCAGAAGATGCTTGAAAAACACAGGCTAAACCTAACTTTTTTCCTGCCATTAACTTGAGAGAACTCCAGTTGTGCCTCCAGAAGTTGAAAGGAGCATATGGGGAAGCCTGCAAGGCAGTGTGGCATGCTGAGTGCTGCTCATCCTGCAGCCAGGGAAAGAGAGCACAGTGGCACTAGACAGCCTAGAGTTTCAGGACTCTTGCACAGAGTGCAGAAGTGCTTTTATTCCTTTCCTGCCAATTTTCTTTTGTTCCCTGCCTTCGTCTCATGTTCTGGTTTTTGTTCATATTTCTGGAATGGCACAAAAAAGCTGTGCTGTAACTACCTGATATTTGCATGAATTTTTGGGTTGCCATTCATTTTTTCCCTCCTTCTCTTTGTCCCTCACAAGTCAGCCTACTGAAAAGTTGTCTTGGCAGTTTCTCAGGCAATTCAGATAAATACCCAGCTTTCCATCAAGCTCCCAAACCCTTGAATTTGCAATACACAAGATTTTCTTTTCCAATTTCCTCGCAGTACAGGCTGAGAGTAGAATGACTCCAATTTGTTTTGTTGCTTGCCATGATCCTGCAACACTGAGAACTAAACAGCTGAGTCTGGTGTTTGAAAGTCAATTGCCTTTAAGTTCTTTACCCTGTATTCAGTCTCTGTGATGTGACAATAATTTCATTTTTACATACATGTTACTTTGCTGCCTGATAACAGGGTATTGACAATACTGACAGTGGGAGAATAGCAGTATATTGACAATATTGAAAGAGAAGTCTTCTGGTTTTTTTTGTAGCTTGAGGGAAGAAAACTGCAGGTATTGTTTTGGTAAATCTTAATCTTCTGCATTGGAAGTGTGCATTCCCCAGGGATAATTTTCTTGTATGACTTACTTGCTCAGTCTCTCAAAGTCCTTTGGAGTTGGTTGTTTTGGTCAGTGTCCCTGGGCAAGTGATCCCTTGTGAAGAAACCTGACCAAAATGTCTTCTCTTAGTTTTCTTTGTGCAATATATTGCTATCACCAGTGCTCAGTGGGAACACTGGCACAGCCCAGAATATTTCATGGCAATAGCTTCCACTGACAGATTTTTATCAAATCATCAGGATTTGGTCAATTGTATTCTCTTTGCTGTAGAGTCTTTTTCTCTGGAGATACCACACAATTAAAGTGTCAAATTTAATGAACGCTAATAGAAGGCTGACCACCATTTACCTGCAGAATGAAATCTTACAGAAGACAGGAGAGTTAATACCCCTTTAAAGAGAATAGAAATGGAGTGGAAAGAGTGGCTGTTGTCTGTCCTATTACTAGGTTCAGACCTTGGTTTTGATTATAAATGTTACCTTCCCATCTCCAGATATAAACTTGGAGAATTTGGTTACTAGTCCCATAGCTGAGGTGGTGACTCCAGATTACCAAATTCTCTGTGGCAGCTGTGGTGGATAGTTCAGGAGCAAACTACAGAATTAAATGTGTTTGCATAATAAGCCCACATAGAGCTACACATAGCAATCAAATTAACAAATACCACTTTCATATGCTCCCCTATTACAAACATATTTGCAGTCTTTCTGTGGGTTAATCATGAACAGGCAAAGGTCTGAGCTTGTGGAATAGCACATTCATTGTCAATTGTAACTCATGAGTAAACTTGCAGGAGGAATTGCCGTTAAAATACTTTCTTTCTCTGCTTGGTGAGGTGCTCCCACAATCTTCAGTGCTTTACTAGCAAGCTGTATAGAACCAGTACATTTAGGGTAATAGGATTCCTGTCTTGGCTGGGTTTTGAATGTTTTATGAGTCAATTAAAACCACTTGAAAGAATTTAGTGACAGAGGCACCACACATTTTATTCCCTGACAACTATGTTCTGCATTGTTTTCATAGGGGTAGGATTAATGAAGGTTTTAAAAAACTTTGCCCCAAAAGGAAGTACCCAGATTCCAGTTATTTGCGGTTTTAAGCGCTGAAACTTGGCAGTACAGTGTGTAGAAATTTTTCAGTGATCCAAAATAACCCTAAATATATATGTAGTTAGGTCTTCAAGCATGTTAAAGTATTGTGTTTACTGGGATTTGTGTGGCCCCACAGCACCTTCTGAGTTTTATTTAGTTTGTGTGTGTGTGTGTGTGTGTGACCCGAGGATCTGGAAAGAGTTCTGTCTAAAGAATATTTTGGTAAAGTTTTATCCACAGAGGAAATCACACCAGTGTGATTACATCAGAACACTTAAACTGCTGAGGATCTCCTGCCTGACTCCATATTCAGACTTCCTTTAGAAAGGGAAAAATTAGTCAGCAAACAGAAAACTATTTGTTATCTATATATTTTAAACTAGGGATCAGCTGGAAGTAGCCATGATGTGTTAGGGACAAATTTTCAGGCATGAAAATCACTATTTCCATGGACTTCAAAGGAGCCATACAAATTTTGAAACCCCAGGGGTCTGACCTCTGGATTTTTCTTCAACTTTCACATTATATTCACTACCTTCCTTACCACATCTTTTGCCAAACAAAGTTATATTTAGCCTTTTGTCTGATATTTTATGGTGAATTCAATTTTCCCACCACCACTATTCAACTCATATTACTGTTATTCATGATTTTACAAAGCCATTAAAAAAAAAAACAAATCAAAACTTTTTAAAATATAGTTTTAACTCCCCCTTGGCCAACTTTTATTAGGTGTATAGCTTGGTAATTTCTGATGCCCCAAAATTAGGAACTAGGAGACAGTGACAATGAGAGTCCAGTCACCTTAACTGTGACAGAAGGGTAAGGCAACAGGACTTCACACTATGTCTCTGCATTTGTGGAAGAACTGGAAACTAATTAGTCTGGGAAGAAGTAACAAGTTCCTATATGAACTCTAAACCAGCACTCACAGATCACTAAAGTATTTTAAAAATATAATGAAGGCTCATAGTGACCTGAAACGTTAGACACTTGTTTAATTGAATGCAAAGTTGAAGAATACTGAACTGGTCATATTGGCTCAAACTGAAGTCCCATCCAGCTTAATATCCATTTTCTAATACTGGCCAGGAGCAGGCTGCTAAAGGAGATTACAAGAACTAGGCATGTAGAGAGCAATTTTCTGGATTTGTGCCTCCAGCTCCTGTATTTCAGCCAGGTACTATGTTCTTAGGATAGCTACTGAGCCCCCAGATGTATTTGGGGTACATTCCTCCCTCTGCCCACTCCTCTCCCCCTCATCTTCCCTGCCTGCTATGGTTGGCAGGGTTCAAAACAGACAAATACACATTTTTTAGTCTGGCCTGTCTGCAGGTAAACCCCACCCTCACCCTACCCACTAGTGCACTGTGTTAAACACAATTTCAAAACATTATTTTTTGAGGCTTGAAATAACTGGATTTCCCTGAGCTTTAATTTACCACTTCACTAGTTTCCTATTTAAACTTTCACTTCAATCCTTATTTCACAGCATGAAATTATACCCCTGCACACTATATTTCTCTTTTTGAGGCAAGCCTACCAAAATTATCTTTTGCTTGGATGTGATGGGAAATGCATGCAACTTTCTGAAACAATTCAGTGAAAACAACATATTGCTCATAGAAAATTCTCAGTAAAGGTTGCAGCCGAGAAACTTTGATAGGAGGAATGGCATATCAGACACACTTTACCCAAAGTTCTACTTATTTAGAAAGGAAAAGGCATGAAAACTTTCTGAAAGAACAATTTTTCCCAAACCCCATTTGTGAAAGGTACCTAAGTGTGTGTCTGGCTTTAAGCAAAGGAATTGTTATAGAAATACTCCTGTGCTTGATATAATGCCTGCTAAACCATGGATTTAACCAGGCACACTGCAATTAATCACACAAATTTTTGCAGCCTGAGCTAAACAGTCAAGACTTGCTAGCTATCGATATATATTTCTTACATAGATAAGACACAGCAGGGAATCTTACCACTGGTTCAGGCTTTGATTAGACACATCTTAATTTTCTCGCTGGATGAAAAACCTTAAAACAAAGCTGCAGTGACTGTACATCCTCCCTAACACTCTATTTTTTCTTGGGATTTAAATAAGAAGGGTTATGGGGAAAACAAAGCCCACACAGAGAGCTCTCTCCCCACAAGCAATATATTTTTGTTTACAGCTGCTCATCTAACTGACTTTCATGAGGAGCAAAAGCTCCAGTTGAATCAGGGAAGTTCTGTAGTAGCTCTGAACATGTGTGTGTGAGTAGGTATGTACATAGGGGAAGTCTCATCCTTCATTTTGTATATTAATGATGGAAAGGATCCAAACAATTTCTGCATTTGACTGCAGGACTTCTAGCTAAGCTCTCAGTGAAATCCATACAAAAACGTGTATCTGCATGTGTGGTCTGTGGTGCTAGACTTGTTGGTATTTTAAAAAAGAGAATATCCTCAGTCAGTCTAGTTAGAGTTGCCCCACCACGTACTGGGACAGAGGCAAAGAAAGAAAGCATGGTAGTGGTCTGAGAGCTTATGTGAAAGAAAGGGTGGTTTCAATTCCAGTTCCTGGTCTCCAAAGTATTTCACCGGTCCAGAATTTCTGGCAAAGCTGCCTAAGAGCCTGACTGTCTCCTGAGAGATGAGAGGTGTGCACTTGCATATCTTCAGGGACATGAAGAAACTGAGCTCAGGTTTCTTATTCTTGGGGAGAGGACATTTTTCACCACTGGTCTGTAAGCACAGGCAGGAGGGAGGCAGTCCTGTTACAATCCTTTTCAAATAGTATCTTCTCTTTCTCTGGTGTTTTTGTTTCACTTTGGGGCTGTGAAGGCACCTCCTTGCCGCATGGAGTTGAGAGCCTCTAAAGCTTCAGTGAGAAATCTTGTTTTATTGTTAACACTTTGTTTGTTTCTTGCTTAGCAGACATGGCAGCTGTGATTCCCACCATCAGACACTGAACGCTCCTTAGGTGATGAACGTGAAGCCTGTGTGTCTGACTCAGGATATTGTGTTGATGATCAGATTATGATGAGTTTGGAGCTCCAAGGCTGAGAGCTGCTTGGTCTAAATACCCTTTAAGACCTGTTCTCCATCTGTAAGGAAAGAAGCTAGCAGCTTTGCCACACAGCCACAGGGGTGTTTTGAAGATGAGGTGTCTTGGAGATTGCATACCACTGAGATAATCTCATGGAGAAGGCTGTAAACACCTTGGATGGCAGTGTGGGCAGAACATGCTCCAGAGTGCTTGTGCTGGACTGATTGATTCCAAAAGGAAGTTTTCTTCACAGAGCCTGTGGAGCACAGGCAGCACAAAGGGGAGCCCTTGGAGAC
Organism: Coloeus monedula; assembly: GCF_965178545.1. Taxonomy (NCBI): domain Eukaryota; kingdom Metazoa; phylum Chordata; class Aves; order Passeriformes; family Corvidae; genus Coloeus; species Coloeus monedula. The sequence goes on from NC_138822.1 coordinate 52,078,338, forward strand.
CCCTCAGACTAGCCAGCTGATTTCATCAAGGACACTGGGATAATAACACACCTTGGTAAATTGCACCCTGCCAGGAGCATAAATTTTGTTCCTGCAATATGGCAGGGATGCAGGCTGGTGCCAGTGCTCACTCAGTCAGCTTACTGCAGTACAGGCCAGTGGTTGCAGCAGACAGGGTTTGCAGGGAATGACAGAAGGCAGAACTCTACTGTCCACATCGTGCTAAGACCACACAAGGCATAACTGTGTGACATGATGGCCCAGAGACAGAAACAGCATTACCAACCCACTTGGCAGAGCACAGTTTGAGATTGGTGATCATGAGAGTGCAGGCTTGGAAGGGGCTGGGACCAACATCCATTCTGAGATGTGTCTCCACAGAGATAAGGGTGCTGATTGTGATGGGGTACAAATTAACCATGAATTTATGCACAGAGTGTGCCAGTCTAATTTGGAAGACCTGTTGGTCCCTCATGAGTGCACCAGGACAATGGGGATTATCATGCTTGGCCACTAAACTCCTGTCCACAGAGACAAAAATGAGTCTGGGTTCAAAACAGCTATGCATTTAATGTGAAATTGTTAAACCACATTAAATCTCTGTTTCAGCATTTTTAATCAAAGTTGCTTTTAATGTGATTAGACTTCTTTACCTTTTCAAGTGAATTGATCTGAACCTAATTTCATTTTTTTTAGTCTTGAATTAGAATATCCACACAGAAATTGAATGAAATTTTAATATACATTAAAAAAATTAATTTGGATTCACTTCCATGAGAGCAAAAAGTCTGGACTGAACATGAGTCAGTAGAGTCACATCAATGAAGTGAGAGAGCTGTCAATCTTCAGAGCAGTCCTCACTGCCAGTGCTGGAGTAGTTTGGATTCAAACAGGGGCAGCCAAATTATTCCTGTTAATAGATTTTAACATTCCATGCCTTTTTGCTTAGTTATTTTCAGAGGCTATATCCTGGGTTATAATTAATGATGTTTTTCACGTGTGTACTAGTCTGTAGAGACATTCAGCCCACACCAAACAGCATCAATGTCTTGCACATTAATGGTCTTGCATTGCGTGTGTGTGTGTATATGCGTATATATTTATATATTTTTTTATATATTTATAGTTGTGACTGGGTGATGTAAAAAATTCTGAAAAATTAAATGTTAAAGTACCCATTTATCTTGTTGTGAAAGTTTCCTGAAGTTTCACAAATTGATTATTTTAAAATTGTTGGCAAATTGGAGGCCAGGTCTTGTTTTATAGCAACATATATACAGATACATGTACAAACAACTCCGAAATGTGCCGTTTCCTGAAAAGAGACGTTAATGGGACGTCATCACCTGTCACAATTGCGGCTGTTGCCAAAGATGTTGCCTTGACCTTTAAACCACTGTTAGGATACTTCTGTGTAATCAAGATTTGCATCTTCAAAATGTCAGTAGAACAAAAGGTACTGTTGTCCTCACTCAGCTGAGTTGATGTCAAAGATCTGGTGCTTAGCTGCTGACAAAATTTCAAGTCAAACTTAAGATAAGACTGTGTCTCGTTCACAGTTATATTTCTAATACATAGTTCCCATTCATTCTGCTTAGGATGATGTTTCTTACTCTTTTCTTGCTACCTGTGGAGGGCAACAGGCAGTTTTGAAGTTTATGCAGATTGTCTTCCACTTGCCTTCATGGGTTTTAAGGAGCACAAAATGAATAAAAAGAAAATGGCAGTCCCCAGTTTAAGGGGAGAAAGAGAACAGGGTGAAACCATGAACTTAACTATTAATTCAAGAACTGATTTTGTTAAATTAGTACATTTTCTGTACAGAAAAAAAATAGTCTTAAACCATTTTTTGCTCTCTTGGTAAGGCAGTGCAATTTCAAAGTATTTGTAATTAGGCCCCTTTTAAAGTGTATTTGTAAAAATGAACTTAGAAGCAAAAGAAAACCAGGTTGTTGAAATTATATTCAACTGTTTGTTACTCCGGAGCACTATTTTAGTTTATTTATTTTATTTATTTTTTTATTATTTATTTATTATTTATTTTTGTTGACTCATCTGTCTCTTCTAGCTTGCATTACATGTTGCAGAGATGGCAAAGTGAAAAGGTAGAGTTAGCAGCACTCTGCATTCACTTCACATGATGTAATTAAGTTCATAAAGTACAGAGGTCCAGAAGAGCCAGACTACCAACGATGAGCCTGGGCATAGGCAGAGCTTAGTTTTTGAACTGAAGAAGCTGACATGGAAATAGCAAAAAGATGAATGAGTAAAAGCTACATACACAGTCTCTACCTGTGTATTGGTGACAAGTAGGCAGCACTCCTTTTTACCTGTCCTATGATGCACTGATGTACATGAAAGTTTGACTGCTGTTCTGCGAGTAACTGTGCAATTTTTATCAGATTGTGCAACATGTCTGAGCAACTTCACTCAGTGTTCCCTCTCCACTGAAATTATGTAAATGGTCCCATCTCTCTAGTTAAAGAAGTCCGAAGTGGCCCTTTGCTGCCGGAACATAAAAAGTATGTCAAGATCAGTAGATTGGACTGTGCTGTATCAGCTCAGAAGATTGTTGTACACTGGGCATTTTCTGACCGAACTCTGACAAGCCAGCTCTTTACCACAGTTCTGCAAATGTGGGGGTAAAATGGCTGGGTTAACATGGTGTTAAATCAGCTGCTACCTACTCTGCTGAAGTAACTCACAGATGGCAACAGCAGAGGAGAGGCAGACTTACGTGCCGTAAGCAATACCACCTTCTTTGGCATTGGTGTATATGGAAGTAAATCACACCCTTCAGCTGTGGATCTATGACACATTGTATAAAATGAATTATAATCTTTCTTCTCGGAATAATAGGCTTATTTCCGGAACAGATTTCTGGTATGTTTTTCTGAGAAATTTCCCACTTCTAAAAGACAAGGTGCAGGAATTCATCTGGAGTTTCATTTTTAGGCTGTCATTTTGAATGTGTTCTTGGGCTGCTGGGGTCTCTCCACAGTATCTCACCCTCAAAAGCAGGGTCTTTTGCGGGGGTGCACCCTGTGTCTTGCTCATGATGCCTCAGTGCTGATAACTCCCTGGAATGATGGTTTAATACTGAACACAGCCTGAAGATAAAGCTTGAGTAGTTAGATTGTGCAGAGTACACAAGACCAGGTTATATAGAGACTATTTAAAAGTACAATTTGTTAGCCAACAGAATCCCTTATTGCTGAAGTAGGCTCCCTCCTTGCTAAGTAGTGACCCCTTAAGGAAAAACCGAGCTACTGCCGCCAGCACTATCTCCCCATCTCCAGCTGTTCTTCCGTGAGGCTTGCTTTTTCTCCCCGCCCTGCCTGGGGCTTATCCCCTCAACTTCGGTTCAGCACATTTGAGAAAGGACGCCGTAACGCTGTCTGTCAAGAAACGCAAAATGTGGCTCAAATGCATCTGTAACTTTTTGTGTCAAGAATTGTATCCGTGTCTTCTCCCCTTCCTGCCCTTCCCATCTTGATTTGATTTTTCTCTAAAGTTGTATCACCAGGCCACTTAGGAAGTATAATTTTTTTGCCTTGATGTTTCGCAGTTGATGTTGTTCGCTGTTCTTCTTTTACCATACAGAGAAGACTTAGACCAACAATGGGCTTTTTTTTCTGTTTGTTTCAAAGTCCAAGTGCTGAAAAAACAAAATGCTGGCTTGCCACTGCTTCTTCAAAAGCTTCTTGCTCCAGGAGAGTATGTTGAAAAAACTGAGCCCAAAAATTTCAGCCTAGAAGATGAGGAACTCAATATATGTTGCATTTTCACTGTTTTGTCTTTTTTAGGCCTGATTTGGGAAGATTTTTTTTAATGTCTTCAGTCCAAGAATGCTGAAAAACAATTTTAAAGCTTCTTTTGTGCATGATGGTCATTTTTTGATGTCTAAAGGATGCGCAAAAGTCCCCCCAAGAGAAGGAGAAATCACTAAGAACTGCGAAGTAGCTAGCCTAGTTTTAGATTCTGATTCCATCTGTTTTTCCACATTTCATGACTTTTTCAGGAAAAAACCTTGCATTGTGAGACTTCAAGTAGTCTGTATAGATCTTTTCTGTAACTTCTGAGTATTGTGTTTTCCACCCAATGGTGTAAGTGAGAGTCCTACAGGTAACAGTTATTCCTACCATCAGGGACTATGGCTCAGGTTAGCTGAGAAATTATATACAGATTCCTGAAGGTTTCCAGCTGATGGTGGAGTTCAGTTTGGTGCATTTGCACTGCTACCGGTTACTTTACAGCTGTCTTGGGTATAGCTGCATTGGGGGCAGTTTCGTCTGTGGACTGCAGTTGGTTGTGAGAACTGGTGGTTCTGGGACCAGCCCCTTGAGGAGATACCAAAGTAGAAACGGACCCACAGTGAGGACAGTGTGGGACAGGACCCCCTTGCAAGTCACCAGGTGCGGGAGGGCACGCTAGTCTTGCAAACCCTCCGTCCCCTGAACATCCCCCGCCGCCGCGGGGGACGCGGCACTGCCGGTAACCTCGCAGGTTAGGCGGAAGCCTCAGCTTAAGCAGGTGCCTAAGTGGCAGCATGTCAGCACCCTGATGAATACCGCACCCGCCTCTGGCTTTCTCCGACCCTGCGCCGGGCCGCCCGCAGGCTGCCCGCCCGCAGAGCCACCCGCGCCCGCAGCGCGCCCCGGGCAGCGCCGGCCGGCGGGGCGGCTCCAGGCTGCAACACCGCCCCGTCCTGCCCTGCCCGGCCCCTGCCCGCCCCGCCCCGCCGGGGCCGCGGTGCCTGCGCCCTCCCCGGGGCTGGGGCCGGGGCAAGGGGCCGGGGCCGCCCGGCACCCTGGGGCCGTGCAGGCTCCTCCCGAGAGCAAGAGAGGGGTGCCCGGGGCGGGCGCTGGTGAGGCGTGTGCCGAGGGGGTGTGGTTTTGGGCTGGAGTTTATTAGTAGTAGTAAAGAAAGGAAAGCGGGGGAAAAAAAAAAAAAAAAAAAAAAAAAAAAAGGGGTGGAGAAGGAGGGAGGGGGGTGAAGGGAAAAAAAAAAAGGCCCGAAGAGGAGTTTCCAAAAACTTCCAAGGAACTCGCGGCTGCAAGTCCCAGGCGGCAGGCAAGAGCGATGCTGGAGCCTCGAGCGCTCCGGGAGCCGACAGCGGCGGCGGTGGCGGCAGAGGGGGTGACCGCGGGGATGGCGGCGGCAGCGGGGAGCGCGGTGCCGGCCGGAGCCGGGATGGCCGAGAAGAAAAAAGCCGGCAACGGCAGGAAGGGCAGGAAAGGCAAGGGGCCCGGCAAGAAGCCAGCTCCGCCGGAGGAGGGCGAGGCGCCCGGGTCCACCACAGGTAAGCCCATCGGCAGGTGCGGGGGCCACCCCGCGCGGACCCTCCGCGGCCGCGGGTCCGCACGCAGCGGGCACATCCCCGGCGCCCGCCGCCGCCTGCCCGGCCCGGCGGAACTTCCGCGCCCCGCGGCGGCTGCTCGCCGAGCTCCCGGAGCGGCGGAGGCGGCGGCACTGCCGGGAGCTCCTCGGCTGTCCGACCGTGGTTCGGTCTTCTGCCCTATTTCCCTCCCGCTGGCCCCGAAATCCTGAGAGGCTCTCGGTCAGCTGTTGCTTTCTTCATATTTCCCCCCCCCCCCTCCATTTTTTGGAGGGCGTGAGACTATCTCTCCTATTACAAAACACATTTTTTGTCCCTTCCTTTCCCTTCCTTAGCGTAGTTGAACAGATGACCAACTTTCATATGGGGTATTTTGTCTAAACTTGCAGCTATTTACTCAGGGATGATCAGAGAGGACATTTCGCTCACTAAGCAGCACGTGTTTTGCTCTTATGCCTCCTCAGTATTAAGCACAAGAATTCATGCCAGTGATACCCTTGTCCTCCGTAGGTGTCCAGAAGCAGGACCCAAAGGAAGGGCCAGAGCTGAGCGTGCTGCCCCACTCTCCATAGTTACTTATCCCTGTCAGCCAAATGCCCCAGTCAGGATCAAGCCTCCTAGTGCAGTACAAACACGTATGAGCGCATGATGCTTTTCCTAGAGCCCTTGTGTTATGCCACCTAGTTTATCAGAAAACCTAGCAGTGTCTATGGATACCCTTAGCTTTTCGCAGCAGCAATGTGTAGCTGCAGTTACTGTTCACCAATTTCTTTGAATTCTTTGGGGTCTTGTGAGAAATTGTTTTAAAAGAAGCATGAGAAAAGCAGTCAATTGCTTGTGGTTTGGTTTTGGGTTTTTTGGTTGGTTGGGGTTTTTTCCCCCCCTTTGTGTTGTGTTCCTCTCCAAACAGCCAAATTAACATAAAGCCCAGTAGGGTAAAACTTTCTAAATATACCTACATTAATTTTGCTTAGTGCATCATGGCCAACACAGTGCTGCTCTAGACTTCAGTCATCAGCCCTCAGGGAGGATGTGTGTGATTCAGCAGCAGCAGATATCCCTTTGGGCTACTAATCTTTACAAACTAGCACTGCCCAATGTACCCTCTCTGTGTTAGGAGACACAGCTCACTCAGCTTCTGCTCAGCAGTGGCTGTAAACAAGTTTCAGGTACAGCAGGGGAGGTTTCCCTTGTTATGCCAAGATAGAGACTAACACTTCTTTTGATCTTATTTTTCTCTTTCACTGGATTTTTATAATGATGTTACACTATGCGAGCATTGTAAGCATCTCCTGCTAAAACTAACCATCTCTGGCATTAAAACATTAAAACCTCTGGCAAACTTGTCGGCCACAGCTGGGCTGTCTGAAGTGTTTGGGGGTTTTTTTGTTTGTTTTTGTGGCTGACAGAAAACAGGAAGACAGTGACAAGTGGGACAATTTGTGATAGGAAAGATCTGCCAAGGAGGCCCATTTTCTCACTGTGCACCTCAGAGTTCTATAGCATCCCATCCCATTCATGTAGGAGAGCTTTCTGTGTCCTGTTGTGCAGTTTTCCTTTTCCAGTGGAGCAGGTTGCTGATGGAGTAGTGAAAGGAGCTGAGAACCAGAGGGCATTTTTTTGAGTAATCCAACCAAGTCAACGTCTAAACTAGGCAGAGATTGTTGGGAAGATGGTCTTCTTTCTCTGTAGAAGTGAGCTAGAATAACCGAAAAATCCATGCAGGTAAATAGCACCTCAAGTTTGGGTATCTAAGTGTTGGTTGATTCTCACTTCTGGTGGTTGGATTATGTCTGCCGTGGTGAATGTTTCACCTGAAAATCTGAAGGGTAGCAAATGTAGGTTGAGGTTCATCAAGGCAGAATTCAGATCATGCCAGCTCCTAAGGCTTTGCTAAAACTCCAGAAGGCTAAGTCTCTACTAAGCCAAAATATGCCAGTGTTTAAACCAGAAATAATCCAGTTTTCTGGCAAGTGCTTACCTCAGGTCTGCAAAGCACCAGTATGTTTTTATAGGTATGAAAGAGTACCGCCTTCATCCATACCTGACATTACTAGTCAAAAGTTTCCTGTGTGGGCAAGAACTGAACATTCTTCTATCTTATGTAATAAAAATCCCATTCCTTCCAAGATGAGTGTATGTGGCAGGATAGCTCACCTGTGTAGCTAATCCATGTAGTGTGTCTAATGGGAAAATGAAATACAGCATAACGCATCACTATAAATTTGACTCAGAATCAGATAATGTCACACTGGAAATGTAACATAGATTTTATCTAATCTGTTACTTAAGGGTATTATCTGGTTTGAGGGGCATTTATAACTAGAACTGATAATTAGAAGAGAAAGAGCAGAAAGACTGGTTGATGCAAAATGTAGCAAGAGAGCAATTTTGCATTTGATGCCATGGGCTTTTATTCTTTCTGTTCAGGCATATTAGAGCTTGAATTAATTACTAGTCTACTCATGTTGATTAACAGTACTTACTGAGGACAATATGAAGACCTTCTGACTTTGATGGGAAAGGAAGACTTTCGACAGTTTTCCTTTTCGCTAATACAGTTTTGCAGCCATATCTGTTGTCATTTGCTGTGTTTAGGGTGTGCAGCCTGAGAGGTTATGCAGCAGTTTTGCTTTTAGTTACCTGCTTTCTTTAGTTGAATTATGTCAAGAATTGTAATTTCTCTGTTGAGTTGTTTTCTATGAGGAGTTTTCATCCACTTATGGTCTTCCTTGTGAAGAAGAGTGGCTTTCAGACTGTCCTCAGTTTTAAGCTCTGACACTAGCACAGAAGTCCTTAGGAGGTGTTCAGGTTTTTGCTTAGTGCAGTTTTTTCTGACCATAGCTTCTTGCAACTTACTTTGCTTTTGGCTGGCAAAGTATATCATACGCACATCAGTCCTGGGTCTGGAAGCATGGGTAAATTTTCAGTTTTGTCAGTTGGGAAGAAAGGGTATGAGAAAATGTTTCATATTCTGTCGCAACTTAGCCAGAATCTCCAGAATTGCTATCGGAGAACAAAGTTAGTTATTGGAAAAAAAAAAGAAGAAGGAGGTTTGGCCTTCTCTGCTCACCTGCACAGTGGTAACACAAAAAAATCTTCATGTTTTCCATTGCCCAGGTGAAGTCTGGGCTCTGTTAAAAAAGTTTGAGGAGGTCTATGTTGCTATGGTTTCTTTTTCGTTAAAATTATTTAGAACATTTACTCTCCCTCGCTACAAGTAGTCTTGAATAAACTGATGTTGTCTGGCTTGTGTCAAGCCTAGAGGGATTATATCTTCCTTTAGCAGGGCACTCTGGACCATGATAAATACAAAGGATGGAAAACTGAAGAGAGAGTATTATAAATGGACTTTTCTGCAAGTTATATCACTGAACTGCTATGCCAACTGAGTGTGCAGACAGGCTCAACAAATCTGCCAGCAGGGCTTCCTAGGGCATTGCCAGCACACAGAAAATACATCCAGCCTGGGCAGAGAAAGCCTATGCAGGAAAGCTGAGGTTGGGAATCAAGGTCTCCAGACTTGCCCCTCACAGAGGCACTGCTCCTGACAGGGTGCTGTTAGAGCAGCAGCACAAGGGCTTAGGCCCTTGAACCTGTGTCAGCCCAACCTTCTGCCTGCCCAGCCTTAGTGCTGGTCTGCATAACATGGGGCTAGTGCAGTGAGAGTCAGCCCTGGAAAAATCCCTCTGTGGAAGCTGTGTGTTTGTCAGTAATGTGGGGTATCAGCATATCAGCTGCCCAGCCTCTTTGTCAAGTGTTTCCGGACATCTCGGGGAATGTGAGTTTTCAGGTGGTTCTGCTTAGCAGAGAAGACTAGGGCAAGGTCGCTGGGCTTGAAAGGACGAAGTGTGAGAAGATGTGGAGTACTTCTAAAGAAAACACCTTGATGTGTGCAAAGACTTGACAGTGCTGCGAACTCTGGCCTTGGGTTTTGTCAGCCACTCTCTAGTGGTAAGAAGAGCAAGGCTTCACAAGCATCTGGTGCCAAAACACCGAGAAGGAAGAGGGAAGGGCATCAAATGGGTCTCAATCATCATTTCAGTGAAGTGACCTCACTGCAGACAGCAATGTTGTTCTGAACACATCTGCACTTAACGGAGCCCAGAGTAGAGAGGCTGCGGTCATTGACATAGAAAATAAGTATCTCCTGGTGGGTTTAATTTAGAATTAGATAAAATGTCAGAGTTTGGAGACTGCTTGATAGAATAAACAGCACAAAGTTCAGATGAGATTAGTGTGGCTGAGCAGAACCTTTGACTGTATCCTGGTAGCAGGCTTGGTTGCCAGAGGAAGAAATGGTTTTGATCATATTAAAGACCAAGTTGCAGGTGAGGGCTGGTTGTGAGGATTAGAGCTCAGTCTGAGGCTTGCTAAGTTTAAGTTGATATTCAATATTCATAAAGAGGTATCAGAAGACAGATCACTGTTTTAACACGAAGACAAGTTTGGGAGATGAAATGAAAGCTGTGATTTCTGGCAAAACCTGTCCACTTCTAGAGGTAAACTGTTGCTTAGAAGGAGTGACAACTTCTTTTAGTGTTTCCAGTCCAAAATATTTATGTGCTGCTGGTATGCTTGTACATTTTTCTGTGAGGAAAGTGTCTCTCTACCTGTGTGCAATGCCTGGATTCTCCAAACATTCCACACAATCTTCAGAGCAATTTTGAGTGTGAATCCTTTAAAAAGCATGCGAGTGCGTTCATGTTTTTTTGAATAAATGAGATTAGTCACCATTCAAACTTTTTTGAATTAACACTACAAGTACTACTTGACTGCAGCCATGGGAATGCAAACAGAATGGTAAGAACATACCAGTACAGTTGTACAGTAAATACTGCATGTGTATAGAAAGACATTCCCCGTGTGAAATAAATCCAGAAACTGTTTTGAACTTTGTGCAAATATTGATGGCTGGGGATGGCTGAGCAAAATTTTTATCTTTTGTGTAGTTATGCCAAAGCCTGCTAAGCTATGCATGGATTTTAAAACTTCAATTTTCTGGCAAAGCTTGCGAGCTAACTCTTAAATCTGAGTTTGTCTATTTGTAATTGTGGGCTTCTCAGATTTCTGGAAAGGCAGTAACTGGAAAAGGAGGGGGGGGAAAAGGTTTGAATGAAACAGTTTGAAACAGCACTCATAAGTAAAAAAAGAAAAAAAGATCCTGTGCAGTTAATATTTCAGAATACTTCAGCACTCACTATTTGGGGAAGCTCATTTTTGAATCAAAGCCACTGAGTTTTCACAAAAACTTTTTGGGTGCTTGATTTGTGAATGTCTAGCCACAAAAATCACAAGAGAAGCTACTGAGCATCTTTGACAACACGTTCTACTTGAAGCTCTTAAGTATCAGTTGGTCATCCTTAAAGTAAGGCGAGTTAAATGCAGAGCTATGGAAAACTTTCTTCCAAGCATCTCTCCTCCCCTGCCTCCCCCCTTTCAGTCTATGTGTAAGCATCTGATAGCCCTTTGAGGCAGGTGCTTATAACCAAAAGCAAAACAGTGAAGAACAATTGTCTCAGAGTGTCAGGATCTGGAAATGCTATGAATTCTTACCAAATCAGTGTTTTGCTAACATTCCAAAAGTAACAAGAGTGAATGTGCCTTTAACAGTACTGATAGTTTATCGTGTTCCGTTATGATACAAGAAAACAAACCAAGTGTCAGTATTTTGTATGAGTCATTCTGGTTGTGCAAAGAGCTGCTCGAATGTGCTTGAGGTGTTTGAGTTAACCCTCAGTTGCTCCCTCAAGTACACGGAGCCCTGGGTTCGGCGGGGGAGGGGGTCTTGTTGCAGGTCTAGAAAATCTACAGCGGCAGGCTTTTATCGGAAGAGTTACGGTGCCGGTGCCGGCGCTGCGGCGGCGCAGCAGGGGCAGCGCAGCCGTGAGAAGAGACGGATTGCTGTGCTTGCGTGCGGAGGCGGCTGTGAAAGTGCTGCTTTAAAAATAAAGAAAACAATCGAACTAACAGTGAAAGGGGGAAAGAGGCGTTGGTGACCTGCGGGGAAGGGAAGCGGCGCTGGAGGAGGGGTGCGGGTTTTGCTGCCGGTGCCCGCGGCGGCCGCGAGGGGGTGCGGCGGGAGCGCTGCTGCCCGCGGAGCTCCGCAGCGGGACGGACCCGCAGCCCCCGCGCCTTCCGTCCGCGGCCCTCGTGCTGAGCCGTGCGGGAGGCATCCGCTGTGAGGATGTTCTTCAGTCCTTTGGCGTTGTGGGTGCTTCACCAGTATCGGAGGATGGTTCAAGCAGGGGTTGTTAAGGCTGTTGTGTTGTGCTGAGGGTCAGTGCATGTGCGGTAAACAGGTAGAGAAGCTGTGAGGGAGACTTTGGCCCTGAGAAACACTCTGCTCATGCAATATGAGCATTAAATCGTCTAGTGTGAGGCCACAGGGATGCTTTTCTTGTCTTTTCATTCATTCTCTCACTTCTTTCTTTCCTACCACACTTCCTCTATCCCTCTCTTCTTCCATCCTTTGTCCTTTTTCTCCTTCTCTTCTTTCTTCCCATCCTCCTTTCTATCCGTCCTGCTGTCCTTTTATGCATCCCTTTGCATCCTTCTTCCATCCTTTTCTTTCTCCCTCCTTTCTTTTCTCCATCTTTCTTTCTTCTCTGTTATCCCTCCATCCTTTTCCTTCCTTTTTTCCACTTCTTCCTGTCCCTCCCATCTGCTCTATATCTGTTAACGGAGAATAAAAAACAATAAAGGAAAAGTAAAACAAGATATTTCATAAGGGACCGATAGAGATCTTTAACATAACCTCCTGTCTTGAGTAACTGCTAGTTTTTCATTTATGCACAGAATACTGCTTGTGTCTGGTTTTGCGTTTCTGGTTGTGTAATTTTCTGTGGGAGCATTAGATTTGGGGAGAAATTGACCGTGTTATGTAGTTTGTTCACTATGGGCCATTTGAATCCTAGCTCTGACAACCAAGTCCGCAGGCTTCACAGGTCAGGGAGGAAGAGGGAGATATTAATCTGCTTTGTGACAGTTCACTTGGGAGCCTTTACTCAGTCTCTCTGTGCATCTCTTCCTCAGGTTTTCTGAGGTTATGGTCCTTCCACCTCTGAAAGCAGGGGGAATCCAGGTCAGGGAGTTTGGGCTTGGCATTCAGGCATGGACTCAGGCTGAGCCTTGCTTAATGCCTTTCTCCTGCATTAACAGCTTTCATTTCACCCTTGAGTCAACCACATGCCATGTCCTATGGCTAATGGTTAATCCCTTTGAAGACAGCTACCGAAGCATGAATGCATACTTAAGGTGACTAAACAGAGTCCCTGGTAACATCCAGTTGCAGAGGTGATAGATAGGGGTTGTTATCACTGCCATTACTGCCAGAAGAGTTGAATTCTAAATTCAGTTCTGGAGATTTGGTGTGTGTGTGTGTGTGTGTGTATGTGTCTGAGCACATGCAGGTGTGATATTTTAGTGGGATTTAGTGATGACTTAGTTGGCTTCTACTATTCAGTTTTCCTTTGGGGCAGTCCACTGGACTCAGAAAAGAGAAAAAGGGGGCTGTTCTATCAGTGCCATATTGCACCTGTAAACGAAACAGCAATGGAAACTGCTGCGTTACTGTATTACGTTTGGAATGGTGGCCCTGTTATTCTGTGAATATATTTTTGCATGTCCTCTTGAACTGCACCAAATAAACTGGTGATGTCTGTGTCATCACAGTCGTTGAGTTCTATTCAAGCCGTCCTTCAAACCGCCTTCTGTGGAACAAGCTCCCATTGCCTAGGGTCATACAGTCTTTGCATGTCCAAGGTCACGACAGATCACAGTCTGATCACAGAAACCAGAGTCTCCTGACTCTCAGTCTAACCTCTCTCTTCAAACCACCCTGGCTTCTAACACATGGCCATAACATATAGGTATCACAAACCTGTCACTTGCCCTTTTATTTTTTTTTTTTAATGTCAAAAAGATTCCTTTCCCTTTGTGAAAACAAGTTTCCTGGAGGGCACTGTGCATTGCTGGTATGTCTGCTGCAGGGGAAATAGAAAGACGAAGGGTCTTTTTAGGTAGCAGGCACACTGCTGTCCCACTGGAACTATGCAGCCAGCCCTATGGCACGAGCTGCTTCCACAGGGTGAATACGGGATGAAGGGCATTGGAGAAGATGTCAGTTGTGCCATTGTGCCAGACCTGCAGGTCCAGGGAGAGTCACTGGCAGGATTTGAGAGACCCTCAGAGAAAAGGTCTTATTAGTACGGTTTTCCACCAGGCTCCTTCCAAGGGCAGCATGTACCTTTGCAAGAACGAGAGAAACCTCTCATGCAGAGCTTCCCCATTCCAATGGGAACAATACGACCTGTAAAAACTGGTGTCCCAGGGCAGCCAGTGCCTCCTTCTTGTTTCTGGCCTCTGCTGTATGTCTGCAATGATCCATGACAGCTTTAGAGCAGTGTCCTGATCATCTCAAGAGAAGTTACGTTAGGGCAAGTTAGCTAAGCCTTTGAAAAACAAACCTTAAAACATAGTAACTGCTAGTTGACCCTGTTCTTGGAAAGAGTGGACTGGAAATGCAAAAGTACAAACTGCTCTGTAATGAGTGTGTTCTCTGTCAGGCTCTAGAGGATGAATGCAGCTGCCAGTGCACTTGTGGGGTTAGTTAAAAGGCAATGCTTTTAAAAGTCAAGGCAGTTGTGCAGAGGGAGAACTTGCCTGGGCATGTGGAGGATTTCTGTCCCTCATAGCATCTGAGATGAGGACTGGCATAATTTTTGAAAGATGGGCTATCGTTCAACCAAAAGCTATGAGATGAATGCAGAAATTACTGGGTGAGGGGTTTTTTTTCTGTTACAAGCTTCTAGTCTGGCAGACATTCTGAGCAAGTTATTGCCAGACTTAGTGTTGTCGATTCCAGCAGTCCTAGCCTAATCTTTTTTATCTTGGTACATATTGATTTAAATGCAACTTTTACTTAAGCATGTTGCTCGTGGCATGTAAGAAGGTACTGCAAGCATACAAAAGGCTAAGTGTAAATGCTGGATGGTAAGATTAACTGTGGAAAAAAAATAAACTGATTATCAACCAGACTGAAAGTGATGATAAGCACAGGTTTTCCTGGCTTTGTGAAGTGCAATTTCTGCAAGGTGAGAAACTGGAAAACTATTTCAGAGCAATAACAGCAATCTGATGCCAGAGCAGGGAGGATTTTGAAACAAGGTCAGAGAGAGGGCTTTAAAATAGATAACTGTCTCATTAACTCAGGTCCATTCCTGGATTATTTGGCATTGATATGCCTTGGTTATTTTTCCCATGTGTGAGTGAGGATGTCTCTCATCCCACTCTGTCCTCACACTTACAGTGAAAACCACCTCACCTTGGTGAGGAGCCTCTTTGCAGGGACCATGCTGCCATCATCCCTCATCCTAGCTGCAAGGTCCCCCTGGAGGCTCATGTTAGTTCCATAAATGCCAGAATGCATTGGTCTCAGCAGACATTGTTCTTGCTTCCATCCCCAAATTTGCTGTCTTCTCTCATCCCTCCTCCAGCTCCCACCTGACCCTTAGAAGCTGATAACAATAATCAGGCCAGTTTCCAGGCCGGGAGCAATTGACTTTCCAGGCAGATTGCATGAGGGAAACCGATTCTTTGGCTGCAGTATGAGTTGTACCTAACAGCAGGATGAAGGCAGACCTTGTTGTTAAGGGGATGTCATCTTCGCTGCTGTCCACAAAAAAAGAACAAGGGAGGGGATATAATTTCTAAGAGCTGTTGAGAGAGAAGTAGCTTCATTTAGGCATTTTGTTTTAAAGGTACGGAATTAATTGCTGCCAGTGGCATTGCTTCCTCTTGAGAGGAGGTGCAAAGACAGATTCCCAGGACACCAAAGATGGCTGAGGATTACTTAGTCCTGGTGTGGATTTTTAAATGCTTCTCATGGTTCACTATAGGCTTCCAGGATGTTTCTTCAAGTTGACTTTGAATGCAAGTGCCATTAAAGCTGAAGTAAGCTGCTAAGTCTGTATAGCTCCTGTTCTGTCCAGGGTCTCTAGTTTGAGTTCTTAGCGTCTGTTTCCCTTTTGATTCCCAAAAGGTCAGACTTGTCTCCAGTGACAAGTTGTGCCAAGTGATTGCCACCATGGTGAGCTTGCCTGAAGGTATCTCCATGCTTCTGACAGGAGGGAAATAGCATGGAAATGAGATGAAATGGCAGGAGGACATGTAGTGGGTAGGTGAGATGGTGTCCACTGCTCTGCCTGATGTTTCCTCTCAAATGCACAGGTGATTTTGCTACAGGTGGTATCCTGTTGTTGACTTGCTCATCATGGCTTTTTTTCCCCTTAAATCAGCGATGAAAGGTTTTCTTCCTCTGGGCATTTGGGTCAAAATCACCAGCAGCAAGTTTTATCCAATCCCTCTTACCCCTTGCAGGCAGTTCTGGGAGCACCATGTCTGTGTTTCACTCTGTTGTGTCCACAGCTAAGCACTGAAAGGAAAATGATCTTCCAGCTTACTTACACGCACGTTGACCTTTAAGGAATGCATTGAAATTCCTTGAACATCACTGGGAGTATTTGCAGACTTAAGCTTAAGCACTTTCCTAAGCACTCTGGTAGGTGGAACTAGCTGGTATGCCTAGGTCTAGGTTTCTCCCTCTCTTACCCTACACAGATGGTTAACCATATACTTGAAACTCTAAGCAGGCCATCCTAGGTGTCCTTTGGGAAGTCCAAAAGGGGCCAGGTAAAAATGCAGTTAAACACACTGCAAATTATTTAAACTGAGAATAACAAAAGGACTTCTGTCCTGCAAAAACTGTTTTTGGAAGAAATTGATATAATGCATTGTATCATGTCTGCTGGCCTAGAGTTAAAAGGCAGAGAAAGATAATTGAATGTCTAATAATTGCTGTCGAGGTTAGTAGTTGACTCATCTGATGTGGGAAATTGGGTACCTGTATGTTTGGAATTGTTTTGGCATCTTTTTCATCTTACCCTCTTTATAACAGCAAAGTGATAGCTTTTACTCATTCTATTCTAAACTACTTAGTTTTCTCAAAGAGAAGGCAAACTCTTCATTTTTTTCTTCCCCAGAGTCATGCTACAGCAATATCAGTGTAAACACATATGTGGACTTGTGCACGCACATGCACTCCAGCCCATCACAACTGCAACAAGAGGGGAGTAAATTTTGAGTGTTCAAGACCTCCTGTAGTTATACTACATCACAGAATTTATCCCCTGGGGAAGTGTCAAGTAAAGAAAAGGCTTCCCTTCCAAGCCATTTTTAACTCACAGTTCTGTAAAAATTGCGGAGCTTCTGGAGAAACCTCCTTGGGGAGTGGTCCTGTGAAATATGCCAACAGCTGGATGGCACAAATTTGGAAAACTGCTGTCTTTAAAGAATAGAACTGAAAGCCACTGTGAGAAAGCAGTGTATTTTCCCAATAACCCTTTTAATTCTGTATTAATGTTATAAAGGGGAACAAATGCATCTTCTTTTGATAATGTGGGGAAACAGGCTCTTCATGGAAAAGCAGAAATCTTACCATGGCTCAGCAGGGAAGTATAGAAATGTCTGAAAGAGTGAGTTCACTTTGATTTTTTTATTTTTTTTTAAAGCTGCAGTTGGTTAACAACTCCCTTAACAGATTAAAGGAATATCAAGCAGCCTCAGAATTGCCTTGTTTCATGGCACACTTCATGATGTTTCTCACTATCGGTTTCATGGCAAAACACAGTTCATTTCAGATCAGTGCCAAAGACTCCAGTCACAAATAAGAGCTGTAAATCACTTTGAAGTTGAGGGATAAGGAACAACTTGAGCTACTTAGAACTGAACTTAGTTTGTAAGGCTATTTCCATGTGGAAAACCATGGTGACTGCTGGCTATAAACCAGGGAGTAGATAAGATAAAAAGCATGAGACAGGATTACCCTCACGGTGTTTGCACATCTCCTGACCATCAACAGAGTACATGTCTGTCCAGGAAGACTGCTCGAGTGCAGTGCTCGAGTCTGTTCCAGTGGAAAGCCCCACCTCACCAGACCCAGGTCCTGCCCAGAAGCCTGGCAAGGTTTCCATCCACCTCCAAGCCCCACCAGAGGATCGAGAGGCAGCTTTTGAATCTGCATCACACCACAAGGGCTCCCAAGCATCTCACCTGACCCAGTGGTACCTGCTTCCACTGCAGCTTGCTGAACTGTAGGGCTTTGCTATGTCCAAGGGCATCACAGCCAATGATTTCTTGGTTCTTCAATGGTTACTTTTTTTTTTCCTCCTGTCACCCATAATCGGCTGTAGCTGAATATGGGATACTAGGCTAGTCTAGCTTTTTGTCTGATCCGAATGGTCATTTTTATGTATGCCAAAATATGCTTGAGGATGAAATGAAGAGTGGGCATGTGGGCCTGCTTGACACAGGAAATTATTGCGTGTGGAGGGTTTTTCAAACAAGAGGGGAGGATATGCACTTGACCAGGAATTCCTCTATTAGCTTTTCAGGGCACCTTCCTTAAGGAGTTGTCTATTTCTCATGTTCTCAGTGCTCTGCTTCTGTCCTGTGTCTGCTATATCTCTTTCCCCAGAATCACCATCCGCATTTCTAACTCAGTTCTTGCCTGGAGCATGCTGTATATAATGTTTCTAGGTAGGAATGTGGGGGTGGAAAGACCACATGAGGTCATAAAGTTTTTGTGGAGTTGCAATTTGATCCAAAAAGTGAATTACCAGGTGCTCCTTCAGAGAGGGATTGGGGGGGGGGGGGTATATTTAAATACGTCATTTGGTAAGGCCTTTTATTCCAGAAGATAATCAATTCCATTTATTCTCTAAATGGGCATTTGTTTTACCATAGCATAATTCTAGGATGATGTTTAAATTGATCAGTAGATTGAACTTAACAAATTCAGAAATAAAAAAAATAATAAGACAATGCTACATATCACTTTTCCTAAGAAATAGGATTCTACCAGACTACTGAATAATAAAACTTTTAAAAGGCAATACATTTCAGATATTTGTTTACATAAATTTACCTCTACTTTGCAGAGAAGGGAGAGAGAAGGGGTTCTACTCCAGTAATCAGCATGTGAGCTCTCAGGGCCAGGATGGATATAGCATCAGTCAGTAGGCTTTAATCAAGAAGGGGTGCCAGAGAAGCTTTGTAGCACTCTGCAAATGTATGTTATGTGGGTGAAATGGTTGTTACCTCTCAGGAAGGCTTCTTGTAACAGCAGGTTCCTATGAGAGGGCGTTACACCCCTGTAAGGTGTAAGCAGGAGGTGCGACTGGTCATGACTTGGCTGGGAGGCTGCTGGGTCTGCTCCTCAGCAGGCAGAGCTGCTGGAACACAGGTTATATTTTATTTCTGCTGTGGTTTTGAACAGAACTATTGAGCGCTGCTCCCCTACCCACTTGTTCAGGCATTCAGCAGGGAGAATCAAATGGAGGCAAAACCAGCACTGCTTATGCGTGCTTGGAAGGCAAACGTCTGTGGTCAGTGATCTGCTTATGCAGGGACACCTGGAAAGCTCATCTAAATGAGCTTCTAAAGTGCAGGCATTAAGTCATGTTGGATCACCACTTGAGGTTTTCTGTTATTTTTAGCTCTAAACCAGAGAGAATTAAGATCACCTGATTTCTGAAGGTGTGTCACCACCAGAGTGTAACTGAAGTACTTTAGATTGACACTTTGCATTAGTTCAGCTAAAGTTTTGCAGTCTGTCTTGCACCAACAGCTTTAAAATGCCTTTCCCTTGCTGATGAGCCCTGCATAAGTTTCTAGCCCCAGCCAGGGGATACCAGAGGCCCAGCCTGCAGTGCTTCTGTGGTATTACACGAGATGTTACCCAAACGCGGGGAGAAGTCAGCTTGGGACCATGTTCAAGGGGACAGGAGAAGTGTTGGAGAAGCAGGGACAGGACTGGGATTTGTGGGGCTGGACATCAAGCAGTGGGAAATGGGTGAATAGAGACATCCTCAGTGGAAAGCTGAAAAAAGAGAGTGAGAGCAGAGAACTTGGGGAGCAAGACATGTCTGGGAGATTAGGCTGCAGGAAGAGTAGGGGAGGAACAGGGTCATTTTTGGCTCAGTGGGAGACTGAAAGTTGGGAAAGGGGGAACACTGAGATGTGACCAACCCACAACAAGGGTGGGATGAGTGGAACAGAGAAGGAAGGTGGCTTTGCGGGGGGAGGAAAAAGGCTGTCGATACAGATGGCGTTGGGCAGCCCTACTTCCCCTGGGGTTAGCAAGCAAAGTGACTTCACTGACCACCCTCATCATCTTTTCCTCGCCTGCTTAGCCACGCTGTTGCCATGCAGTGACCATGGCAACCCCAGTTTTTGACTGGCTGTTCTAGGATGGTAGCTGCAATGATAGCAGTAGTGAGTATTGACAGAGGGGAGGGGAAGGCAAGCAGCTGTGGAGCAGGGGAAGTTGCCTGAGTACAGTAATCGTCTTTGGCAGGTCAAGGGTGAACCGTGGCCTGCGGGAGTTGTACAATGCCCAAGGCTAACAAAGTGGTGTTATAATAAACCCCAGATGTTTCCGCTATTTACAATGTATATGTTATGTTTAAACCTGAAAATGCATCCTAGGATCTGGTGGGTAGGGAAACAGTTATTAGCTGCTTGGAAATAACTTGCTGGTAATGTATCTGTTCCCCCCTGATATTAGCTGTTGCCTGTTTAAAATATAAATCTTCTAAGCAGAGACCCTCGTGAGCAGCTTCTTTGCCAAACCAGTGGTTCCATTCAGCTTCATGAGAAATAGCTCTGTTCCCTCTGATGGGTTTCTGGGAGGCTGCAGCCTGGGCACGGCAGCCCTGGGAGCTGTGCTCACAGCCAGCATGTGTTGGTGTGGGAGAGGCACCGCTGTCAGGCAGGGGAGCACAGCCAGCCACAGGTGCACAGAGACCGCTGTTTAATTTCCCCAGACTAATTATTTTAGAGCTGGGAGCCAGCACTCTTGCGGTATGTCATGGGCCACAGCAGAACTTTGAATAAGCATTTAAGAGAGGGATAGGATTTAGTTGATCAGGCTTTTATGCCAAAACAATGGCTTGTCTATAAGAGTAAATTATTCAGCTAAACCGTGAATTTGTGGCCAAGTGGTTGCTTTGCACAGACCCTCCAGGTGATCAGTCCTACACATGGTCCAGGCAAGGCATTCAAAATAATAACATTTAAAGTGAATGAGTTCAACTGTAGGAAGGCCTGGAGTGGAGGCTCCTGTTCAGAAATGAACCATTCTGAGTGAATTGCACCACAGCCACACAAATTTGGAAAGCATTTTCAGTGTTTTACTGGATTTAACGAACACAAGAAAAATGCACAACTTCAGTAAATTCGTATTAATTCCTCACTAATGTCCCCTGCGTGCCCTCGCTTCTCTGTCCACCAGTCTGCACTGTGCCGCAGTCCTGCATCGTGTGAACACTTGGGGTACAAAAGGACTTGTCTGGACCCTCCTCACCACAGGCTGTATTGAGACTAGCCCTTTGTGTCAGGAGTGGAAGAGGAGTGCTTTAAGATAGGTTGTGCAAAAATACTGCTGAAGATCAGGTAACAGTTTGCAAGGAGAATGGCCAGAAATTGGGTCCTCACCCAGATGCACCAGTGTTGTGCTGAGAACCCTTTTGTGGGAGAGTTGAGTAGTCACATTACACAGCATTTGTCATGTCTTGATACGGGTTTTGGATCTGCACAGAAATGAATCTTGGGGCTTGGGGAGAAAACTATGCTGACTTTGAGGTTTTTTTCCTTATTTTCTGTTCCTACTCCAAACAGTCCCTGTGCAGCTATTCCATCACAAGTCTACTGTGACTTCTATTAAGGGTGATGTCTTTTCTTCCTGAGCTTTACTGTCCTCCCACATCCCACATGCCTGCCTTAGACTGATTTTCTTGAATTTTAGCCCTGATGGACAACTCCCTGCCTAGCCATCCAGTTTTACAGTATTTCACATCGCACCTCATAAGAAGGGGTCCAGTACAAGTGTTCTGCTAGGCAGAGTGCCTGCACAATGTGAAGAACTCTGTATACCTTTCTCTGATTCACTTGGACTCAGTATTGTGAATGAAGGACCATTCATGTCAGTGGTTTCTAGCATGATACTCCAGTTTAAAATGCAGTTAAGCCATGCCAGTCAGTATGAATTCAATGCCTGAGGTGGCTAAGTGTAAAATGACCAGAGTTCTGTAAATTCACATTGCATCCTACTAACTAGCTTCCCCACATGGAAAGTTAAGTGTGTAGAAATGTCATCTGCCTGAGATCTTTTTTGAATGCTAGACTCATCTGTTTTGCTGATTGCAAAAAGGTTTCTTTGGTGTTTTTCATCTAATTCAATGTGATGACCAAGTGATAGTGAAATTACTGAACAAGAGTTAAAACAGGGGGAAAAAAAGTATTTTTCTCTCTCAATCTGTGCCTAAAACTGAGGTGATTTCCTTTTTTCAGGATGTGATGACCCTCTTTGCAAATGTGACTCATCAAGTCACTCCTAGTACTTACTTGTTTAGTGATTATGTTGAATGTGAATTCAAAACATGTTTTAATAAAACTTCTGCTTTTCTCCTCTCTTAGGGGTCTGGTAGATTCAGCTAATGCCAAGTCCTTTTCTTTTTCTGTATTTTGATCTTTATCTATCCCTCTGCAGAATAATCAATAAGATAACCAATACATCAGATAACACATTATTTTCCAGCCTAACATTGAAAATGTAAGAATTTATAGTGTTCTTACAGAATATCCTCAGAGCTTGGAAAACTGAGTTATCAAATTGAAAATAAGGGCTGTGCTTTATTATGAGTAAGGGTGTCATAAGAGTTAGAAGCCAGTGACAATCATTCTCCTTTTTTTTTTTTTTTTTTTTTTTGGAGAAAGACTGGGGTATAAGAAAAGAAAAAGATGGTTAAAACCTGTTGTTTAAGTTCAGTGCCTTCTCCTGATTATTTAAATTATGTATAGATTGGGGAAACAAGCCATGGGGATAAACAGCTGTCAAACATCTCAGTATTACCAAATAAAATGCCGTCTCATGAGTACTGATAAATACTGAAGAATTAAATTAAAAACTTCTCTTTTCTTTCTTTTTTTTTTTTTTTTTTTTTTTAATCTACTGAGAGAGGTTAGGATGAAAATATTGTGAGAAAGAGGGTACCTGGCCCTGGAGCTATTTGCCTTTCTTGGTATGGATACCTTGGCTTCCATGACTATTTTCTGTGTTAGGTGTGCATTCAGTCAACCCTGGAGAGGTCTGCAGAGGTTGCAGTTGGAGGTGCCGTGCACTTTGTTGGTGATTTGCTGGATTTAGACCCCCCCTCTCTTCGCTCTCAACTCATGTCAGAGTTGATGAGAATCCCTAAACACACAGTGTGTGGTCACTTCCTCTTCCTCCATCGCAAAGAGCTTGATTGTTCCGTAGGCTTCAGGAAAACACTAATTTGATACTGCTTTTCCTTCATCCTTGATCTGTTTGTTTACTGCTGGAAATTCATGAAGCCCATGGACTAAGCAGTGGGAAAAAAGATCAGACGTGGAAATAATGTCTTGCAAAGTTCAAAGCATGCCTTAAATTCTTTCTAGAAGCAGTGATTAAAATGGAAAAATATGGTAGACTTTCAGTGTAATTATACTGTTGGGTTTTTTTATTATATGTTTTTCAGTCATGTTGGGCTTTATGACATCTCTCAGTAGATGGAGACAGATTCAGAATGCGTTAATACTCTGAAAGAAGAATGCTTGTCATCTACAGAGCATTTTGCTCTATTAATTGTTTCAATTTCTCTTGCAATGATGGTGTCCAGCTTGGTTACTTCCTACATAGAATTCCCTTTGCAGCCAGAAGGGGGACTCAGGATATTAAATTTCAGCAGATGTGGTGAACTCATCCTTTATGTTCTTTTTTTATGAACATTGTTTTCTGATATTACTGTGGTTCTTCTTCCATCAATCTTTTATGGCTTCCATTGTCATAGCTTTCATTATTATGTACTTTACAGTGTGGGACAAATTTTGCAGAAGGAAACACTGAAATGGATGCTTGGACATGTCTGGAACCAGGTTCCAGTCCATCAGGAAGTGGTTTGGTGTATCTCTTCTTTGTCTGTTTAGCACAGGGGTTTTCAGCCCCTGTGTTGCTGCATTTCCCCAGAGGTATATCCTCCCTCCAGTGTGTAGGCAGGATCTCAGACTGTAATTAATAAGGGAATATTCTGGCTGTTGTGATACCCAAACATAAGAGTGAATGAGACCCAAGAGAGAGTCCCGGTCTGCTCAATGGACTTCAGACCATCATACAGCTCATGACAAAAGAGAATAAATGAGCATTTCTAAGCAGAGGTATGCTTATTGCTTCATGTGCTGTGGAACAATCTGTGAGAAAATAGCCAAAGTACCAAGGAGTGAATCCTACCTGCCACTGGGTTTCGTGTGAGACAGCCCTGCTGTCTGTAGTCATGTCACCTTGCAGGACTGAGTCTTACAGGAAACTTAATACACCTGACCGTTGTGCTGCTGGGATTGCATAAATTTCCCATGTAAACCCCTGTTTTTCAAAACCCTTGTAGGATTAAGCTTTTATCTCTGATTTATTTGTGTAATATGAGTTTCATTCTCATGTCTTCTAGAAAATCTGCACAAAAGAAATGATTGGCAACCCCCTAGAGTTCAGCACAGTTGGGGAGAAAGTTATGCATTCTGCCTGTTACATGTTATTTTCAGTGAAAATCTTGATTGGAACTTGACATGATACCATCTTTTTAGGATAATGTGGTTTTGTTTGGTTTATGAAAGACTGGTCTTTGGGGGATTTTTGTTGTTGTTGGGGTTTTTTGTTGCTTGGGGGGGTTGTGTTTTTTCTTTTTCCTTCTTATTTCGTTCTTTTTTCCTTCTGTTTTCCTTCTTTTTTCCTTCTTTTTTCCTTCTTTATCCTTCTGTTTTCCTTCTGTTTTCCTTCTGTCTTTTTCCTCTTTTCACTTTCTTTTTCCTCTTTTCCTCTTTTTTAAGACCAATTAAGGAAGGAAAAGACTGCACTGTGTAAGGATTAGTTTGAACACTATGCAGATCTTCCCTAAAGGAGATTTGACTCTGTTTTCATTCTTGATCTCATCTGGGGAAGCATCCCTCCTGTGCCTGATAAGGAGCAGCCCCTCCTCTAACAGATTTTGAAGTTACTTCAGATAGCTTCAGAGAGGCACAGTACCCACATGTGATGAGGCTGGAGAATTTTTTTTTTTCTGGTTCTTCAAGAAATAGATAAGCAATCTGCTGGGTAGCTGCAGCGTGACACCAGCACCATAGGGTGGGAACCTTCTTGCTTTTCCTAACCTGGACCTTTTCCTGGGGAGTTGTCTCAGGGTACTCTAGTGTGAGACTTTCTATTACGTTGTTTTAGTAAGGATTATGTATATTGCTGCCTTCCTTGCAGCACAGCTGTCCAAACCTGTACAGAGCTGGTTTGTGGTCTGGTGCGACTCTGTGAAAACAGCTTTGCTGCAGATTGGCTTGCAGTTGTTCTGTTAGTGCTCTTCAGTAATTTTTCAGCAGCAAAAAAGCACATTTTGTGCTGCATGCTGTGTGTATGCAGTCCATGTGACCCATGGCTGAAGTTGGTGGCTTGGATAGGAAGTAAAAGCAAAGAAAAAGTTTCCTGTTGTTGCACTAATGGCCACAGACTGAAACTTCTAATAGAAATTATGTGGAACAGATAAATCACTGAAGATGATATACAAAAATCTCCAGCTCAGTAGTAGAAAAATGACTGTATTGTGCTCAAGTGTCTTTTCGCTGAGAATGAAATGAAATGGAGGTTAAGAAAGGGATGGGACACTGGTCTGATTAGTCCTTTTGTGCAGAAGTTTATAATCACATTGATGTCTTTCTGCCCTGAATGATGAATGCATGTATCAGTGTTAACACACAAAGTCATTGTCATTAAAGTCAAGTTTCTTAATTCTGTTGAAGCAGAGAGAGTGTTGCCTCTAGAAAGACCTGTTAGGACTAATTTAATCCAGAAGTTTATTGATTCAACATAATTTATGAAGGAATTGATTTTAATGTGAGTTTAATCATAAATTGGCTTTAAATCAGTTTAAATCGGTGTTCACAGTGAGACTTTGCATTGGTTTAAATGTAATTTACTTATGTTTTAATTCGATCTCTGCAAATTTGGATATAGATAAATTCTCTGTTTTTTCCCTTCAGTAAAACTGTAGCACATTTCTCCATCTTCTGGGCTGAAAGTCTAGCTGTAACGAATCAATGACAAAGCATTTTATTTTCACAGGGCCTGAATTTTACCTTAGTTCTGTGCTGGGCCTTCAGTTCTTATCATATAGAAAATAAAGTCCTGGATACTGGAAAATTGAAATAATCAATTTTCAGGCTGTGATTTTATCCAAAACTGTGACACACAAAAACCAGTTGTGAGTTTAAAAAAGTAGTGGGGGAAGGGAGTTTTACTTGATTTACCATGTCTGTATTCTTTTTGCCGGCAGTAGGAATTTATTCTCCAACTCCTTTTTAACTAAAATTTACCATATAAATGCTGTTCTGCTAATGGAGACTCTAGATTGGGGAATAAGGCTCAGTACACATTGTTTACTGCCCTTCATATATTTGAGCTGCTCCACAAGGTTCACCTGTGGCTTCTACCTAAGGAATGTTTCTCTTCTACAATAAAAGCTGTAATTCCTCCTTTACAGTAGCTACCGGTGGCCACAATCACAAGGGTTAGAGTGTTAAATAATTACTGTTTGATGCATGTTTTAGTCTTTTTCATGTACTCAGGGATTTTAAGGCCATTGAGAGGTCTTGACAGACGATTGACCTGGCAGTGTGGGCTACCTTGTTATAAACCAGAAGCTCCAGGCTGGACTTGATGGTCTGGAGATCTGTGTCACAGTTTTTCTGTATTTGTGTGACGATTCCACTCCTGTATGGATCATTCTTACCATTCACACCCATTTCCTGGTATGCAATTACAGCACCTACTGTTGATCTGGAATATACTTTTAAGAGCCATGTCATTTTCCCTGCATAATTTTTAAACTTTTGTCTTAAGTCCAAAAACCATTTCAGAGGTGCATAATTTGCCTTGTCCCTCCTCCAGTGATTGCTGCGCCATGGCATGTTTCTGCACGCTTTACTTACCATGTGGTTATGGATTTTTTGGAGGTTGACCTTTAAAAGGATGTCTAATCTTGCATAATAATTTAGCCAATGGAGATACTTCCAATTATATATTTTTGCAAGCTGTTCCCAATTGCAAGTATTTAGCCATATTTGTAAGAATTTTGTTCAAGTTTTCATTTGAAGATAGGACGTACATGTTCAACAGTTGTGACATAAATGCTTCCTTTTCACTGCAGTTTCCATTTCTGTTTTGCCATAGCTGCAGACTATAAATATGGAGTTCAAGTATGTTGGAAGTAAATTATATTGAAGGGTACATTATGAGATCTCTCTGCACACTGTGCAGCTCCATAATGTTAGATGCAATGTTTAAATTTTTGCTGAGCTGGGTTTGAGCTCATGATTTTTGTGCAGTGACTGGGTGTATCCAGTTCCCTAGTTCCTGAAATGAGGCAAATGGTTTTCTCTCTCATTGGCTAAAGTGTTTGCACTCTCCTTCTGTTAAAAAAAAAAATAATAAAGGTTTTTTGTTTTTCCAGCAGACTCTTCTGAGTTATGACCACTTCTTTTGTCACCTGAAGTGACCTGGACTAGTTGTGCTGTGCCCCTGGGGAAGAGCACATCCTTTTGCTGTGGGTGTGTCACTTCTGGAATTATCAGACCGTGTGATTTTTCCTTTAGCGTGCAGGTACAAAAGCAGTCATATTTCAAAACGACGTAGGAATGGAGGCACCAACAATACCTCCATTCCTTTTCTATCTGGTGGAGTTTAAGGCAGGCAGGCAGAGGCAGGGGACATTGAATTTTCAGGTGTTATATAGCTGGGATCGGCCTGGCACATGCTCTGCTCTGTGATCAACACCAGAAGAAAATTATTAAGAAAACCTTTGAGGCTGCAGTGGAAGAACTACCCTTGCTTTCCAGAGGTTTTTTCTGTGCAGTCTTTTAGTACACAGATGTTTTTGTAGGCCTACATCTTTCCACAGCCTATGCTGAACACCCACACAAATCCTAGAAAGGGAGTATTGCTAGGAGAGCTGACCACAAGGAATTTAAATGAGAGGAGGGGAAGGAAAGTGGCGAATGAGGAACCATACCCACAGTGTTAAGTTTGACTTGTGCATTAGCAAATCAGTGTCTTGAAAGTTTCAAAATTCTTCACACTGCTGTAAATATTTTATGCACCCAATAATGCAACAGCAACTTCTTCATTTTAAGGCTCCAATTAATCTTGTTTTTTCCCAAATTCATTTCTGTGATTTGATTTTCTTTCTGTTCATGTCAAGCAAGCCAGCAGACAGGTTTCAGCTTTGGTTTTCCACATTCCCACCCCAAAATTTCAACATGGGTGAGTGGTTCTTTGCAGGGAGGAACAGTAGAAGACAAATGAACCTCCTAAACTTCCAGTTGTGCCTTGGGATATCCAGATATTTTCTCATCTAATTTGTGAAGAGTGCTGGCCTCTGTGTGAACTTTGTGAGAGGGAGATTGTTTGAGTCTTTGAGGAGGCAATCGTTTTGGGGAATTCCATTTTGGTTCTTCCTGTATGCTAATTATTCTTTCCAGTGGTTATATCCCCAAGATCAGATTACTCATGTGTCCTTATTGGTGGTGGCAGTGACTCTATCTCTGTGAACCCATGCAGGGGGAGGTGATTAGTGGTGACCTGTTACGGTAACCTTCATTCCACATTTGGGGAATTGCCTTCTGACCACCATTTCCACTGTATTTCACCTGTCATGACACTCCCTACTCTCTGTGTTTTATCATTTTGTAATAAGATATCCTTGTGGACAGGAGGTCCTTCTGGTTTTCTTGTTCAAAATGGAAAATAATACTGGGAAAGTTTATGTTAATCCTGTGCCTATAACATTGTCTGATGTTTTTTAAATTCTGCTTGATGCAGGTTTTTTCTCCTATACATATATGACTGAGATCTCATTGGAGGAGTAGGGACAATATGCTATACTTAATTAGGAATACCTCTAACCAGGGACGTAAAAGTGTGCTGGCAGTGTTGCTGGATGTGTATTGTTATTCTTTCCCTTAAGACTTTCACAGCCTCAGGAGGAGGAGGAAAATTTTTAGACATGTGAAAGCCTGCTATGGATAGATCTGCATTGGGCAATTTATTGGCTGCAGCATGGTACACTTTGTCTGTGAGGTGCAACTACTGCAGAATCAGAAAATGCTACAAAGCCAAGAAAACAGTGTAAACCAGAAGCAAAAATGGGCCTCTGTGACGGGGATCAGAACAAAGCAATGACTCATGTCCTTTGCATGTGAGAATCCCAGCTTTGCTGGAACAGTGTGAAGAGAAAGAGCATGGTGGAGAAACGCTGAAAGGGGTGGAGAAGCAACTGGAGGCCAGAGGAGATGAAAACAAGAGTTTCAAAATGTAATATAGTTCACAGGGTCTGAAAAGCTTACAGGATTTGACACACAGGAATCTCTGTGTTTTCAGATGATGGCAGAAGAAGAGGGGGCCAGAGAATACGAAATTTGAGAGGGAGAGGAGGAGATGGCTGCAGCACTTTCAGGCCCCGGGATTGAAAGTCTTAAGCTCTAAGGAAGCTGTTTAAAAAAGCAAATTCTACCAAAAAGAGGGAGGAAAAAAGGGAGTTTCCAAAGAACTGGATTTTTGTCACTAATGCAGAGAAATAACCTCTGGATTTTTACCATTCGTTTGGGTTTTTTCTTCACAACATGATCTTAGGGGGCACACCAATGTGGCTACACAAGTATGACAGCTGAAACCTAAAGTTTAAGTTTTCCATGCTTCTCAGTCAAGTGATCTGCTGAACCTTACAACTCTGGCCATAAAGAGAAGACTGAGACCCAGACAAGTTAGCAGTGTAGTTCCAGCCTTTGCTTTTACGTGGTTCTATCAGCTGCACTGCCCTCTGTTTTGTGACTTACTGAATGGCTTTTTTTCAAGCAAAATTAGAAATTAGTGGTTAACATTCTTACACTGGAGAGCAAAGAAAGAGATGTATGTATGATGTGGCAAATTGCACTTCCTTCTATCATCTGACTTCAAGTCATACAATTTAAGTCAAACTTCCTATAAGCTGCAATCCTGAAATTCAGCTCCTAAATCAAAATTTTTTGTGAAAAAAAAATTTTAATTACTGAGTACTTGCAAGTCCCCTTGAAGTCCATGGGATTTATCCTGCACAGCATTTCCGTGCTTTGGGTTACTGTAATTTTAGTGTAGTGTTCAAGTAAAGATTCTGGAGTCCACTTTTATACACTCGCATATGTAAAATATGGACCTGCAGATTCTTCCATCAGCTTTACGAGCTGTTTTCCCTAAATCACTTGTTGGATGTCATCTTGTGGATATTACACTGTCCCACATTTTCAGTCTGTGTGATCAGGTTTTTATATTGACAGTGTCTAACAGGATAATCAAAGCGTAACAGGGATGCAGCCAGTTGGAGTCAGCTGAAGCACTGAGAATCAGAGGAGAGAGTATTTAATGTAATCAGGCAGTGTGTTCCCGCAGACACGATCATCAGTAAGTAAATTAAGTGTTGACCTTTAAATCATAATCTTTAGGTTAGACACTCACTCACACCCAGCTTCTCTTGCAAAACCTACATTTTGCTTTGAACACAGTTCCCTGTCTCTGAGGAGGCCTAAGTTCAGAAACTGATATCTTGAGTGTCTGCAGGAGAATGAACAGCCTGTCACTATCATGTTACACTGAATAAATGGGTGCTCTCAGGCTTTTGCTCCTGGACACGATACTTCTAGACATGCTGTTTTGTCACTACCATCCTTTTTCACTCCACTGGAGATGCTTTTTGCTTGTCGAGTGGAGGTGGGGCAGGGAGGAACAGGAATGAGACCTTCTCCGCGTGCATAGTACTTCTTCCATATGCCCATTTTCAGTGTCCTGTTGAAAATCCTGCCTTCCCAAGATGAAATTATGAATTGGCCCATGGTACTCTCATTGGAGGGGTTTACTGGGCTTCTGACAGAGAGAACAAAGAGAAGATTAATGCAAGCTCACAGAGCAGTTTCTTGGCTAGGGGAAAATATCCAGGCATACTGGCATGACATAGCATGCACTTGAAAGCACCTCACACCAAATAAACAAATATTTTAGGTACAGATCTATAGGTTTGTTGGTGCTGCATTTCTTTGAAAGGACCAAGTGAGACTTCAGTACCATCATACCTAAACCCGTCAGGTTATCAGAGTAGCAGTTGGATTTGTACTGGCTTTTGGGAGTAGTTACTCTGATTTATAGAGGTATTTGCTGATTCCATGCTGTTCCAGTGTTTAAAGAACATGGCTGTAGTGCTATATCTCTCTATTGCTCTATTTCTTGGCTCCTGACCATGTTGCTAGCCATTGCTTTGTCACTCCCCTTTCTTTTGGCCTTTGCAATACCTAAAATTTTTGTAAAATTTTCATTTTAACATCACTAGAATGGGTGATACTCTGTGGATCTTGGTTTTATGTGTACTTCAAGACAAATGTCAGGTTTGCATTTTCCTTTTGCTCTTCAGCAACAGACACAAGTATTCAAGTATCAAGACCCAGAGCTGAAATGTATCTGGCAGTATTTTCAAAAGAATTCATAAATTCCCATTAAGTAACTAAATGATTTGTTTGGTTTTTCAGTCCTTCAGCTTGTGTTCAGTTACTGTGGTATTTTGGAGAGCTGGTTGTTTGGTATTATCTCCTATCATTACCCACGGTGTTTTATCATGTAGGTAATCTGCACAGAGACAGCATGCTTGCAGGAAGTAGGCAGATTGTGAAAAGTGTTCAAAATTCAAATGTTGCCTGAGAGAATAATAGGAAGATTAAAACCAAGAGATGCAATGCAAATTTTTGTGGGTTTTATTTGTTTGTTTGTGGATTTTTGTTGTTGTTTGGCTTGGGGTTTTGTTTTATTTGTTTGGTTAGGGTTTTGGGGGCTTCGAGGGGAGGCTTTTTGTCTAAGTCGGAGCAGTATACATTTTAAAGTGTAGCTTATATATTCAGAAGACCTGGTCTGCTGATGATAAGCCTGACCTTGATTATAATCTCATATGCAAGGGGAGAAGGCTTTTGGAAATAATATGATTTGTCCTGCATTACTTCCCTGCCTTGAGCATTATGCAAAAAAAAAAAAAAAAAAGGCAGTAAATCTGAGGCCAAGGCAATGGGTGTTATTCTGGTGGCTTCTATTACCCCTCACCAAGCTGTTGGTCACAATTTTGTGCAGCAAACTCTGCGCATGTGCCTACTGGTAAGCATGCCTAATACATTCCTGTGCTCAGGCTGTCAAAAGGCTTTGCACCTTCCTAGGGAAAGAAGAGACAAGGAAATAAAAACAACCACTCATGGAATTTCAGCTGAGTGTGGTTGTGTGATAATATTTTGCAGGTTTCCTGTTTAATTTATTCAATGTGTTAAGCTTCCATGCAGATTAACTATACAATCAAATACTGAAAGTGGGGAGATTGATGTTCTTTGCCAAACTCACAAGTCCGGGGAGAAGAAGTTATCTGCAGTCATACATTATCAGTGAGTCTTGTGCAGAGAGAATATGGAAATGCGTGTTCCTTATCTGCAATGATATTATGCAGGCCAGCAGACATAAGTTGCTGAAAAAAATTGCTAACAAAATGACAGCTATTCAAGCCATCTTAATAAGGAAAGATCTAACACCTTGCTTGCTTTTCCTGTTAAACCCTTCCAACCGTGTGGGGCTTTTGCTGACACTACGGGTCCACTGCTTTGTGTTCTCTCGCTGTTACCACCCTTGTTGCTTTCTTAGAAAGTCTGTCAAAGCAGGGGAGGACCATGGGTCACAGAGAGACATCCTGACTGGGTAGTGTGAAAAGCCTGGGTGCCTTTCTGTGTGTCTTATTGACTCTTAAATATGAGGCCCTACCGCATTTTGGCACAAGGAATACAGATAAAGTAGATGCCCCACCACATCTTTCATTCAAGCAGCTCCTCTTTCAGGGTAGTTCCACACTCAGTTTATGCTTTTTCTCTTCAGGATTTGTCTGTTTTCTTTGCTCCCTGGCCCTTGTCATTCTGTGATGGATGGCATGTGTAAGGGCCCTGCTGCTGCCATACCAGAGCTGCTCATAACAGCACTGCCCAAAAAGTGACCTGTAGGAAATGCTGTGAGGCTCCCTTCCATTTTCATTTTGACCAAATCCTTGTGTCCCTGATGGCATTTCAGCCTCCATCTACATGTAGGAAATGCAGAAAATGTTTTCCTTGCCCTTCCTGCCTCGTTCCTGCCTGCCTCAGACAGTGGGCAGAAGCCTCGCCAGCGGCAGGAGCGGTCCTGCGTGACAGGCACCACAAGGAGAAGTGGAAAGGAGCCAAGCTGGCAGGAGATGCTGTGGGGACAAAGGGGGAAGGGGTAAAGAGGCAAGGGGAGGGCAGCGTCAGGGGGAGCCGTGTCTAGTTATCATTATAACCATTTCTGTCTCTTCTCAAAGCATTTTTACCCTGCAGACAAGGTCCTGTCTTACCAGCACCGTAGAATTGGCACAGACTGTGATGAAAGTCAGTTACCTCTTGCAACAGTGGAAGCTGTAGCTGACCTTGATCCAAGCGCACAATGCTGTAGTTTTATCAGCACAAGCTTTCTCATATGCCTGGCAGGTCTGATTAACTTTTGCGAAACTGCGACTGAAAGGAAAGAAACATAATGTAAATGAAAAGAATAAAAAAAACCCAAAGAAACAATCTCCTTTCTGTCATGTCTGTGAACAGCTTTTACTGTGTTCCCTGGAGAGCCTGCATGCTTGGACAGCGAGTTACTGTGAATTAGTGAGGGTCACTGCCATTGATTAAATCCTCTTTTATGTTTCCCGGTAACTCCTGAATTATGGCAAGAGTTGAGCATATTAATTTAACACTTTTCCTTTTTTCACTGACAGCTCTGATGGAGGAAAAAAATCTGCAAGTCATTTTGAGCAGATAATACTGAATTAAAATAAAAATCAGGAACAAAATGGCATCTCTCTTTTATTCCCAGTTTCACATTGCTATGTTGAAAGAACAGCCAATAACTAGTTGAAGTCTTTAGCACAAAAATTTTCATTCTTGCAATTGTGGTTATGCTTTTAATTTATGCAAGATATGAACTAGGACTATAACAAGTGAAATATGGTAAAATAAGAAATACTGCCTTTGTATTTCAAACCTCTGCAGCTCATTTTCTTACATAGTGACAAAAGACTATAACCTTAACTCTTTAATGATAGAATGAAATGGTCAGCACAAGCCTCAGTAGTAAGGCTCTTACTTAATGCTAATTATTTTTGTTGGAATTTTTAAATATTATTATTTTTTAAAATATAATATTTATATTCAGACAATATTTATGTGTGTTCTTATATAAATGAATATATATATATACAAACACACACTTATAAAAGTGTATGTATTTAAACATATTGGTTTCAGGATGGTGTGTGGGCACTTGTTTTTCCAAAATCAAAAATTGTTTTCATTGCATTTTGAGAACACACTGAAATTTCCAAAATTATCCGAGGGAGTGGGAGAAAATGGAAACCAACATATGAAAAGATTTTCTGGTCATGAAATGCTGGGCCTTTACCTGATCCATCACAATGCCACCCTGACAGATGTGCATGTACCCTGCATGTACAACATCCATGGATGCCATTCCCAGAGAAGTCTCCCTCTCAGACATTTTGCTGATGTCTAGAACGCTTCCTTCCACAAACTTGTTGTCCACGCCAGCCAAGGTACATAGAAAAGGTTGTCACTTTCTTCTTAATCAGACACTTTTTAATTATGGAAGACTACTCTGTCCCTCTTCTGTCTTCTGCTGGTGTCGCAGCATCACTTCATTTGGTCACTCACTGCAGACCACATTTTCCCAGCTACCACTGTTTATGCCG
This sequence comes from Coloeus monedula, assembly GCF_965178545.1. Lineage (NCBI taxonomy): Eukaryota > Metazoa > Chordata > Aves > Passeriformes > Corvidae > Coloeus > Coloeus monedula. Next base: position 52,112,658 of record NC_138822.1, read on the forward strand.
CTCAGGGCTCAATTTCCAGGGAATTAAGTGTTTCCCTGGGCTTTCCTGGGGTGAGGAAGGCTGCCTTACATGTGGGACAGGCCATGCTGCTGCCTTCAACAGTCACACACTTACTGGGCATGTGCATATTTGTTCTTTATTCAGGCTTCTCATAATTATGGCTGTGATGGTGCTGCTTGTTTTTTGTCTTATTGGAATCATAATTAAGGGCAACTGATCAGCAAGTCCCCACAAACACATGAGGAACATGTACCAAAACATAATCAAGAGTGTCCAGTTTGTTAGGACGTTTTCTTGCACAGGACTCTGTTGGAGACCTTTTGGTGTCTCTTTGGGTGCTCCTGGTCTGCATCTTATGGAGAATCATTTGACCAGGATGGCCATTTGTGTCCTTGGACAATATTCCAACTGTTCAAGAAACAAAATGCCCTGCAGCTGGAGGTACTGCACAGCAATAGTGACTCCCTGGAGATTCAGGCAGGGCGCAGCTGAGTGAGGATGGACTTACAGGCTATCACCCATCAGCAGACCAGCTGCAGTACCCTATATTAGCCCTCCCTGTTTGTGTGGTAAAGGTGTTATCTTAAGCCTCAGGGGAAGCAAGGTCAAGTATAGGTGTTTTGCCTATACACTGGAGCACAGAAGTGGCTGGTTTACAGCTAGCACACGGGGTCAAATGAAGGGTAGCATCTCACAAAGGGACTGCATCTTCCTGTGAAGCCTGTGCTCAAAGACCAGGACTCGTGTAATATTAGAGGTCTATAACTTAGAAAGCCTGAAATGGTTTGAGGTTTACACATACAAGAAACGTTATTGCTACAACACAGTAGAAATTGAGATGCATCAGCTGGAACCCTAAGTGTGTTGGCTGAGCCTTTTCAATGCAGTGTCCCCTTCTGGGTCCAAAATACCCTTAATTGATATTGATTCTGTTGATGGGCTTCCAAGCCTGTTGTCTTTTGCCTCAGGGAAAGGATATGGCCAAGCTGAGGTTTGAGGTAGGTGTATAATGTGGGTTATAATGTTTGGCTGTAGCAAAAGCCTTTCCCTGAGACGAGGGAGGCTGTAGAGCTTATATTTATGCTTTTAACTCTGTGTCAGATCAGTTGCACCTGGAGCCTTTGGGTAGCCCGTGACTCATAGCAATTGAAATTAGTAAAGCAGCAAGATACCCTCCCTTTGCCTTTCTGTGTTACCAACCAGAGGTGCCTGCTACGGTGTGCTGTCTTGTCCCTAGGTGCACACAATCAAATAATGTTGTTAGTGCTCCATGCTGTATTCAGAAGCAGTACTTTGGTTCTCACTGCGGCTTGCAAGTTGTAAGGCTGTCGTAGGAGAGCTCCAAAGGGTCAAAGTAGGCTGTCATTAAATGTGCTCTTATGCTTTAAGGACAGTACACATCCTTGTTTTTCAGGGGGTTTTGCAGAAGCATTGTTAGTCTGTTTGGGGTTTTGCTCTCCATGACTTGCCTAGCTCAACTTGAGTAAGCGATGTTTTCCCTTTTGAGGATGGCCTAATCACCAGCACACTCTTTTATTTCTTTAGCGGTGCCCCTCAAATTGAAGGAAATGAAAAACCAAGAGGCTGCTGTGGGTCAGAAGCTAGTGCTAAGGTGTGAAACCACTTCAGAGTATCCTGCGCTCAGATTCAAATGGTTAAAGAATGGGAAGGAAATAACCAAAAAAAACAGACCGGAAAATATCAAGATCCCAAAAAAACAAAAGTAAGTACGAAGTAATATCTCTCAAGTGGGGCTTGGAGGGCTGGGAAGTGATGTTCACCAGAACACAAGCATTGAAGTTGTTAACTGGAGTAACACAAAGCTGAAAGCTGTGAGTCACAGAGGAAGAAAATTTAAGGAAACAGACACCAGTGGTTTTTTTCCTTAAAGTATGAATGAAGTGTGAATGTTGTATAAAGATTTCATAATTAATTTTCCCTTTTCAATTTATATCTGTTTTCCGATAGCCAAAGGCTGTGATTTTAACCAGTAAACCTTGGAGACAGGCCATTTTTAAACTGCTAACAAGAACAGAGGTACCTTATGTTTATTGTCTAAAATCAAAGAGCACTTAAAATCGTCAAAGGAGTGCAGATTTTGAAATATTTTAGAGATTTGCTTTTCAAGCAGTTTAGTCCTTAAGAAGGGCTGGATGCTGTCCTCATTAGCTCTAAATGTCTTATGCAAGCATGCAGTAGTCCTTTACCAGAGGCATTCCTGCACTTGCAGAACAAGGCACTGGTGTAGCAGATGTCAGATGAATAGCAAAGCATGCAAATCCTATCCTCCTGTCTGGTGGAAAGTGCCCCCTACATGTGACTGATGACCAGTGCCAAAAGATGGACTGGTGCCTTGTTTCTGCAGGGGAGAGTGCTTTTGCTGCATTGAGACAGAAGAAGGCTTTTACTGTTTGATCTCTAGTTTGTTGTATAGGTTAAAAAGTTTTAATTGTCACCAGCTACGAAAATCTATTTGAACACAGTCCTTCAACTCTCACTTCTGCTCTCTGTAGGTAGGGCTGCTCTCTGCTGCACTATGGCATGCCTTCCCTTCATTCAAGACACAGAAGGTTTGGAATGGACTCTGCAAGAGATTTTTCTTTCCAAGGTGTTCAGTGCCCCCATACTTTGTGTCAGGGCTCACCTTGCTAGACAAAACAAGCCATAGTCAAATAGACATTTGACCTTTTAGAGTTATTCAGGTTAAAATTCAGAAATCCTGCCTCCTTTGAAGTTTCTTGTACCCCAGCCTGGGGCACAAGGTGAAACATGGAGAGGGGCAGAGCAGCATCACCACAGCCCCCATGCCACAGTCGCACAGATGTCAAGAAGGAACCTGTGATGTCTCCTTCCAGCATTTGCAAAATGGAGCTGTTCCAGGTGGCAGATAGCCTGGCAAATTGTCTGGACTCATTTGCAGAGCCATATGTCTCCGTCAGAGTTGTATTTTCAGTCTATTCTGTAAAGAAAATGTTCAGATCAGAGCCTAGCCTTCAGCTTTCCCAGCAACCCAGTGCTGCCTGTGAGCAGCAATCAGTATTTTCTCCACTTACATTTTGGCTGATGCTGATTGACCAAACTCACTGGGGCTAGGATTTCACTTTCTGGGGCTGGACTTTATCAGTTCAGCATTGAATCAGGAACTGCCTTTTGCCAGTTCACTTCTCTGTGGTTTTTTTGCCCCCAAAAAGGTTTGAGGAGCTGTCAGAAGGGAAACTGATAGCTATTGATTTGATATTGATGCATGTGGAGTGTGTGAGATTATTTTTGAGCTCGATGTGCCAAAAATTATTTAAAATTCTCCAAAAATACATAATGAAAAAGACTAAAATTGTGCCTTTTTGTGGAAGATAGAAATAACCAAGTCATCTTCACTCACCATAAGTGGACAGGGCGCAGGCTTTGACCTGTATTTCACACATTTGTGCTTCCCCAGTCACAATGATACCACTCATTGTTGGAATTTCTCTCGTGTGTTTTGGAAATGTCAGTGTGGAATGGAGAAGCACTTCCAGTTAGAGACATGAAAGTCACTAGATGTAGAGTACAAAAGGGGGAAAGACAAGGGATGTCTGCTGACATCTGAAGGATTTTCTCTGCCTTCCTACTTTGACATTTTAATTTAGGGATGTGTCAGTGCTTTGCCATTTCTTCTTTTGCTATTCATGTGTACATCCAGGAGTGAGTAGAAATGAACAGCTTAAGAGAAAATGGATTTTATTTTGATGAAAAGTGGGACAGACACGAGTTGTAAAGCTAAAGAAGAGTGGGGGAAAATGCAGTGTAAATGAATGCATAAAAAGACATACACATTTCAGTAAGCAAAGCCACATTAAAAAGATCCCATTGCAAATTAGAGGAGTATCAGATCAAGGAGTTTTTTCCCCACTTATATTCTGTGCGTTTTTTCATTATAGCCCACTGATAAATGTTTGTCATGTTCACATGCTGCTGTATTGTTACAACAAGCATTTTAGTGTGAATTTTTTACTGTTACCAAGTGTGAGAAACATCAAGTATGAAGGTTAGAGTAGCTGATAAGCTGTCTGGGATTAATGTTTGTTTTAAAGTTCAAATGGCTACGTAAAAAGCAGGCTGTGTTTCTGAAGAACCATTAGCATGCAGAGTACCACAGCCTTATTGACATCTTCAATCCAAACACTTGAAAATAACATTTTCTAACATTTACCAAAACCTCACAAAGTTTATATCTAGTGCCCAATGGCCACTAACTTCTACCATGTAGTATTTTGCAAGAAATCACCCTTCATTGTGGGATGGCAGAATAAAACCTGTTTATTGTTGGAATAAAAATAAATGTTTCTTTGGTTCGGCTACATAGCCAGAGCTAAAGCTAAATAGCCTTAGGTTTTTAACAAACTGCAAAATATCTGGCAGTATGATGAAGCGTCTTCCTCAGAAATTAAAAATGAAGACCTTAGCTTTATACCTGAAGTAGGCAAGGAAAAGATAATACATCAGCTTGGTGGTTCTGCACATTGGCCAGTGTGAATAGTACTGGATCAAAAGATTTGCCAAAGTGGAGCAGATGCTGTTTCCTTAGTGTTTTAAGAGTGCAGAAGCCCCTGTGGCAATGCAGGCTTCCTCAAAACTTAGCCTTCCAAAGACTGCTTTGCCTGTCAAACAGTTTCACTCTTCCAAGCTCCCTAGGATGGCTTCAGGGTGGTTGATTCAGAGGGTGCCAAGCCCCAGCATGTGATGGCCCCACCTGGACTACTGTGTCCATCTCTGGGGCCCCCAACACAAGAAAGACATGGACATGTTGGAGTGAGTCCAGAGAAGAGCCATTAGGTTGATCATTGGGCTGGAGCACCCCTTCTATGAAGACAGGCTGAGCGAGTGGGGACTGTTCACCCTGGAGAGGAGAAGGCTTTGGGAAGACCTTACAGCACCTTTCAGTGCCTGGAGGGAGGGCTACAAGAAGGTTGGAGAAGGACTTTTTACAGGGGTATGGAGTGACATGGCAAGGGGAATCTCCTTGAACTGAAGAAGGGTAGTTTTAGGTTAGGTATTAGGAAGACATTTTTTACTGTGAGTGTGGGGAGGCACTGACACCTGTAGCCCAGAAAGCTTGTGGATTCCGTATCCTTGGAAGTGTTCCAAGGCCAGGAAGGGTGAGGCTTTCTGAGTAACCGGGTCCAGTGAAAGATGCCCCTGTCTGTGGAAAGTGGGTTGGAACTACTGATCTTTAAGGACCCTGCCAACGCAAACTACTCTGATTTTATACTTCTATGACAGTACAGCAGGTGAATCCACTAAATGGCTATATTCCTTCTCATTACACTGGAGAGTCAAGAGATACTGAATGACTTTACATTTTAATAAAAGACATTTAAAGCACTCATTCAAATTTGTCTGAGTAAGAGCATGCAGTCAGTGAGTTTCTGCTGCTGATTGCTGATGATTGGTGAGGCCATGATTGGTTGATTTGTGTGTCCAGGGTCTAAGCTATTTCTTTGTGACAGTAGAGATACAGAGAAAGCAGACCCCAGACAAGGGTTTTTCACCTACCAGCTAACATTTCCCATGGAAAATGATAGCATATCATTTTCCTTCTCTGATTTCTTGTGCTGTACAAGTCAGGTGCTCTTCATTACATGAAGAGAGACTCCCTTATCAGAGTTGGGGGTTTTTTGTGGCAGAGACAAGGTGTTTGCCACTTACAGCTGTTGGCTTTGGGTGCAGTAGTGCATGAGGAAACTGTGTGTGTAAGTGCCCTGTTCCTTGAGCTTCACCCAAGCTTAGCCTGGATATTTGCCTGCAGACAGGCAATTCTGGATGACAGATGGAGACTGGAAGCAAAATGAATTCAAGCAATCAGATAAGGTGGGCTGGGACTGCATTCTGCAGATGTGTTTCTTTACCCTTCATGTATGAATACAAGCTCAGCAGTGTCATAGTGGCAATGAGCTAAAGATTCAGCAGAAGCAAATCTTACGGGGAGTGGCATTTTTTTTGGAGTAGCATGGTATAGTTTGAGAAAAGGACAAGCCTTTAAAAACAAAATCCCTTATCAGGGGCTCTAAGTGAGTACTGTTGGAGTACTGTATTGCTAGGAAACTGCTTCATTTACAGCCATTAATGAGTCATCTTCTGCTCTGACTCTTTTGAATTCTGTCCCAATACCTCTCAATGATATTTTTAAGGCTATAAATATTCATACTATTTCTCCTGCTCTCAGAGACAAAACTTCTTACAGGGTTTTTTTCTAAAACCAAGAGTAAATTTGGCTTGTTAGAAATGGATTTGTAAGAAATACTGTTGCTTCACCTATTGTAATGTAATAATAAAATCGTAAAAGGAAGACACAATTCCTTGCCTTTTCCCATATGAATCAAGTAAAACAAAAACAATAAAAATAAATGTGCAGGGCAGAGAGTTTCTTCACAAAGCCAAGCATGCCACAAAAGTAGTTTGCATCAATATTACTTAATATATGGAAAAGATTGCAGCAAATATCCATTGGGCATCCACATCAGTGATGTAGCTGCAGCTGTGCTTCCTTCCTTTTCACTGGGTTACAGTGAATTCTTAAAAACAGTAAGCCTCTTAAAAACTTTGGCTTTTGAAGCTTCCTAAGGCTACAGCTCCCTCTCCATCTAGACAAGTGTCTGCAAGTATGGCTGAGAGATAACCTGTTGCAATATAGGAAATACCACATGTCCACACAAGCTGTTAGGTGGTGTAGAACAATGCACGACATTCCTGGCCAGGCCCTCAACAGGCTGTTGCGAAGGCGGGCAGGCAAATTAAAAAGCAGACCACTTTTACTGTTGTATAAGCATAGCTGTTAGTCAGGTGTAAAATTTTCACGCAGTGGTCCAGTAGCATTCAACTTTTGGACACCTCTGTCAGTGCCTCTACCACTTTTTTCTCATATATATTAATGGTTGCCACCAGCTAGAGTCTGTTCTTGTATGCTGTCTGAAGTGCAGCCCAGTAAATTAATTCAGCACTGGGAACTGGGCTCCTAACATTTCCTGAGAAGGGAGCCCAAATACTCAGCTATTCATTTCTTTACCATTTGAGTAAACCTGAGTAAATTGCTAATCCTGGCTTGGCTGCTCCTCCCTCTTGCAAGCCCAGTGGCCTCAGGAAAGCAGTCCTCTTTCAGGACATGAGGGGAAACTCTTGCCATGCATGTTTCTGGGAGAGAGGGGTCCACCTAGCACGCTGCTTTCATTCCATGAGGGCCACAGGGCTGACTCCTCATCAGCAGGACCTTCACATAGAGGCAGGGAAGGCTGAGCTGCCAATAAGCACATGTTTGGTACCAGATGGGATAGGGTCCTGTGATGGAGGTAGGGCTGGCTCACAAGGATGAGTTGAAAAATGACACTGAACATTTTGGTTGCTTCAGAAGCCCACACTGTTACAACAGACCAGTTTGTGGTCTGAACCAAGCCATGCTCACTGATTTGCAGAAGGGGTAACCAGTTGTGATTTCTGCACGGAGGGTTAGGAGACATGACAGTGACAGAGCAAAGCAACTCCCCAAGCATTGTTTAGCTCAGCAGTCATGACAATGACTATGAGCTTTTAGAGTGAGCAGCCACTGCCTCCTGGGGATCAGCCCTTCAAATTGGGGTAGGCCAACTTAAGGAAGCCAGTGTTCATGCACTCTGAGCAACTATTCTGTAGATCAGGTTTTATGACAGGCAGCAACTTCCCCAGAGCACTTCTTTTAAGCAGTAACAGGGAAGAGCAGTAATGTGTGCGTTTTCCCCAAGCTAGTCATTCTCTGCAGTCTAGATAATGGGATTATTGTCATCCTGTGTGTTGGGGACCCCATGAATGACACCAGAACATGTTCCTACAAAATTAATGGGTAGGCAGGAGTTCTGCATTTGAAAATCTAATCTTAAAACCTTGGAGACTGATTAAATTACATCTCTGAGCCAAGAACAAAATGTAGCTTCATGCAAATTGTGCTCCTGCCCATGAATTTTTGTTAGCACTGGAGAATGATTTACTATTGGAGTTTCAGAGGCTGTTAAAGAGTGTGGTGTGTTCTAATCTCATGATTATTTAGTCAGATGTTAGGAACTACAGTACTTATCCAGAACTCTACTGCTAGTAATGTGAACCTATAGGGAAGAGTAATCTATTTTAATATTACACCCATCTCTGTGGCATCTGGACAGCCAACAATTTGGCTGAGAGACGATGGTTGTTGGACTGTTGTTTTTCAGATTTCCTTTAGGAGCAAAGACTTCTCTCATACAGAAAAGCATACGCAAGTACCTTCGAGTTTGTGAATATATGCCTGTTTTCCAGCAGCCTGTAAGAGATATTTTTTAATCTCTCTCCTTTCAAACTGGATAGTGTTGATCTGTCAGTAAGAATGGAAGACAAGACTCTCTGTTGAAAGGGGTGGGGAAAAAAGTGCTTTAGTTGATGCAGTGACTGTTATTCCAGTACAGGATGTTTATATGTTTTTTCTGATTTCACAGGAAATACTCTGAGCTTCACATTTACAGAGCCACGTTGGCCGACGCTGGGGAATATGTATGCAGAGTGAGCAGCAAGCTAGGAAATGACAGTACTAAAGCCAGTGTTATCATCACAGACACCAATGGTAAGGCTTGACTCATTATTTTACTGTCACATTCAGAAAGACCATGTGTTAAAGCTGCCAGCAGGACAAATTGCTTAGGAGCAGGACAGAGCTTGGCAAGTGAAGTGGAAGTGGAAGCACTGAAATCTATTAGGTGTACTAAGAAAAGTAGTCGGGCCTGACTTGTCTGTTATGTAGTTGAGATGCTTGATTTTCCTTGCAGACAAATGGGATGTCTCCTACAGATCTCAGGACAGATCAGCATTTTCTGTGTAACACCAAGTTTAGGACACAGTCTAAACAGTCAAGATGAGAAGAAGATGAAGGGATGGGAGTATTATTCTAATTCCTGTTATACACAGTGGGGGAAGTTGCATTTAACCTAAAGCATGTCATAATCTGAACTGCTGAATGAGAACTTCTCACTTCAAGTAATATTTGTGCTGCTCTGATTGCCACTGTTTTTACTCTCACATATATTGATAGGTTTTTATTTTGATTTCTAAACAATAAGCACAAAGGCATGAATGTATCTGAAGGCAAATTATTCAGAGGCTTAGGTGTGATTCAAACACTTTGATTCAGGTATTGTGATTTAAGGTTATTTCCTGAGGAGTAGAGCTTTTCATGAAACAGATAGCATTCAGACTTACTCAAAAGATTTACAGTTGTTATAGATTGCTGGTTTTGCAGGACTCATTTAATTTACAGGGATGTAATGATGAAATTTTGTGTTTCCACTACACACAAATGTATTGCAGTACTATTTCTCCTTTGGAAAGGCAGTGGAGGCAGCAGTTCAGCTGAAATCTTGTTTTTCAAGTGTGGCTTTGACTAATTCAGTTCCCATAATTCAAACTCCAGTGTCCAGCCAGTTGTGAAGTACGAAACAAACATGCCCTCATTAGCAAACAAAACTGGAGTTCTCTGCATATCTTAGATGGGTTAAAGATGTTACAGCAGTGTGAATTTACCAGGCATGCTTTTCTGTTCCACATTGTGCTCTTAGATGGGAGTTAGGTATTTACATAAACAGAAAACCAAATGTAGACCTTTTCCAGGGGGATTTGTCTTTGTCTATCTGCTGTTTTGTAATCACACAGCAATTGGCTTGACTGTATTCACTTTGTGTATTTGCTATTCTATTTCATCAACTAAAGAATCTCAAGTGCTAGGATTTCATTCTAGCTGTATGGTATTATAATCATGAGCAGATGTCAGGAGACTGATATAAAAGATCAAGTGTTATTTACTGGAATGTTACTAAGAGGAAAAATGGGTAGGTGTTTCTGTGTAGTTTTGTAGACTCTCTTGGTTTCCATGAATACAAATTTTGGTTGCTCATTAGCCGCTTACATGGAAAGGTCCTATAATGTTTCCATAACTCAACTGTAGGCACTGTGCCTAGGCAGTGATAGAGATAAATGCAAAAAAAATGCTTGACCATTTATTATTACTTTCTCAGACAAGGAATGGTGTCATGGGAGTGCATGTGGGACCTCATTCCTGTGCTTCGTGACACGGATTTTTCAACTTCCTTTTGGGCTATGCTGAATGACTACAAAACACTCCTGCTGCAGGGGGACAGGAGCTTGGTCTCAGCTGAAACCATTTGTGGGCAAGCCCTGTTACATGCATCTATAACATAAATGTTAAAATCTGTCTAATTGTATTATGAAATGTAATTTGTTTAAAATACAGCCATGCATGGAAACTCCCTTGAATGCAGGGCAACGTGAATCCAGTCTAAACTTGGCAGCTGGCTCTTGTCTGTAAAGATCTGAACTGGAAACTAAGTGATGTCTGCACTGGAACATCTCAGTGATATTTGATCATCTAGACTGAGGCATGGCAGCATTCACTGGTCGTATAAATCAATCATGCATATTTGGTTGCTATACATACATCTGAGCCTCCTCTGCTTACTGTTGCTTATAAATTACCAATAAAATTGTTCGTAATTTTCCTGCTAATGGTGGAATTTTCCACCTGGATTTGAGAAATAGCAGGGGCAACATCTGGTGACTTAAGAGCAATAGATCCATACAGCCTCAAAGGGCAACATCTGCCTTGCAAACAGGGATAGACCCCCTGCAGGAGTGACCTCCTCACCCCTCCTTCCCCCACATTCCCTGACCTCTTCCCCTTGCTAGCTTAATGACAGATTTGGGATCCAAACTCGGTAATGAGCCCTGAAGGGCAGTCATTACTCGAGTCCTGTGTATCTGGGAGGTCCTGCAATATTCATAAGAAAGAAGTTTAAAATTAAAAGAAAAAACCAAAACAACAAACAAAAATCCAGCATATTTAACTCTTACTTGTTATTACCTGTTAATGGGCTTTTGGGGAAGCCCTTGGGGTCCAGAGTAGCCCAGGAGTCCCTGTAGAAAACTAAAGCATGGGTATCTGAGAAGGCTGAATCTCTCAAAGTGGGAAGAGAAGTTGCTTTCTTCCACCTCCAGCAGATAGGGTAACAGTGAGGTAAAGAAAGATGCACCGGAGGGCCTGACTTTCTTATGGTCATACTGGTCTGCTCTGCCACGTGAACCATAACTTAAATTATGACCTTCAGTTAAGTGACCTCACCTTGTCATATTTATTATGTGTGCCCTGCTATCTGCACACTAGGTCTTCCTTTCCCTTTGTGCTGGGTACTTTAAGAGTGAGGGTAGATGAAGTAATGGCTTTTCTGGGAATGGGGTTATTCATTTCCACTGTGAGATTAGTGCTTTTCAGTATCTAAAAAAAAAATCCTGGTTTAAATTCCCTAGAATTTTGTCAAACTAGAACTATTTTAGTTGAAATTTTCTTTACTGGTGTATGGCACAAAACAGAACTCCAGGGCCAGACCAGAAGTCTGTTTATCATAGTGCCTTGTCTCTAATGTAAACTAGCAATGGACATTAGGAAAATACATACAAAGAACAAGGCAAATATGTTGAGGTTTTTCCCCAAGAATACAAAAAGCCACACATTTACCATCAAGGTCCCATGTTGGAAAGTTGCTAATTTCAATTCTCTGCTCCAAGCATAGAAAAATTAGTATTTCTCAATAAAACGGTTGTAAAACATTTTTTGTTGTTTTCAGTGAGCAGAAACCTTACTCTTTCCTGATCTCATTCCCCAAAGTGGTAAACTTTTCTGTCTAAAACAGTAATATTCAATGCAATAGTAACTCCTGTCCTTCTTACTGTTATTGTTATTATAAACGTTGTTACTTAAAACTGCCAAGTTTGCTCTTGTGCAAGTTTTTGCTAAACATAAACATGAACACACACCACACACAAACTGTATTGACCTACACAGACTTTTAAATTTTCCCAGTTTTACTGAAAGAAATATAAAGCCTTGCCTATTGAGTCATACCTGTGGATTAAAAATGTAACAAATATAAAAATAGCTAGACAAACACAATTTTTACCAATCTTAATAGCAAGTGATAGGAGCTATTCTGTTCTCTTTTAAATTTATAATGAGTATAACTTGCCCACAGGATATGAGCTGCCTTCTTATTGTCATTCACTCATACTCACGTATGGTCCCCTAAGAAAGATTGTAATTGAGGTCAGAATAGAGGCATGAGGTTCTCCTGGTGGTGTATAAATAGTGCACAGGATTGCTAATGCAATAGTAACTGCTTTTTTTGTGCATCCTGATTTGTTACTTTACCCAGGCAAAATTCTTGCAGTGAATTTTTCATGGATTTTCTCATCAGCATAGGACCTTACTATGGTTAATAAATAGCACTGACAGAATACTTCACACCACAGCCAAAGCTTTCAACTTGCTCACAAAACCCCTTATGTAGACAACTCGCTAAGTGATATTTTTTTAATAAAGAGTCAACCATGCTCTATCTGCATGTGGTGTCAGTCTTTTCCATAAAAACCTGTTGGCCTGATTCTTTTGCCTCTCTGAGGATGTTTGCTATGCCCAGCATGTTTCAGGGTGCAAAAGGGTGGATTCATGCTGTGGAATTTCAAAAGCCAGAAGTCTACGATGCTGGGTTCTGCTGGGTTGTGTGCAGGGTGTTGTGTGAGCTCTATTCCTCGATGTCTGCGGAAAGTGAGTTGATGTAATTTAACTCATCTGTGTGGGTGGCTGGGACAAATTTGCCTGAATTGATGGATACAAGAAGTAGTCAGGTGATCTGTTAATGTATCTCAATTGTAGGCAGTGGTGAGCCTTGGCAAATTCATTAGCTACCCAATGGCCTGTGCAGGCTTCTGGTTTTGCATACATAGGACTCTCAGTAGTAGTAACAGCTCCAAGTTGTATAGTAATCAATAAGGATCTGATATTCATCATTCATTGAATTTTAATTTGCTCTTCCTCTTCTGAAGACAGACAGTAGCTTAGCTTCAAGAAGATGACTGAGAAATAACTAAATCAAAACATCTTATATCTAGTTCCCATAGAGCATATGACCAACTATGAAATACTTCAAGTGCAAAAGAAGTCCCTTCTTCTGTCCAAGACTTGGTTAAAGTAGGAGATCAGGGTATTTCTTCTCTCTAGCATAATTACAGGTGACCTGGGACATAGTTTGTTTTGAACTGGCTGGCATAATGAGTCAGATTCTCAGCTGGAGCAAATCAGTATGCCTGGACCGATGTCACTGACTTTGTCTCAGAAAAAAATGTGGCCGTCACTCAGTCTGGTATTGCAACTCCCCTAAAAGTACTCTTGAACCTTGTCTTGCAATTTGACATACTTGGATTGAGGGCAATGCTCTTTAATCTAAATCAAGTCAGTAGTTCCTTGGAGGAAAACGGGGAAAAGTATGGTAGCTTTAAGAAACTAAAAGGTAGTTTAGCCACTCGATCACCCTGTATCTTTCACCACATGTGCTTGCATGTCTCTAAGGCCTCAGACTGTGGTCTTACCAACCTTCTACACAACTACTCTCTCTGCTCTGCCATCTATAGACCGAGTGACAGAGGTGAAGAAAGTGCTCTTCTTTCCTGAAAGTGTATGTTAGCTTGTGTCATTGTTTGTATAATTCAGATGATATCACCCTAATAGCACAAACAGTGCAAAAGGCTTAAAACTTGTATCACTGACAGTACACCTCAGGATGACAGAAAGCTGGTTTGCATCTCTATCTATGGTGTCATGGTATGTGAATCCTCCTCAGAGCCCAGGTTGTTGTCCCTGTCAGGGTTCTCAGAGCCACCACCTGCAAGGCCTGAACTAAAACCTATGAGATCAACCAAATCCCTCAAGCAGGATTTTTTGCGTTAGGCCTTTGACAAACTAACTGGGGGAAAAAGGCTGTGAGGGCACACACAGGGCTGTTCACAACAGCAGCTGTCAGGCTCTTAAATATGTGGTTATCATGGAGAAAAGGTTTTGGCTGAGTAGGAGAGGGACCTCCTGCTTCTCTCAGAGCCATACAGCAGAGCTTGTAGCTGTCTCCTCTCAGCAGCCCAAAAAAAGCTTCCTATCTGGAAGGATGGATGAACATATCAGCAAGGTGGTGGGGTTGTTGGGAGTCCCGTGTGAGTTAAAGGAGCTCTTCCCTGTTAGGTCAGACGAAACAGCAGAAGATACTGCTGGCCAGAGTACTAAGGAAAAAGGACTGAGAAGCTGCAGGGGCCTGCTCTTTAAAACATCCCCAGACAAGGATCCCTCATGGATCCTTCAGTATTTTTACATGAGTAAGCCCCAGCACAAATATACCCAGTTTCAGGGAACAGCGCTTCACCAAGGCAGTATTCTTAGAAGTGCCAGGGGACAGAACTGGTTGTAGCCTCTGAGGTAGCTGCTCCTCATGGGGACTTAAACATGATGATGATGAAGACAGGGCTGCAGGCTGCCATCACCATACCCTAGCAGACTGCAGCAGCAAAAGTATCATGATTGAAAAATTGGTTCCAGCTCTTTCACCTCAGGCAAGTACTGACGGCCTGCTATGAGAAACCCCTTTTTTGCTTGCTTCTTGTGTTCAGGTAGCTTGTCATGTGGATCTGTGCTAGCCTTCTCAGGTAGTGTAAAATGCCTTTGTTATCATTGTGGTGTACTGTGTGCAGTAAGCAACACACACAAATGTTGTGTCTTCCAAATGTTAGCATCCACTTTTAGTGTTGCTAAGATGAATGTTACTAGTGGAGCTTGATAAAGTGTGACTTTGCCACATGTTTTCCAAATGTATTTCTCAGCACGTTTCAGGTGTAGGAGGCTCTGGCTGTATTTTCCACTGGCAGGGAAGCTTCCCGTCGGCGTTTGTACTAACACAGCTGGGTTGGGGAGGTGCCAGTAAGAAATGCTCCATCAAGCTCAGCACAGGCACTAAATGGAACATGGTTTCTTTAATGGTAAAAGAAAAATTTGCTCCAGTTGTGCCAGATGCTGAGCTATGCAGCTGTCAGACCTGTTCCATCTCCTGATGTGATTAAGAAAGGTTAATTGTCAGACAACCCAGCTGCACAACAGCAAACTGCCGTTATGCCCAAAAAATGGTCCTGAAAACTGCCTGGCTACAGGCCACTGTGTTCCAAGACCTAATGCAAAGGATTTGACCTTAAGAATTTTACTTACGGATACTCCCTTTCATGCCACGCATCACTGGCTGCCAAGGAAATGCTGCATAACGCATTCTCTGCCATTGGTGAGATGAAACTGGGATGTACTAACTAGGCAAATAGTATATTTGCCAAAGAAAGATGGACCAAAGTGGAAAAAAAAGATACAAAAGAAAAGCAAGCAAGTAAGAAGTTAAAATACAGGGTTGATATTAAAGTTTAACAAGAGGGATGTTGAAGGGAAGATGGCTAGTTTTGTCTCTGGTCAAGTTTCTATAAACTCTGGAGACAATGAGCAGAGAGCCACTGGAATCCAGATTCACAAAACAAAACAAAAACATTCCTGAGTTTCCTTTTCCTAAATCTCTTATGAGGATTTTTCTGAATTCTGTTTGTTTGACCTACTAGGGGATTCTTGGTGTGCCTTGAGGTTTCAGGGCAAGACTTTTTTTTTGGCATTCAGGGCCTTTCTCCAGCTGTAGAGTTGAAACTTGTGCAGCTGCATTGAACTGCGCCACTTAAAGCCTGAAATATATTTTGAGAACTTGGGGAAGTCCACGGTTGTTGATGAATACAACTGAAGAGCAATTTGTTCACACCTAAGAAATTGCACACAGTTGTGGCTTGCAGGGACAGCAGAGCACTCACAAATCACTGCTGTCTTTGGAACAAGGTCTCTGTGCAAGTCTGTGAAGCCTAAACAAAGGCTTTCTGCATCCTGCTTTCTCCCATCTGTGCATTTTGCATTAGCAAGGATCTAAGCATGGCAGCATCATCACCCTTAGCCATCAGCTGGTTCAACAAGTGAGTGCAAGCAGTCCTTGCCAGAATGTAACTAGCAATAGTGTGTGGAGATGTACATAGGACCAGTATGGAAGCGCAATTTTTCTCATCTCTTCAGCAAAGCAACTGTCTGATTTCTGTCACAGAGCCCCCAGCAGTCCATGAGGGATGGGGTTTGCATGTGTGACTCGGAAGATTTCCCTGAAGTGGCAAGTGACACTATTGGATATACTTAACAGCAATTCAAGTGATATGAACAGGGACACATCTTTGCAAAATTTAACTGCCTAGAAGCATAAGGAGTGAATACTCACACTGACATCTTCCAGAAACAGAGCCATCTGCATGATTTCTCCTGTTGCCACTGATCAGTTATTCCCAGAGGAAAACGAGAGATTGAACAACTGGGTTCTTTCAGAAGAAACACGCTTTTTTCTTCAGTTTTGCTAGTAGGCACCATCATCATTTTTTGTTTTTTCCCAAAAGGAAACTTCTGCAAGTTGATGTCTGATTGAAGCCTCTGCCCACTGAAGCAAAATTTAAGCTTGCTTCTTTGAACACCTTTTTCTCCTTTACCTTGTCCATTCTGGAGCTGAATACTGTTAGAGGATCACCTGACACCATATTATAACTTCTTGTTGCCTCTTGTGTTTTCCAGAGAGGACCAGCAAGATACCAGCATCAACAGAAGTGACAAAAACTACTTCACGTAAGTTGAATTAACAGTCTTTCTATCTGTTTCTCTTCATTTCTTCTTGAAACTGCTTCTACAGCTCTGAAACAGCTCCTTCTTAGGAGAGAACAATTCATCTACATTCAGCAGCTCCATTTCTGCGTATCACCTTGCCTACTTGAGCTACTTCAGGGACCAAGAAAAGAATGAAGAAGGGTTAAGCATACTTTTTACTGTCCTGTGGCTGTATCAAGGAAGCTAATTTGGCCTACAGTTGTCAGGCTGCAGCAGCCCAAGCGAAGGAGTATTTGTGTTGTTAGGAACTATGTTTTAAAAAAGCTCTTACCTCCTTCTCCTATAAATCCAAGCAGCTCCTTATGAGTTTGCTGAGTGTATAGGCATACTGATGTGTCCTCAGGAAAGTCTGTTGCCTCTGTTCTTCAGGGCTCTACATACAATTCCTGACAGCTCTGCAGGGTCTGTGAGTGAAGACAGGTAACTCACTGTCAGTAACTTAACCTCTTTTGAAGCTGCCTTGGCATACTAGGAGCCTTCTCCAGGTAGTTTTCTTTCAGGCTGATGGAATTTGCTTTCAGCATCCTGCCTGCAGTTATAGATTGCATACTTCCAGAGTTACTCCTGGGACTGATCCCAGTGAGGAGCCACTTTCATTATTTAACTGTTAAGAGTTACTTTATATATGGCTAAAATACAAGCAGTTGTCTCTACTGCTGACTTTGGCTGAGGCAACTGTAGATAAACGTGTATAAGCCGAGCAACCCAAGGATTTACAAGATGCACATACCCTGCTTGGCAAAGAGGCTGGGGTCCTGCTAGCTTTTTTGGGAAAGCTATGTCTGGCAGAGACAGGTTTTAGTGTGAAATGACAGTGTTTGTAGGCTAGATCAAGGAAAACAGTGTGATTGCCAGATTTTGCATTTAGCATGCCTGCAGTCTTTCCTTTGATGCATCTGTGTGTGTGGCGACCTACTTCTGAAATCTTGGCATTGCTGCCTGACAGAAGAGACGTTGGATGTGCCCATATTCTTTCATGTTCTCAGTGGGGCCTGTCACTGGTGCTTCACTGGGTGTGTGTGAGACCACATAGCTAATAGCAAGTGTCCTGTAACCATTGGAACCATTTTTGTTCAAAGAAGGTGACACGCTGGTCACTGACTCCACTGGGCTTGCCTTGCCTTCTCCCTTGTGCAGCAAGAATGTAGTCCCTGCACTTTGCTGCCTTCTTTCCCATGAATTAAAGTTCTTGTTCTTGAGTGGTCTCTTTCCCTGCTTATGTCCCTTCAAGTGCCTGCTGTTACAGTACTGTCCTCCTCTTTACTGCTATTGTGCTGCTGGAGAGGAGGAAGCTGGGATGTTCAAAAAGTTGGCTGCATTCCTGATGAATCTCTGCGCCGGTAGATTTCATGCCAAGCAACACATCACAAAAAGCAGTACATTCAGTGGCTGCTTGTTGAGGTCTTCTCATGGAACTCTGAGGACGTCTTTGATATGTGGCTGGAGCAGAGACCAGCTTAGTCCCAAACCCAGTCAGGTGCTGTTTTTCCTACTGTTCTATCCCAGCTCTGGGTCCAGACCATGTCTTTTCTCTAACACTTCGTGAGTTTCCTGGTGACCAGTAGTGCCTGGGGTTTTGGTCACTGCTGATAAGTAATTAGTGTGTTTTCTTTAATTGAAGATAGACTATTGTGAAATGCTGGTGTTCAAATCACTGGGTTCTAGGTCTCTTGAAGTATTGCTACACTTACTTTTTGATGATAGGAGAACTTACAGAGAGGTCTTAGTTTCTAAGAGTGGCTTTTTTCTGCCTAAAACCAGGCTTTGTTAGGCAACAGATTCATCTTTTCTGTGTGACATGATATGTTAAATGTTTCACTACAGAGCACGCAGTATGCCTCACCTGCTTCCTAGAATTCCCAGACCAGCTGTCAGCCACCTGTACTTCACACCGGCACATCACATTGCCACCTTATGCAAAGTATTCTCTCTTCAAACTCTTCCTTCCAGCTGATAGTGCTTCTCAAGCCTTCTCTTGAATTCTTTATTCATGCATGATACCATATATGATTTGCTAGATAGTGAAAGCCCATGAAGTCCTCCAAACACATGGCTCTTAATTGCTGTGTGGTTCAGGTTCCTACAGCTCAGGAGGTTCAGACCCAGCTTCAGGCTACCTGCTTCTTCTATAAAATTTTCTGAGTGCTTCCTTTGTGTAATTTGTGTTGAGGTCTATTTCCTTCCACTGCCCTAGAAGATTATTCACCATTCTTTTTCCTTTCTTGTAACCACTTTGGGGCTGGTGCTATGGCCCATTCTGGTCTGGAATGTGTTCTGCTTTCCCTTCCATCTACAGCTCTCTGCAGAGGTGGTGACACTCATGGACCCTCCTCTCTTTCAAGCCACAGAAGTCCTTAACTATAGTTATGATAGACCTGAATGCCTTACTGTTCATTTGGAGTTATGTGAGAAGAAGATAAGAAGCTAGTGCTTCCTGGGTCAGCATGTGGAGCTTCAAGACCTGCTCCTTTCCACTTTCCTCTGATGCTATCAGAAACAGCTGAAAATTTTACTCTGTCTTTGCCAGTTTTCTCCTGGCCTTTACTCCCAGGACTATGGAGCATTTTTGCTGTAATTGATTATTCACAGTGTGCCTAGGACATGCTGAACCAACTTTGAAGTTCTTTGCTTTCTCAAGCTATCTCATTTTTTTCTCTGCTCCGCTGGGTTTCTGACTACTGAGAAAAAAAAATAAAAATAGAAGAAATCTCTACTGCGGGAAGATGTTCAGGCTCTTCCAGTATAGTGCTGTAGCTGTGGCTGTATTCTTACAACTTTATTGTTACTTCTGTGTGTTGCAGAACCCATGCTTAGGATACAAGCTTCAACAGAAGGAACAAACACTTCCTCCTGTAAGTATATACAAGTTGTTTAAATTATTGCTGACAAGACCCTCAAGTATATTTCTCCCTTCCTAACTCAGAAAAAAACGTGCATTAAGAGATCAGGAGTGACTGGGTGGGATTCCTGAACTAAAGGTGCAATTGTTATTTGTTATATATTATTAGAACTTTCAGAGACATGCTCTTTGTGTATTGAGGTCTAAACACCTTCCTTCAGAAAGGTCAAATATAGGTTTGGGCAGGGCAAAGGAGGAGGAAACTACACCAGTGTTTCCTACTTGGAATTCCCTTCCCTGCCCTTGGCTTCAAACACTGTCTGCTCTTCCTCCACAGTCCCTGGCCCTGGGGTAGCTGGAGCACCTTCAGGTCCAGCCATCCCCACCTGGGTGCGTTTCCCTTTATCCACGTGCCAGCTGGTGCTTGTTAGAATTCCTTGGGCTCTTCCTTCTGTGCCCCAGTACCTTTGGGAAGAAGATAAGGAAGGTGAGGACATCTTTTTGGGCGTCTTCCCTCAGCTGGAGAGAGAAGAGAGCAAGGAATGGTTCTTTGTAGGACAGAGAGATTGTTTCTCTGCTTATCTCAAGAGCACACTGGGAGCTGCAGGGGTACCAGTAGGGAAAGTGACTCTTCCTCAGTAGTGATGCTTCCCAGGGAAGCATGCATTACAGCCATAATGCTGTACAATTTTACCCTTGAGACTCACTAGGAAGAGCCTTCCAGCTCTTTACTAGAATCAAATCCACTATCTATCAGCCTGTTTCGGAGCAGTCTGGAAGCCCACTTCACACAGTCAAAGTCATTGGGGCTGTGGGAGGTAGGGTATTAATCTTGCCCTAAAGCAGTAAGTGTTGCCAGCTGCTAGGAATAGGATGTCAGGTGAGGTAGGTACAATCCACCCTGACAGTTCCAGTGTTGCTATAAAATGAGATATGTGCTTTATAAAAAACTATACATGAATGCCCTTAACTCACATCTAATAGCTACTGTAGCAGCACTAGGAGGAAAGGTCAAAGCCATATCTCTGGATTTTTCTGGATTTTCTTCTTAGCTACTAGTCTGATAATTTTTAAGTGTGTGTTGAAAGAATTAGAGAAGTTTGATAGGTTATTCAAGAAGCTTTCTGCCAGCAAGGTGAGAAGAGTTGGGTTTTGGCCTCCTTTTCCTCTTGATGCCTAGCAGCAGAGTAGGCAGGAATAATTTCTGGAGCAATTTAAAACGGTAAATCCTCTCTGTTCTGTTCTCAGAAGCAATAATGTATACTGGAATTAGTACTGTTCAAGTCACTAAAATAAGTAGTGGAGGCGAGAGGGCAGTATTGGATATTGCTGCCTGTGCTGGGTAGGAAAAGCAGGAGGGAGCCAATGTTAATTGCTAACAGATGTGGATGTCTACTCACACTACAGAGTGATTAGGGAATTGAGTCCACGTACTTATTCTAAAGTTCCTTAGGGCTTTTCTTTTCTGAATTTCAGTGCGACATGTCCATTTCACACTTGTCACTGTCAATCTTGTAACAGCCACAGGAGATAAAATAAACTGTTTCCTTCCACTTCTCAGACAATAGCAGATGTTTAGAGAACATGCCAGCACTGTCACTGTTGGCCAGACACTGGGAAAGACCTGAAAACAGTAGAGTGATTCAGTAGGTTCTCTCCCCTAGGGCTTCCGTAAGAGAATAGACGTGTCATGCTTTGCTTCTTTTGGAGTTTCAGTGACAGATATTCAGAGAGGGAGAAGCTTAAAAAAAAAAATCCCATCTCTATAAGACACTCCACAACTGACATCCCAAACCCTGCCCTTTTATGTGCACATATCCCTACACTCCCCAAAATCAAGTCCACTTTGAGAGTGTGGACCTCCGTGCTTAAATAAAGGAGAAAGAGCAGCCATTAGGCATTCCAAGTTTCACATAAAGGACTGGTGATCTGATTGAGGGGTCAGTAATCCAAGGGAGAAGTAAGGAAATTCATGCTTTTTTGTCCTGTTTCATAGTGTGAGGCTTTTTGACAGTGATTGCTAATGCTGCTCCTAACAGGTAGAAATACTTCCCACCTTGTCTTCCACCCAAGCCAAAGGATTGATTCATATATATTTATTTTGTACTGTGCAATCACAGAATCATAGAATTTGGGGTTGGAAAGGATCTTAAAGATCATCTGGTTCCAACCCCTTTGCCATGGAGAGGGACATGTTCCACCAGACTAGGTTTGTCCAAGCCCCATGTAGCCTGGCCTTGAACCCTGCCAGGGATGGAGCATCCACAACCTCTTTGGGCAACCTGTGCCAGTGCCTCACCACTCTCACAGTAAAGAACTCCTCCCTAATATCTAATCTAAATCTCCTCTCTTCCAGTTTAAAGCCGTTTCCCTTGTCTTATCACTATATATGCCCTAGGTTACAACTTTCATTTTCCTTCTCAATGAAGCTCTCTGTGATGGGTTTTTTCCTGCTGAAAGAAGTGAACAAACCAACAGCACTTAGAGCACTGTGTGCTCTCACTACCAAGGACTACAGAGGCCATTCTTAATCACACTGGAAAATTTGGGAATGGAAGACATGTTTCTACCCCTTGTTTCCCAGGACTGCCATACTCTGAGACAAGTGTCTTATGACCCTATGACTTTCTTTTTCTCAGAAGCTGGAGTGGAAGAACTAAATCTGAGACTTCACCATAATGCCTTGTTATTAAGGCTTCAGTCAACTCTGTATTCAAGACTAGAGAATGAAAATGTGGTGGTCTTTTTGCTCTCCTGGGACTTGTTAAAGGAATCTTGGCTTCTCACCCCAATAGCATACATATGGCAGTTTTCCTTTTCCTTAGAAAATTGGTCCCAAAACTTACATTCCTGTTTGTAAGTTACAACATCCACGGAAATAAATTCAAAGCAATCAGGTTTCCTAGGCTAAAATCATCAGCACTGCGCACAGGCTTCTGGTGGAGGAATTGTGTAGGAGCATTTGTATGGTGCAAAAAGGGAGAAGGGAATTGATGGGATGCAGGCTGTTTATAATTACCCTGGTTCCTGTTGTGTGGGAACCATGAACAACACAGTATGGGTGTACAGACCAGGAATGGTTCTACACCTAAGCTTACAGTTTCTATGGACAACATCAGTCTGGAAACCCATGCTCTGAGAGCTAAACTGGATCAAAAACTGAGAATTTATAGCAGTAGGAAATGAGGAAGTTGCACAGCAACAAAGCCTGTGGGAGTATGTGTCAAATGGAAGCATTTTGCTTAGCTGCACCTTGCAGCATTACCCTCATACTTGTTTGTGCTGCCTACTAAGGGCTTTTCCCTAAAATGTCTGTGGAGGCACTTCCCCCAGCAAAGAGCCAGGGCATGTAGTCTGCATGTTTCAGATGTGGTTGTCTTACACGGGGATTCTCAGTTCAGATTTGTCTGCTTGTGCAAGATGGTGAGCTGGCAACCATGGCACTGGATGTGCCCAGAGCATATTCTCTGCAGCATGCTTCCTCCTGCCCACTACCTAGCAGGTTGATGTGATGGCCAGCTGGAGGCAAGAATATGAATAAAGAACAGGTGGGAGGCTGATCCCGCCTTGCCTGTGGCTTTTTTTTCAGAGGAATACAGAATGAATTTGTTTAGCTTTTTCCTGGAGAGAAAAACCCAGTGCTGGTCGTCTGTCCCACAGCTGATTTTAAACATATTTTCCTACCGACTTTCATGTTGGCCTCTAAAACCTGCACAGAAATTTTAAAAAGAAAGATTAATTGGGTAAGAAATGTGCCAGTTTGGATTGCTCATCTTTCCTCTCTGGAGTTATTAACTTACAAGCTCCAAGCCTGGCACAGCACAACACTTTCCTAACACTTCATCTTCTCATCATGCAATAAGAGATTCCAACATGTATATTAAATTATGGCCAGATACAGCACACAGAAAGGAAGCATGCAAAGACTTCTTGCCTGTCACATTTTCTTAAGTACAATACTGAACAGCTTTGATAAAAATGGTCCATGCTGAGCAATAAAACCTTCTATGGCATGACATTAGGATCATTGGTTTACAGAGTATTTTTAACAGGAACATTTTTGCATATACAAAGCAAGCAGCCTGGCCAATAGATCATCTGTGTTCTAAAATATTAAAAAGCAAGTTAAGTCTCTGCTGAATTCTGCTTTCCTTTTTCTCCTAATGTGAACCCATTCCTTCTCCCTGTATTTATTTATATTATGCCTGACAGAAGTCCACTTTCAAAAAACATGAATTTTCTAAAACTCATACAAACATGAATCAGCGCTTCTGGTAGACAGAGAGCTTGGGCCCCAAATGATATCATTTTTATGTGGCTTTTTCTTCTGCCTTCAGAATACTTACCCAAACCTTCTGATTTTGTTAGTATTTCAAGCAATTTTTTAAAGGGTAATCTTGGTTTGTATCAAGTCCTTAGACCATTTAAGTTGTTCTGCTATCTGATTTTTGGAGGTTTGTTTAGATTTCTTTATTTTATTTTTTTGATGGTGCTCATGCACAGGCACCTACCTACCAATAGGAGTGCACTTGTCTTTGATGTGTGGCAAAAACTTGTGGAATAAAGGAAAGACAGATGGAGAGTCTTTCCTGCTTCCTGAGGTCTGTGTGAATTGCAGTTCGTTTAAGATACAGCATGACTTGATGAGTAGGTATCTTGCAGTATAGTGAAATACAGTATATATTTTTTTCTGCATTCATTCAATTTACTCTGTTTTGTTTGGTTTCATTTTATTCTGAGTTTGACAGATGTTAATTTCTTATATTCCCTCTGCAACCGAGAGACAAAAATGATAGTATGATTGGCAGTGCTGCCACACAGTGTAAGGATCAGAAAAAATTAGGGGATAATGCCTAACCATTGAACACATGTTCAACTTCTTTTATCTCAAAAAACTTCTGTGGTCTTGTCATAAAATTTAAATACACTGGTTGCACCTCAGAAACTTCTGAAATGCAGCTATTTTGGGGTGAAAAAGCAGAATTTTTTAATGAGATAGTAAATAACTGTGTAAAGTCACTTGGGGAAGGATGGGAACAGGAGAATATTGTAACCAATTCATAAAGCTGAAGGAATTCAGACGTTGAAGGCAATTACTCGGGTTGCAGTTATGCTAGCACAGCAGCACTCCCAACTCTTGCTCTTACAAAAAATTAGTCCAACATCTTCAGCTATCAGCATTTAATTCATCTCTGCCATGGATTGAAAGGCTACTTCTCCAGGAAAGCCATACACTTGATGCCCTGGTGGGACTGTGGGTCAAAGGAAAACACTATACCACCTCATGTATTTTGCTTTACCATTTCAGTGGGTTTATTTCTCTGAATAATGGCCTCTGGAGAGAATACTTTGCTTTGTTCTAAGGGCACAGTGAGAGAGTAAGGGCAGGGTCAGATAACTAGTTCTTGTTTAATGTAAAATGAGTTTAAACATCCTAGTTCGTGAAAGCCAAATGAAAGAGCAGTGGTGAACACGTGTCAATCCTTTGTTAAAACCTACCACAGTGTGCAGTATGTTCCAGTTTCATTCTCCATGGTGGGCACCAATGACAGTGGGAAATGCAGTGGTAATTTCAATACCTTTATGATTTCATCTGGCATGACAAACTGTGTTTCCTGTGGTTATATTTCACAGATAAGGCAAACTCAAGGAAATAGGTAACATCTCCCAGATACACAGCTTTCAATCCCTTGTATGACTCCCAGTCTAAAGATGGTGTGACATTAAATGCCTTCTTCCAAACCACTTAATCTTGCAGGGTTTTCTGTAGTTGCATTCTTGGTTCCCCAGTCTCGCTCTGAAGGAGAGCTTGGGTTGTCACTGGGAACCTCAGCTGGGCTAGGCCGCTCCACTGGGAAATTCATACCTGTCAAACTTCAGAGACAACACCACTAGTGTCAAGTCAATTCTCTTCCATGCTGGGCTTTGTCCTCTTTTTTTTTCCTTCAAGGAGGTCAGGGAGATAAAAGGCAATGATGGGTGTAAGCAGTGCTATAAGTGGAAGCAGCTGACATAACAGTCACAAAGGAGTAAGTGCAACAGTTTGTATGGCTTAAATACAGCTGCCAGAGTGGAAGGGTTTTAGAGACATTGGTTTTAGCTAGCTGTATATTTGTGCATGTAAGAATAAATCTGTAAGACTGGCACTTGCCTCAGTGTTTGTATATAATGAGGCAATTGTGGTTAATGTATAAATATACATACGTACATTGGTTTATAAAGTATATACATGCAAGTGTGAAGGCAATGGTTTGTGTCTGTCTGTTTATTTCAAGATGTTCTTTCCTGAGGTCATGAATTACACCACAGAAAGGGTTATCAAATGTGTGGCAGTCTACTCGGGTGGAATGCAAGTCACAAAATCTACTTCACAGGTTTCTGTTAGTCATAGTATTTCTGAAGGAATTTCCCAAGATTACCTTCCATGGCCTTCAACATGTTCAGGATCATGTCTTCTCCAAGGTTCTAACTCCAGAAACTCCTGCCATCTTTCAGCAAAAGGATTTTTAAAGACTGTGTGTGTCCTTAGGGATGGAGTAGGGGAGCCTCTCACACCAAGGTAGCTGTCCAAAAGTCACATTGTCAATTGATGCCTCAGCTGGAAAGTGTGGGCTCCCCTAGCTTTCCTCAGGAACCCTGGGTATGTCTGGACTTCTGCTTCTGAGACCCTGCAAGTCATATGGGAATTTGTCTTCAACAGTCTGCTCATATGGCCTGGTTTCTCTGAAGTTCTTCCCACAAGGTCAAATCATGGCAAATTCTTTCCTAAGAGAGCATTATTTTGTGTCTTTCTGACTTCTTCTTCATACTTTACTGAAATGACACATCATACTATCTGCCCACCTGAGACCAAAATAAGCATCTTTCTCATGTACCAGCATAGCCTATGCTATACTGGAGGACATGAGCTTGTAGCACAGGGATGTGTTGGTGCTTTGACTGTGGTTGTTTGGTCACTGTGTCTTCCAAGGAAGTCCCTGGAATTGTCACTGTGACAAAAACAGGTTCTCAAGGACTCCTGTTCCTCCTGGCTTTACTCTTTCTGGGTAGCAACTGTGAGCATACTTTGTGGTAGTGGATCAGCCTTCTCAAAATCTTCCCTCTTCTGAGGCATCAGGGTAGTTGTTAGTGAGTAAAGGTACATGACAGGCAGTCATGCCAGCAGGGCAGAGATCTATGAACAAAATGGAGTATGTAAACTTGACAGAAACATGCATCTCTTTCATGTCATTATCCATGTTAAAATCAAGACTTTGAGTGCTTTGTAGGAAGGCACGAAGGAGACAAAGAGCTCAGAACAAGTATGAAAAAAGGATACTCTCAACCAACGAAAGTTATGAGCATGTGCATGGGTACACAATAATTTTTGTATTTTAATACAGTAGGCAGTTCCCAGCTTACCCCTATAGCCCAGGTATTTTGTCCATGTCCTTATCTTCCATGTGTTGCCCCCAAAGAGAGTTTACCCTGAGGCACTCTCATGTGTTAACCCCAGGGGAGACTAGCAATGCACTTTCCTTTGCACTCTTCAGGAGACCCTTCTGTCCTCAGAAAGACAGGATGACAGCTCACTTTCTTGTTTTTAGAGGTAGAGTTTCTCTTGCTTCAGCTTTGGAGGGAAAAGGTCCAACAGAGAGAAAAATCCCAAAGGGAATTTAAGTTACCAAATCTGAGTTACTCTATCATGCCCAAAGGTTTGCTGGGCTCCTTGACAGGGAGGCACACAGAGCAGGCTTTCTTGGATGGTATGTTCTGGGCTTTCTAGTCCACGTTCTTCCAGGGGGTATCTTAGGCTGCATCAGCTGTGAACAGACACCCTTGGCATAGCAGGGCCCTGGTCCGTGAAGGGTTTTTTCAAGTTCATGGTCTGGCAGTGGAGGTCCATGAGGAAACAGAAACACAAATTTAATGAAATATAAAGGAGTCAAGAGCCTGGATCCATTGCTTTGTTTTCATGATGAGCTTAAAATTTGGACAGTTCTGGTCAACCACAGAGACAGATGATGTTGTCTAGGGAGAGGGAACAAAGAATAACACAGCAGTAGATAAAAGATGAACAGAAAAGTAAGCTGTTACTTTTCAGAATAACTTGCAAAGTGTATGGCTTTGAGTGTTTCCATTTACTTGAGAATAACCCCTTGATAAATCACTATTTACTTTTAAAAAATGTAAGTTGCATCACAGAAATGGTATTTCAAAAGCTATAGGCAGAGTACTGACCACATAAATGTGAACTTTTCCATAGATGCATGGCTTTGAAAACCATCACTGTGTCCCCTCATTAGCTTCTCCACAAACACAGTGGCACTCTATGGCTGAGACTCCATGTAGACTATAGCAGTTTCTATCAGGTAAATTAAAACAATAGTCTTCTTTCACATTCCTATCCTAGCAGTATTGTAATAGTGCAGTGGAAGCCAAGCTAAACCCTCGGGAAGAAATTATTATCCTATCCTTCATGTCCACATCTCTTCTAAATTGCCTTTTGGTAACCTCTTCTAATTGGATGCAAAATGGGAAAGTTGTATCTCCTGTGACTTTCATTATCAAAATGTTCCCGGAGGTTCTTAATGGTTTCTGCTGTTCTTGACATTCTCCCTCTGTACAGCAAGGAGAAGGAATCGCTGTAGTCATTGCAGCAATTAAAGAGCAACGTTTTACAGTGTGATCTTCCTTCTAGGTTTGCATCTTCCTAAATATTTACCACTAGCCAGCTAGTCAGTAACATTGAGTTGCATCTGCTGCAGCTGGCAAATATCACAAAACACCCACTCTGTTTTTTGAAAAGAAAGCTATGCCCTGGAGCAACTGTTTCTTTCAGTGACTATATATGTATATAAAGGCTCTTGCATTTCCTCGTAAGATTTTCTTTTCCTGACTGCCCACTCTTCATTCTAGTCATTTCAACTTCATTATGGATATACAGAGTTCATAGGCCTTACTGGTAGTTTATATTAATCACAGTATCCAGCTGTCTGAGATCCTTTGGTAAAGTAATTCCAAATTTTCCCTTCTACAGGAATCTGCTTTTTACAAGAGAGGAAACTTTTTCTTAGCCTTCCAGTTTCCAAATTTTATCAACTCTGTTGCAAGCTAAAATAGCATGGGGCATTTCTAAATTACGATGATCAAAAAGGCTAAATCTAGGGTGCTGTGTGCAGTGAGGCTGAGGAGCGAGATGGTGTGCTAGAGCAGCGTTTGCCCATTTCATCATTACCATGCTTTCTTGTGTCCTTTCGGGCCATGCCGGGTACTGATTTTCAAGACATCTAAGTACAATATAAGGATTTAGTACAGTACAAGGATTAAGTGCACTGAGACCTTTACCAGGAGGCAGTATGTTTACCATCCTCCCAGCCCAGCTCCCTTCACTCTGAGTAGTTCTCCCATATCATGCCAACAGAAACTGCAACCCCCAAAGACTCCCAGGTACCTTTAACTGTGCCAGAGGGAATTAATCATAAAGCTATAGTAATGCCATGAAAACACCACTTGGATGGGCTGAGACTCACCCTTTCCGCAATTTAGGCACTGAGAACTGGAAGAAGACACATGTAAATTATTTTTAATGAAGGACAGAGCCACAGTGAGGTGGTATGTGGTGTAGATGTAGCCTAGCCATGCTCACCCTTGGACTGGGAGCATGGTCTGTCCCCTTTACAACTGAACAGTGTTGGAACATTTGAGCAATCAGGCTGCCTATCCCACCCCACCCTTCCTCATAACTGTGTACTTGTGGGGCAAAAAGCAACTGGCATTACATCCCAGCCTTCTCAACTTCAGCAGCCATGGTCGCTGCTCTTGAACAGAGATGTGAGATAACACCTGCTGGACTACAGACCAAGCCAACAGAGGAGACAACTATTTTCCCAACCCTGAGCATTTGGCTCTTTTGTTTGTCCATTTGTTTCTGTTTCGTTCATTCAACACAGAAAAGCTCCTTGCTCCAGAGCTGTAAATATTCAGAATTTATGTTGAATAAGGAAGGATTTGACTGGACACAGCTTTGCAGCCTAAAGCTTTTACAAATACCATCTGCCACTGAGGTTGTCTAAAAGTTTACCATTTGTTCATGCGGTGGTAATAGCTGTTCAGAATTTAATATAGTCATTATTTTTCTGAGGTTTATAAAGTGGAATCTGAGCTATGTTACTGATATCTTTCTGGTAATATTCACAATGATCCAAAACATGATTCATAATAACACAGTCAAGTGTCTTGAAAGGTATTTAGATGAGCTTTCCAAAATGTCAGCAGTTTTGGTAAGGAATATTACTGCGATGGTTGGTTTCTAAAAGAAAAGGATAAGCCATACTCGAGGGAAGAAATATTAGGGTGTTTTTCAGTAGGCAGATAGCCAGGTGTGAAAGCCACAGCTACCTGCATTGAGAAAGCTACTCATTTGATCTACTGGTGCCAGTTGTGGCACAAACTTTGTGGCAGAAAGCTTTTTCTAGTCTTCTCAAATTAGAAGTGAGCTAACCACATGTGATGCTTTTATTTGTTTGAAATGTCTGTGTTTTTATATATAGTAACTGAGTAACTGAGACTGTTCTTTCAGTTGTGGCTAAAATTCCGTTGTAAGCTTTCAAACACTAACATCCAGTGCCATGGGGCATTGGTTCAACAGTTTAGTTATTGTTCTGAGCGAACAGTAGGTTTAAATGTCTGGTGCTTTCGCCTGATTAAATGCCACCCCCCAGCCTTTTTCCATTCTAAGAAAGTCCAAAACTTGCATTGATTGTTTTGCATTCCTTAATATTTTATGTTATTTAAAACAATACAAACATGGAGTGATTCCACAGGGCACACAGTGAAATAGGATTGGAGTCTAATCTTGCACTGTACTTTTTATACTGTTAGTATGACTTTTATTATTTCCCTGGAATGGCTTTTTCTTTCCATTTCCCACTGGGGAAATATTTGGCTTAAAACAAGCTGCAGGCTATGCATACTTCTTGAATATTTTAATGATCTACACAAAACCCATTAGCTGACACAGTGGCAACTAATACTTGACAGACAGTAGGATAACAGTTGTCTCAGAGACTGTGAGAGGCCAGAAGAATCTTGAACACTAATCTTGCAGGAAAGATGAAGAGTTGCCTTGAGCAGTGATGCAGCTCATTCAAATGCATGTCGATCTGTCTTGATGAGGAACTGGTGCTTCAGATCCCTGGTGTAATGAGCTCTGAATCAGATGCTGTTCTTGGCTACCAGGCAAGCTGCATCTGCAGAGTACATCCTTGTAACTCGTTTAAATATTTCTCACTTTGGAGGGAGCAGGTTAAGACAGATCCAGGGAAGGAATGCTGCGAACACAGATTCTGTATCTTTTTTGGTGGACTGGTAGTCGTGCCAGTGTAGCTGTGATCACTAAGAGTGGCAGATCAATCCCAAGCATCATGGGAGGCAACACAAGTCTTGAAATCCTCTCCATGTGTGATCAGCCAGTGCATTTGATCCTTTCACTGGTGAAATTCCTTCCTGGAGGCAGGCAGAAGGAAATTAGAGATGGGTTAGGGACTGTTTACCTTAACCTGTCCAATTGCATGTTTCTATCAGATGGAGAGGATTCTCGGTGTCTTACTCCCAATGTCTGTATCCTGCATCGAGTGTGTAAGTGACCTCTCATGTTGGCAGCAACACCATGACTGAATGATACTTTCAAGGTCAAGAGTTAAATGCCAGCACCCTACTAATTCTTCCAGCCAAATGGACACCTGGAGAGCTGATGTACTGTTGTGCTTAATGTTTGAGTTATACGTAGAAAATATGCAGTAAAACTCTAGATAATTGGATGTGGACTGCATTTGCAATTTATGTTCACTGGATAATACGCATACCTAATATGCAGAGACCTAATATTCAACCCAGCAAGAGAGCACAGTTATAGGCAGGCTGAGCAAATGGAGCTTTTCAATTTAAATGTGCAAATGAATTTCATACACACATGGGCACTATTAGCAGATGGTCAGTAAGGAAGGCTGTGTACAGGGGAGGGGTTCTTTCCTTTTAATTTGAAAAGAATCTGTTCATGTGGATGTTGTTTCATCTTAAGGAATAGCTTTTATTATCTGTAAATATCTTGTAAAATATGAGATTGACATTCACAATTACCCAAGAACGTCAGGTATGAAGTAGTGGAAGAATAATTTTCTCTGGATGGAGAAAAAAAAAAAAGAGAGTCAAATATTTTTACTGTTATCTAATTTTCAGAACACAATGTGGCACGAGTAGCTCTAGTAGAAACACATTAACGAATGCTGATGATTCACACAGGATTGCTGAAAATTGTGAGAATTCCTTAAGGAAGAAAAGAATTCTTTAAAAAGCCCTTTAAGACGAAATGGGTATCATCTAACTCTGAAATGGGAGGCAAGCAGAGAACTGGTTATCACTTGTTTAGACCTGCTGCTCTAGAGTTCATCTGCTGTATCCTAGTACTGAAGGCGGAGTGGAGCACAGGAAAAGATAATCCAAGCAGAAAGGAGAGGAAAGCCTGGTAGTATGAGCTGGCATTTCTGCTTAGCCTCTGTCTCAACTAGATCTCATCACTCACTTCTTAGACTCTGCCATATTCTTGGCATCTCCCCTTTTATTATCTCAAGAAATTGTCAGTGTGACAAAGTACATTTCAGCATTTGTGAGAAACACTGACTAATAATGGTCCTGTGAGTTTTTAAAGAGCTCTGCATGCTTTTCTGATCTTTGAGGACTGCTTCTTACTCAGTCCTAGTCATGATCATGTCTCAACCCCCAGTAGCTCTGCAGAAAATAGTTGTTACAAATAAGTTTGAGCACAATCTTTGCACACAATGCCACCTGCCAAAACTGAAGTATCTTCAACAAAAGTCCCAGCTGTCAGCCAGTCGGACTGACCGCGTGTGAAGCAGTCATGGCGCTCTACCTCCTCTACCTGGCCACAGAAAGAAAGGGTAGCTGACCTGTTCTGGAAAGCAGCATTTGACACTGGGCAGAATTTCTGCTGCCAACCCATGCTCACAGACAGTGGGGAAGCAGAACAGCCAGAGACATGCATCAGCACTCAGGCTGGCCAGCCCCTGTGCCCACCAAGCCCTGTGTTCTTGTCTCAGGCACAGGCAGCAATTGCTGCCTCAGGGACTTGTGGGGGAAAGACACAACAAAAAGATGATGCCTCTGCTAAATGAGTTTTCTCCTACTCTGTGACCGTGAGACAGAACCCAACCTTTCTATTTTTCTCTGGTTATATTTATGGAGAGTCTTGTCTCTTCTGTAATCTTGTTTGTATTATTTTCTGTAACCTTGTTTGGTCTCTCCAGTTTATATGTCTGTACTTTACTGGTTATAGTCCACTATGTGTGGGCAAGGCCAAAAAGGGAGAGAAAGGTACAAAAACAGTCCTCATGGAAAACCATGGACTTGTTTCATTACCTAGAAAATGTCATCCTTGCCCTCCTGTGCTTGACTATTGACATACATGCTACAGCATGAGGTTTACTAATGCATAAGAAGCATCTGGTTTTGTTAGTGCAGGAATGTTCCTATTTTCCATGCAACTATCAAATCTTTTCTCAAAATTTCCCTAAGAACTCACCTGAATGGGGCCTAAGCAAACAGGTGCTTCTCCATGACAGATACTTTTTTCTTTTCTATTCCCACGTGGAAACAAGAAATGTGTCTGTTCCCCATACAGGAAAATCTAATTGCAGAGGACTGCAAAAACACCTGACTGGTAGAGGATAATTTGGCCTGCTCCTCACAGTCCGCAAAGGTTCTCCTCTTAGCTCAAGAGATGGAGGGGAACATCCTGACTGTCTGAAAGCACTCCCTTCACCACCCTGTTGATGTAAGATCATAAACTGGGAGACCTTGGGGGTCTCATTTTGCAGTCCATGTAAAGTGCTGAGAAATATTAATGTGTAAGTCTTTTCAAGACTTCTGACTGATCTTAAGACTGGCCACAGCTTGACCTGATCATGGTTTATTTGTCACAGAGCAGATACAATTAATATGTATCACCCACAATTAATATGTGGGTGAATATACAAGGAAAACAATGTCTTCAGCAGGGAAGTAGCACAAGGCTTCTGTCACTGACACTCGCCTTTGCCCTGTCGTTTCACCCACTGTGATTAGAAATTCATCAACTATGTCTGGAGAATTTGCATGCTTAGCCTGCTTTGGAAAGAGGGGATTGTCTAGCTGTGAAAGGAGATTATGCAGCAATTTCCTCCTCAGCACAGCAAGACAATGAATCTGACTCTTCATTATAGAGGAAGGATGAGTAAGAATGGTTGCATTTCCTGTGCAGCAAGAGCAACATAAGCCGTGCTCCAGATTCCTTTGGGAATTTCCATGATCATGTCAATTTCAGACACAATATATAATGTTACTATGAGAAAATGTAGATGTTTAAATAGGAATGTTTGTGGGGAAGGGGAAGGGGATCAATTCACTAAATAATGTTTGATCTCAGCTAGAAACACAGCTCTACAAAAGAAGACAGGCTCAAAATTAGTCACTTCAGTTTTATAACTCATGCATTAATTACTGACAGAGCAATGTACTTTTGAGATGACCGTAGCTTTTAACAGATATTCTCACATTCTCTCACCACTTTTGAAAATATTTCCCTTCACTTACAAAAATATTTTGCTGTGTTTTCATAATGTGAAAGGCTGTAAAGAAGTCTTGCAGTTACTTGTATATTTGCTAAATAAATGGAGAGAGGTCCCACAAAGCATCTGCCTCTTTCTCCTACATTTTCACATTCATGCTCAGGGTAAACACAACTGGTGTTGCTGGTCAGGCATCAGTCTTTCTTTCCGAGAGTCTTTAACAGATATACAATCCTGCTTAGATTTTTTAGAGGTTGTACATCTGCAAATGCAAAAATGTATCATAGGGACAACAGTCACAGGGACACATTCTTCTGCTCAAAAAAGACTGTCTAGCAACTGGATGTTAAAAAACAATGGTTACACGAAAAATTTCCTGAGCAGCCTTAAGCACATGCCTTAGGACTAGTATGAATGTGGTTACAGGCTGAGAATCCCAGACTAACTGTTGGCTCCTGAGGGACCAACCCATGAATTCTGAAATGCATGTGCAGAAACCCCAGTGAATCCCCAGAAAGACTTTAGATGCCTCAAAACTGAAATTATTTCTTACGAGGATTAGTCCAAACAATTACCAAAGGTTGTTCCCTGATCATGTGCTGAGTGGGAAGTCAGGCAGGCAGACAGCCAGCATGCTGTAGATGTCTAAGATGAAGCATGGGAAGTTGTCTCCATGTCTGTCCATCTCCTAGATCCTGCCTTTGAGGCACTTCCTCAAAGTTTTAAGGAGAAGGGAAAACAAAAGGAAGCATTAAACTACAATCATCTAAATGTACCTACTGTTTTTCTGTGACAGTATTCACCACATCTCTTCTCTGTTCATGAAGTCTTTAAAAAGTCCTTCAGTGACATTCACCTCTCTGATGTAAAGAATGTATCATTATTTCCTGCAAAGTTGGAGACTTCCTTCAGCAAGAGGAACTTGGAAGTTCTTCCTAAAACAGCCAGTGTTGAAACTGTGCTCTCAGGAGAGAAAGAAAGCTCCCAAGGGAGAGAAAAGGGTAGCCATGTCAGGCTATTTTAAAATAAAACCAAAAGCTTCTATTAACACCTTGGGGTGAAGTCTGTCATGGTAAAAGGATCTGAGCAGCCTCCTGGTTCATCCAGAACCCTCTAGGGTAAGGAATGGAGGAGAGACACGTACAGATGCAGGTGTGAGAAGGCATATGAAAATGCCCAAGGCCGCATGGTTGGATGTGCCTGTATACCAAGTTAGGTCCGTTTTAAGCGCCTGAGTACAATTTTTTTTTTTTTTTAACTGGCTTCTTTTTTCTTTTCCTCCCTCATAAAGGAAATGCAGTGACTGCACATGTCTTGTTAAAAGATTGCTTGTTTGGCTGGTGGCCATAGAAGAATAATTCCTCTTATTGCTCAATAAATCAAGTTACTGTCATTTTAAACACTCTAGCTGAATTTCTGATGAGCACATGAAAGAGTTAACTCTACCACTGTCATGCTACCACAGCATTAAAATAACAGAAAATTTTGGGAACATAAAATGTATCCTCTCTTGTAGCATAAATCTGGAGCCTAAGCAAAATCCTTATAAAATTATGCCATTCTGTTAAAGTCTTACTCGTAAAATATACAAGCAGAGTTGTGGACTAGTAAAGTGCAAATAAAATACATGCAGGGAAGCAGAGTGGTGTCTTTTGAATTTGTAGGCATTTCAAATGCATTTTTTAAATTTTAAATAAAATTCTTAAAATGCTAAATATTTTTTCATTTCAGTTAACACAACTTTTCTTACATACAATAATCATCAGGCTATCCTGGACTGGACGGGCATGTTGATTTAATTTGAAGTGGTGGGCTCCTTCTCTGAAAGGTTTTTTTGTTGCTTTAGCAATTGAAAGCCTTTCTTTCCTAATAGGATTAACCCAAATAATTACCAAAGGATTTCTCCGTCATCTGAGCACAGTTCCCCACAGTGGTATTAAAAAGCCTGTCTTCAGTACAGAAATAGACAATGGCCGTGAGTAGCTGAAAAGGTTATAGTTAACTGTTGCCACTCAAACCAGAGAAAGTCATCTACAAAGGCAGGACTGCAGTATTTTGTACCCTAATCTCCATTGTGCCCAACTTTTCCCATTGTGGGAAGAATAAATATTTGCCACAAAGTCACTAGGGAGGCTCTGGCAGACAGCAGGGTGAAGTGAAGGACCACAACGCAAATGGTAGGTGTTGCGACAATCCTTTGCAACACTTGTTCAGTAACATGCGAGTGATCTGGGATAACAAAGCTTTAACATTGTGTGTGTGTCAGATTTCATGCTAGCTAGCCCTTTGGTTCTGGATGTAAACCGGGGTCCTCCCCTCTGACCTATTAGGAAGGGAGTCTAGTTGTGGGTTTTTGGCAGATCCCTGAAATCTGTGAGATACGTCAGCATTCTGTGGGAGAAGCTTCAGCTTTAGGACAGCTCCTTGCTGCTTTTTACAATCTTTACATTTTTAGGTACTTTATCTAGAGCAGTAACAAATTTTGTACGTAAAAAGGAACCCCTTGAGGAGGGGAAAAAAGAAATTGTTACTCAGGTTGAAACTGCACAAAGGCATCCTGCTGGGGAAGCAGGTCTGAATTAGTGTCTGTGACTTTAATCCATGTATCTAATCCATAACTTTATTACTTGTTCAAGTCACGCAGTATGTTTCTGCTGTTCTCAGGCTTCATTTCAGGAGTTCTGGCTCTGTATCCATATTCTGTGCAGCATAATATGTTGTACAGAATAAAAGAAAATGAAGTCTGAAAGGCACTTCTTCAGCATTAATGTACAGGTATCAGTTTGACAGATACATGTCTGTAATCATAGGTCATTGTTTGGTGTACCAGGAAATGAGCAATTCTGGCCTGACCTGTCTTAATATTCCTTGAAATCATAGCATATATATGCATACTTTTTCCAGCTCACTGTGAACCCTGTTGTTTGGTAGGAAAAAGGCTTGGTAAACCTCTTTATTTGGGGTGCTTCGTCTCATGGTACTTATCTGTACCTGTTTCCTTTCTGCCTGGCCTCTGGAGACTTCCAGCTTGTGTAATTGCTTTTGAACATCATCACATTCATGGATCAAAGAAAATGCACAACCTTATTGTTGCAAGTTAATTGTTCCTGGAATAATTCTTACAGGTTGTCCATTGTTGTCCATCTCAATGGTAGATTCAGACGCATCATTTCTTCCAGTTCCTGTGCTTTTCCAAATAGCTGGTATTATTTAGCCACTTAAGTTGGTACTCTTGGAAACTCTCTCATTATCTAATGCACGGGCAAGCTGACTATTGCCAGTAGCTACAACTTACCTCTACACTGGTAAGCAGTAAACCTGAACTTTCTGTCTGCTGCAGTCACATTAATAATGCATAATGCTTCCTGTAATTACATACATGCACAGAGATTACTTTTTTTTTGTTTTGTTAGAGGAGGAAAGAAGATGGAGTTGGGGTGTGGAAGGTGGTGGAAACAGATACAAGTAATTACTACTGCTGACAAGACCCCAGCTGCATAGGTTTTTAATTAGTCCATGTCTAACCCTAATAGTCACTGTTGGGATAATATTAACACTTCTTAAGCAGGCTAGTTTAGAAAGGGAAGTGTATTGTCTGCTCACACCTGCACTGTGTAGTGTTACTAGCACATACTCAGCAATGCAGGCCAAAATGTTCCAATTTTTTTCAGTTCACTTGGTTAAATTTTAGTCATATTGTATTCTTCAAGGCAGTCTCAAGGAGCAAACTCCATGCAGCTGCACGGGGCTGCTTTCCTGATGACACCGTGAACTGATGCCTGACGAAGGAAAGGAATGCAATATACCAAATTTCACATAATTTTCAAGTGTTATTAACAAGGCCTCCAGAGAATCATTTCAAATTGATCAGTGAAGCAGGAGCATGATCTCTGCTCTTCACAGCAAAAGAAGTTCAAAATTCAAGGCACCCCGCCTTTTCCTTTCTTAGCTGAGCTGAAGGCTACTGGAATAAGTAGAAATGTTATGCCCATGAATGGGTGTCAGCCTGGTCCATCCTTGGGAGCTTGGTCTTTGCCCTGTGGAGCTGGTGCCTTTAGAATGGAATCTATTTTAGTCACATCCTTGTTTTCTCCTCTAGCGTGTGCAAAGTTGTTAAAATGTCATTCCTTTGTTGGAAACCCTGAAGGAAGGACAAAGGATTTAGTGTGAAATTAGAAACACTGGGAGGTTTTTTTGCCCTTTGGCAGCTTTTAATTTAATTGGAGTTAAGCAACAGTTAAGCAGTACGCAGAGTTTTAGCAAGAGCAAAGCATCTCTCAAGTGAAAGCATGTATTAGATCCTCATTGCTGTGGCTAAGTAGGCTGCAATCTTGCTCAAATTGGCAAGATATTTTACCCTGTCTTTGCAGAAGCAAATTTCTGAAGGAATGATAGAGTTTTATAAGTTCTGGGTTCAAACTGTGGCCCTGATCAGAAAGGGATTTAGGGACACTATTCATCTCATCTATGTGCAAACAGACCAAAGAGACAAAGTGCCTTTTTCTTTTTCTTGCAGCCCTGTAGGCTTTCCTTCTCCACTTCGCAGCCACCATTTCCACCACAGGCATAGCATACCTACAGTGGTGTACGTGATGACGGCTCTGTTTTATTTGACTTTCTCTCTGGATGCTAATTTGAAAGAGCTTGGCTGAGAACACAGAATACAGGGTGACCTTAACCCTGCCTCTCTGGACCACCTTTTCAAATAATCTTTCAGAGTAAATGCATTTATTCCTTAGACACCCTCAAGAAGAAGGGAAAAGACAGGCTGGGCTCTCCATTCTTTTTTTGTAGTCTCGCTGCCATTCTGCAGCCTCTGTGGTGAAACACAGGCACACATAATGCACCCCAGTGGACATGACCCACAGTGTGAATGCAGGAAATGCTGCAGGAATAATGAATCCTTAAAATGAAATGGTAATAATAAACTCATTCTGATGCATATGTATCAGCTCTGTCACTGCCTCTGATGCTTCATTCTAGCTTATTCAATGTCTTGCAGAAGGGGATGTTTCCAAAGCTGCATTACAGGACTTGTATTATCCAGTAGCCTATTGTATGCCCATATGTTAAATACCAACAAGTTATAATAAATCTGTTTTACCCTGGTGTAAGGGTCTGCTCAGTGTCTGGAGCAGCACAGAGTTGGCTCTGTAGCTTTAAACTGCATCAGGGAAATGAAAGTACAGCAGATAAATTTCTTTAAGGTTTCAGAGTTTCCTCTTTGCCGTTTTCCTCTCTTGCTCTTGACAACACTCAGCCTGATGAACAAACATTGATGTCCTGTATGTGAGAAAAGTTAACTACCTTCATCAATTGATTTCTGGAAAACGAGAGTTTTGCTTGTCTCCTAGACTATACAGAACACAAAAAAGAGCCTGGGTGCAGGAGTGAGAAAGATGTGACAGGCTAGGCTTTGCATTTAAAACATAGCTACGTAATACAAGCATATTTGATTAGACTACTCAAAACTCATTACTAGACATAAAATCTCCTTTGTCATACTTACTTGAATTCTTCTTAATTTGCTGGAAACTGACAGTTTTCCAGCCAATGCCAAAGGAGTGATTCATGCCTTCTATGGCCTTCTGAATGCACTAAGAAAGAATATTAAACATTAAATATTAAATGGTACTAGGTACTAGGATTCTGAGGCATGATGAGAGCTGTTGCTTTTGTTATTGTTCAGTTTTGGTACTTAAAAATATTGTGTTGCTTATCTGTTTCAAACAGTGAACATCTCACTTCTGCTAACTTGAGCATAATCAGGCAACATATGGACATGACCAGAGCTGAACTAAGAAATGTAATTGAATTAATATCTCAGTTTAGGGTAAGGTGGATTAACTTCATTATTCAGAGGTGTTTGTAGAAAGCTGCTAAGCAAACCAGCTCTTGAGGTGAAATCATAGTATTTTCTGCAAGCAAAGTTCTGAAATTTGCAGATTCTGAAAGTATAACTGTACTGTAAGATGTACTTTAGAAGTCCAAGCCACAAATATGCCAATGTCCTGTCATTAATAAAGTTTATTTAATGATACAGAAATTCCTCCATGCAGTAGGCTGCTCCATGCCTTTGACTTCTTTCTTTTTGCGTGTCTAACAGCAAAACTATTGAATACACACAGTAAAGAGTTACTCTACGAAAAACTCCACGTGTGGTTAGAACATTAAAAAGTGAAGTAAAGTATTATGCCTTAAGGTTTAAACAGCAGCTGTTGAGAATACATGCAGGTATAAAAATAATTCTATTTACACCCAAAAAACCCCAAAAAGTGCAGTAAGTAGAGTCAAGATTTTTCAGAGTAATGGGGATCCTTCTGGGATTTTCTACAAGCCTCTGCCTAAATTAAGCCCAGATTCAGGAAGGGCTTTGGGTCATGGTTTCACTATGCAAAGTCT
The DNA here is from genome assembly GCF_965178545.1 of Coloeus monedula. Classification (NCBI taxonomy): domain Eukaryota; kingdom Metazoa; phylum Chordata; class Aves; order Passeriformes; family Corvidae; genus Coloeus; species Coloeus monedula. The sequence continues at coordinate 52,153,135 of NC_138822.1, forward strand.
TTTGTGAGAAGACAAGGTCAAGGAACTTCAGGCCTATTCTCTTTCTTCCAACCTAGATATATGGTATTTTACAGGACCAGTATGGGAGTTAGGGCTGAACAATGTTATTGCACTAGTTCAAGTGACAGAAGGAACAGAAAGAAAGGAGAGACAGGGAAAGGGATGATATTGCTGCCCAAACTGTTTATCATGAAACCACTGCGCTATGCTCCAAAATGCCTTCTCAGTTCCTGAATTAGGCTCTGATTCAAAAAGGCACTTAGATATATGATGTGGCCCATCTCTAATCAGGAAGGCATTTCACCACTTGTTTAAGTATTTTATTAACCGGGTGTCAGTGAGGGAGGGATAATCCCTTGATTCAGGGTTTTCAGGACCTTGACTCAAATTATCGTTGTCCAGTGACACTGCCAGCAGAGCACTGTGAATACAAAAGTTTACAGCACAAAATCCTGCATAGCTGAGCTTGTGCAAAGTAGCAGTATTGCCCCATGAGGAATTTCTTCTGTCTGAATAAAGTGGTTCAAATGCAGGAGTGCAGATGCATTTGAGCACTAAGGTAGGTGGGAGTGAATAACCAAGCCTGAGCCCTGTGACTGCACTGCTGCTGCAGCTTATTGCCACACTGTGAAAATAAATAATCACAACCGCCCCAGCAGATTTGCTGGAGACTCCAGTGACAGAGTGAAGGGGGTATCAGACCTGGGAAAAAAAAACAACCCCCAAACAAACAAATAAAAAAAAAAATCTGAATTTCACATGGACTTTGTCCATCTGCTTCAGCTGTCAGGCAGAAGAGCCTAGCTGAGTGCATTACATGTCTTTGCATCTCTTAAATGTTCCTTTACCACGTGGTAGAGCTAATAATTATTAACCTGAACAGTGGTGGGGCCCATCCCAGTTTTGTGACTTAGCAGAGGCTGGGGAAATGAGTCAGTTCCATTGATGAAAAACCCTGACATTCATGGTTTGATGTCCTATTTCTATGTCTCGTGTAGTGCCACTAGCTCTGCTTTAGAATAGGATGAAAGAAACTCAGTGTCTTTCATTTCACTTGAAGATGAAAAGATTCAGAGCACCTTTTTGGTTCCCCTGAAATAACAGCCCATTTTATGGCAGTTTTCAGTTTCAATTACTGGCTGTAGCTATTTAAAGTATATACATTTCTCAAAACAGCCATTGTAGTTGTGTCGGATTTTTTCAAATCACTGTTTCTGCAAGACGCAGCTATTGGACTTACAGAAAACATATTCCTAGTGTAAATGCTTGGTGTAAATGTGTATATGTGATGCCAATACAGAAAATGCTGCCACAGAGGCAACATGAGCTCTCCCAAATGTTTTCAGAAGCATTGTTGTTTGTATACTGTGCTTCAGACATTTCCAAGAAATGTACTGGTGTGAGGACCTGCTTCTGACACACCAGCATCCAGTGTAGTTGGTTTGGCTTGAGGGTACAGAGAGGGTTAGAACAGTTTCTTCATGTCCCCATCTTCTGTGTTGTCTGATGGCATGGGGTCTTCCCACAGCAACCCTTTATACCAACCAAATTAAGCACACTAATGATTCTGGTGACACTGACATATTTACCCTCATGTCTATGGCTTTAAAAATAAATATGTGTTTTTATTGCTCATCTTTTCTTGCCTTTTCTTAGAGGCTTGATGTTTCATCTCCTCACTCACATATGGCTGCAAATGAGCAGAGGGTATAAAACAAATAAAGGGAAGAAGGTGGTGGAAATGGACAGAAGCATAAAAACAGCACTATCATCTATATTGTGTTTGCTTTACATCCGGTGAAAAATAAGATGTCTGTTTGCAAGTGACAGCCTGTCCCATTTTAACATTTGGAGTTCCAGTGACAGGACCAGTATAGAAGCAAAATAAAGTTTTCTCCTTGTGCCATTTGAGATGAGAGATGAGGTTCCTAGTAAGGCCTTTTGGAAGGACTCAAAGAGTGCTGGCATCAGTCCAAGGGAGATGGATTTTGGAAGGGAGATTGGTGAAACACTGAAAGGATGAATAAATGAATCATTTTGTACCACGTGTGATGGCCCTCTCTCCCCACACCATGACTGCTGGCAATGATGTTGCTCATTGGGCCTGATCACTTGCTTTAGGTCACTTCTCCATTTTTATATAGTGCACTTATTTAATTTGAAGAAAGTGCAATCAATAAAAAGCGATCCTTTTATCTTCCTCATCAATCTCGTCTTAATGAACATGCACTTTTTTCTTCTTCTTCTTAAATCCTTGGTTACAATGCTTTTAATTTCTCAGTGTATGGTAGAAAAAGGGGTGCAAACACATGATGGAGCAGTTGGTGCTGAATGTTGCTGGTTGCTTCTTACTGAAGAATGAACATGTTCTTAAAGGAAAGCAGTGGTCTGGGGGAAGGGGTGCAGATCACTTGTCCTGCACTGATGTATGGTCCTCTGAGTATTCTTTTTTAAGCTGTCATCCAGCAGAGCCATGAATAACCACTTATGAAGAGATATTTTCATTTCCTAATGTCCCAGCAGTTGCAAGAAAGTAGATAATTCTTATGAAATATTTTTGTGGACTATTAAGACTTTATTTAAAGGAGATAGATATTGGAAAGCCAGTGCCTTCCATGAGAATGACTCACCACGTCTACTTTCCAAAACTTTCAGCAGGTTTGGGTCTCACTATGGTATGACTGAAGGGTCAGCTGAGTTAAATGGTACTTGTGCTCTAGTTTGCAGGATGATGTCAGTCATAACCACATATCTATTCACATCTTTGGCCAGAGAGAATGGTCCTCTGCAGTTTGGTAATATGAAGTCTACCTCCTTTTAGCACCCATAAAACTGGTGGACAGATAGAACATGTTCCTCCTCATCACAGGCTGGAGGTTAATGCTGGTTTGGGTTTTGCATTATTTCCTTGAGCCTTCTGGGAGTGAAACTTTTCAAAAAAACCCCACTTGATTCTTTACAAAAACACTCCATGAAATAAAATTACAGTTTTCTAAGGCTCTTAGTTTCAACATGTCATTTGGCAGGAGTCCAAATCTCAGTCATAGATTAGCTTCATTAGTGTAGACTCAATCTGCATTTTCCTCTAAGCCAAAGAGACCCAAGCTATGTGGGAATCAGAAATAAATCTTTGCACAAGAAGCTAACCTTATTGCAAACAGGCAAGTAATTTCCTTTTTTGTCCTTCCGTGTTTACCACCACTGGGCTACCCCAGTAAAACTTTGTTACCTCAAGGTCATGCTCCCACTTGATTTCTTCCACGGTCTCCCTTCCAATGAGCCAATTGCTGACTCCTCGCGGCCACTCCTCTCCTTCAGCCGGGGCAGAATCCATGTTTGAGCAGAGCATGCCACTGCTAGCATGTCACAGCAGAAATGTAAAAAGCTCAAGCCTGCAGCTGCAGGATGAAGGACTTCTGCATTGCTTTGGGGGCAAGGGGAACAGAAAGGACCCACAAAGTCAGCGAACTGTACCTTCAGTTTATGCTTGTATCTTCAGACCGAAGTGAGAGACCATCATCAATCAGCTTTTACGGCAGCCTCGAGAGCTGACTCACGTGCTCCCGTACCCACCCCGACGCGGTAAAGAGCGCAGGGTTTCATTTTGGTCCAAAAGGCTCCGGGAGGAACCGTGCCGTGAGGTATAGGATTGCAGCATGGCAGGGAGGCTGTGTTCTGGCCCTGGCCACCTGTGGAGCAGGGCCAGGGAAGCTGCCTGGCCGATGATTCAGCACCTCCTTTCTCCCTTCTTGGCGGGGAATAGCGGGAGCCGCAGGCACCCCGGAGGCGGGGGCAGCGTGCCGGGTGCCGCCCCGCTCTCCTCGCCGCCAGCCCCCGTGGCCCCTGCGGAGCTGGGGGGCTGAAGCAGCGCTGCAGGCTTCCCTGCGGAGGGGGAGGAGGGGGAGGAGGTCTGGGCAGAGCCGTCTGCGTGGTGCTGAGGCAGGCAGCCTGCGCGCCAGGGCTGGAGGTGCGGCGGGGGAAGGGACCCGCAGCGGAGGAGGGCACTGCAGCCTGGCCGGGAGCCAGGGACCACGGGCACGCTGCGGCCGCCGAGCCGGCGGGGGGTGTGCGGGTGTGCCTGCCTGCCTGCCGGGAGGAGCTGCTGCGGGCAGGCTGGGCCTGCCGGTGCAGGAGAAAAAGGCAGGGAGAGATGCTGTCCAGCCTCAGTTTAGCCAGCCGGGCTGGGGCAGGAGCTCTCTGGAAGAGCCCTTTCCCGGTCCATGCGAGCTGGCGGCCCCTGCGGCAGCAAGGTGAGAAAGGGGGCGATGCCGCACATGCAGAGGAGCCCCTCAATGTGTCCCCGTGCGGTAGCACGCCATCCCTCTGCCTAGCTGTGCAGCCTTTTGCGTGTTTGGTTTAACTTCGTGGCAGCCCTTGTAAGGAAGGTGCAAGATCTCCACGTGCGTTTCTGTTCAGCACAGCACCAGGGAGATGTGAGCATAGCAGGAACGTGGCTTAAAGGAAAGCAGATAAGTGTAGATAGGATGGAGGGTCGCAAAGATTACTGGAGGTTGAACACAGGCAGTTTGCCAGGAAGACCAGTGCAGGAAAGATGTGTACAGGACAGTGGATTAAACATGAGCTCAGAGAAGTGTCAGCAGGAGAAAGTCTCTTTACTGGAAATACGAAGGTTGGAAAATTAGACGTGGATAAAGAAGGAAAGAGATTTTTAAAAAATTCTGCCGAGCACTCAGATGCTGTAGTATCTCATCTGTCTGGGTCTCAGCTTGCACTCCACTTTGAAGAGTCAGCTTCACACCTGAGGAACTACTTGTGTGTGCAAAAGTATGTCTGCTTTTCCCAGATTTATCAATTAGTCAGATAAAAGGTACATCCTTTTTCTAGAAACCATGCTTACTTGTAGCAACAGACCACCACACCTGTCACAGCAATGCTACCGTGCTGTTACAATTTCTACAGACGTTGTGTTGTTACTGCTGTTTGAAATAGGTTTTGAGATACTCGAGAGAGGCTGAACTGATGCAGGATATTACCAGCTAAAGAGAACATGTGCTTTGTAATAAAGAGAAGCCATGTATGTAAATACGCAGTGCAAGCTGTTCATTCTGTCTGAGGTTACTGATCACATCATTAACCTAAGGACCAGACACTTCAATGGTAATGTAGGCTAGATTGTAAGATGATTTATCTTTTTACATTCTTTCAGAGAGTGTTATCACTGGCTGTGCTTTAAGGTAAATGCTCCAAGCACTTGATTGTAGTAGCATTGTGATTACTTTAGTTGGCTACCACAGCCTCACAGGAAGCTTTGTGATCAGACATCCATCAATTAGTCCTTGACATGACTGTCTGTAAAAACACTATGGGATTCATTGAGATTTTGATAAATCTTTTTCATGCGAATGTTACTAATGTTCCCATGGAAGGTGGGGGGGTGAAGTGGGAGTGGAGTTGGAGGCAGAGAGAGAATATGTATGAGCCAGATGCCTCTTTTGACACCACCAAAAATATGTTGTTACAAAGGAATTTACCTTCCATGTGCCTGACTAAGATACCAACAAAAATTAGTTCAGAGCAATTTGTAGCACTTGATTCTTTGTTTCCTTATGAATCCTGCAGCCATTTATACTATGGAGAAACAGGGATTCTCACCAGCAAATCTTCAATGTAAATGTTTTCATTAAGTTCAAGGAACTGGAAATTGCCTTGCCTTTCATACACATCTTTATTGTTACACAGTTGCATTTTTCTGTGAGAGACAAAAGAGACTGGCAATAGATCTGATTCTGATCTTACTTTCATTATGTTAACCAGACTGTTGATTTACCCCTGTATTATACTGCACTGGTGGAAACGGTATTAGTAAAGGTGAGAAATGACAGCCAAATTTAAAAACAAAGTGTAAGCCTTTAATAAATAATAATAAAATACTTTATTTTTTTCTTTTTTTTTTTTTTTTTTTTAGTCTAAGGTGAGTGAGGATATATTCTAGCAACCTGTGAGCTCTTGAAAACTATATTCAGGAATTGACTTTAGTGTGAAGTCTGAGTTTTTTGGGTTTGGAAAAGGGTTTGGAAAGGAGGTTGGAAAATGGAACTAAAAAAAAAAGCAAACCTCTTTGCAATAACTTGAATGAAAATTTGCCAGAGGTGGGAATGGCTTAGGGTGTTTTATTCCCTCTGCTTGATCTAAGATGCATTCCCGCCCTATTCCTAGGAAATAAAACTTATTCAGGAGCTTGGAAAGAAAATCTGTCTCTAGGTGTCAGGCAGGGAAAAACTGCTTCTGGAAAGAGGTCTTCCCCTTGGGAGAGATCGAATATCAGACTGAGCGAGCCCAGTCCAACCCAAAGAGCTCCCACCGACACCCGGTCCTTGCCGGAGGACTTTGCCATCGATGGCCGCCGCCGCCTCTGGCCACGCTTTGCCTGGAGAGAGGGAGCGGGTGGGTGCGCAACTCCTGTCCGCTCCCTCCCTTTGATTTGATGGCCTTTATTCCTCCTAATTGGATAAAATAGGAAGTCACTGACAGTCCTGCGTTGCTGGGTGTACTGATTTCACTCAGAGCAGCCCTGCAGAGTGCGGGGGGTGGGGTAGGGGAGGAAGGAGCGAGTCTGTACATCAGGGAAACAGGCTGCGAGGGGGCTGGGGGAGCGGGGCGGGGGGGGACGGAGGAAAGTGAATGAGCGCTCAAGGAGGACAAAGAGGGAGGGGAGATAAAGGGAGTTACCATCGTCTTGGCATCGCTCTTCCTTTCAAACCTCTCTGTAATGATATTGTTTGCAGTGATGCTCAGACAGCGAGCACCTGCTGCTCTGTAATGATTCAGCCTCTTTCAGCCGCTGCTGTAACACGACAGGATGCTGCTGCTACTGTCACTTCTGCCGCTGCCGCTGTTGTTAGAGATTTTGCTTTTGCTCCTTCTGCCGCATGACAATTGTTTTCCTCGTCTAAGCAGATACCAGCCTCAGATGCTCAAGGTGAGAGTGTTGCCTTTTGCTCTGGGCTACTGGTTTACTTAATCCGGTCAGTTTGTTCAGTGTTTGTGGTTTTCTTTATCTCATCACCCTCTTTCCTCTTGTTTTGTTTTGTTGTGCTTGCTTTTGGGGGAATGTTTCTTCCCTCCTGCAGAAGAGCTGGAATTGCTTGAGAGGCATTTAAGGAATTCTAAAAGTGGCTAGCAAACAGGAGCTCAATAATTGCAAAGCTGTTCTCACTTCAGAGAAGCAGAGACAGTGACGGAGGGCTTGGGGGCAGAGGGACCAGGGGATCTAATTTTTCCTGTGCATTACTCCTCTCGCAGTTTGGATGATGTTGCTGAGCTTCAACCTTTTATTGACTCCCACTCTGTGATTTTTGCAGAGCACTGTGACTATTACTACCGTCTCTTTTTGTCTGTGTCTCACAGTAATGGACTGTGATAGAGTTAAGGCCTTTTGGAGGTGAGCTGTTTGAGAGCTGATGCTTAAACATGTCTGAAGTAGCTGCCGACACTTTCCCCAGCCCTTCAGCTCAACTGAGCCCTGATGCGTCCCTCAACGGGCTCCCGGATGAGGAGAACATGCCGGGGACCCAAAGAGAGGACAGAAGTGTCCAGGGGATCGCAGGCCTTGCCGCAACCTGCTGTGCATGCCTGGAGGCAGAGCGACTGAAGGGCTGCCTCAACTCTGAAAAGATCTGCATCGCCCCTATCTTGGCTTGCCTGCTTAGCCTTTGCCTCTGCATTGCTGGCCTCAAGTGGGTCTTTGTGGACAAGATTTTTGAGTATGACTCTCCTACCCACCTTGACCCTGGGAGGATAGGACAAGACCCAAAGAGCGCTGTGGATCCTACAGCTCTATCTGCCTGGGTGCCTTCAGAGGTGTATGCCTCACCCTTCCTCATACCTAGCCCCAAGAGCAAGGCTGAAGTGACAGTGCGAAGTGACAGCTCACTCGTACCCTCCAAACCGTTCCTCCAGCCTTCTCTATATAACCGCATCCTAGATGTTGGCTTGTTGTCCTCTGCTGCACCTTCGCTGTCACCACCCGCCCTGGAGCCTACCACAGCATCTCAGGCACAAGCAACAGAAACCAATCTCCAAACTGTTCCAAAACTTTGTAAGTAAAAGCTGTATGTTCCTTTGGTTTTTTACCCTTTCACAGAAAAAAAAAAAAAAAAAAGAAAAGAAAAAAAAAAAACAAACCACTTAACTGTTCTGGGACTGTCTACAAGGAGGGCATGTGATTGGTTTGCAAAGATCAAGTGTGCTAGGACAGGTATAGCATGGGTTACCTTCTGAGAAGAGCATCTAGAGTCCTTTGAACTTAGTTCTGAGATATGCAGGACTTCCTCTGGGATGTCTGTAAAAGGCTAGTACTGCCTTTTTCTCTGCATCCACTTGTAGGGAAGTATGTGATTTACTTCTAGGGTTTATCTGATAGCTATTCCACATGGTATATTTTCCTTATAAATTGGCTTTGTGTCCTGTGCTGGATCTTCCGTGTGCGTTCTTTGCCTTGCCTGCAGAGCACTTCTGGTACATCCTTCCTGAAGTCTGTGTCTGGCAAATATCCCTATCATTCTCATGAAACTCTCAGAACAGTGAGAAAAAGCAACAGCAGATTTGAAGCAGTTAGAAACTAGGAACTATTAATTTAGCATCAAGCTTATGATCTTTCTCTTAGGAGCAAAGCATACATTTCTCTTTGTCTTTCCCCATCTCTAGGAGCTGATTCTTGTTTAAACTGTTTCTCGTATATTGCCTTACTGCCTTTTGTGGAGCATTTCAGGAAAGAATTTTTGCCAATGTAGGAAGAGTCAATTTCCAAATTAGTCTTTGCTCATCATAAAAACAAAAAAAGGTATCTGTATTATTTTTTCAGTTGTGATCATAAAGCATCAAAATACTGCATTGCTGAAGTGTCATTTCTTTGTCATTCATAATTTTTAACCCATCAAATTCAAAGCAAACCAAGCCAGAAGTTCCTGAGTTGTGTAAAGCTGTGCAACTCTAGTAAAAGAGAAGGCAGTGCACTGTTCTGCTGAGAGCTCAGGGCTGAGGTTTCCTGTGGAAAGCTGCAGTGATCAGAGTGAAAAATTGCATTCCTCACAAATTTCCTTGCAGGACCCCATCTCATTTATTCTCCCTCATGCCTTCCCTGTAATGCTGCAGGTTGGCCACATTGAAGATGGCACATACTGGACCTCACCCTGAGCTCTGAAGTCACCAGAAGTTCACTTCTAAGTTTAGCCCCACTGGGACTGGACATAGATATGTGGCATTTGGATTAGCTGTAACATTTTAGGCCAGCCACCTTGCCAGTGAAAATGAGCATAACTACAGTGATTTCAGAGGAGGTCCTTTCAGCTGGCAGTCAATCTTGAACAGCAGTTCCAGAATCAGTGAAAGAAAGTTCTGAGTATTCCTGCAGAAACCCTGCTGCCTTTTGCTTAGATAATGGGTGACTACCATCCTTCAGATTAAAAGTAATTTGTCAGATGGAAACAGTCTAGTAGAGAAATACTGCTGTACCATTAAATGACAGGGGCTTTGTCTGTGGTATTGCTTGAATTAACCACCTTTGCAATTAAATAGAACTATACTAAGTGAGCTTCTTTTAAAATATTGCCGATGCATAATATCTTTTTTGTACTGCAAATGTTCTGACATTAAATATGACCTTTTAACACATTTTGCTTTATAAAGTAACCAGAGACCACTGTTCAGTCATAATTGCCTCAAGAATCCCTCTTGACTTTCCACATATGAGGCAAACCTTTATCAATAACATGCTAACTTTATCTCTGAAGTAAAGAAGGGAGAGGTGGGGGGTGGGCGGGGGGGGGCACAGAAGAGATTCTTTGGAGCTATCACTGACAAAAAGCCATTATCTGCATTCAGATCTGCTCACATCTGGGAAATAAATGAATAAATGGTGGTCCAGAAGTTAGGTGATTGGGTTGAGAGGGGTTTTTTTGCTTTTGATTTGGGGGTTTTGTATGTGTGAGAGTTTTTGAGGTTTGGGATTTTTGTTTAATTTTGCCTTTTTTAAACATAAATGTGTTTTAAGGCATTGTAGACTTCCATAGCTACAGACTGAAAGGAGAGGGAGATCTGGTAGCAGATTAAGTTTGGGTTGCTGAGGGAGAATGTTGTGTAGACAGAATTTATTCTAACTGTGGCACATAATTCGGACTATGGCAACAGTCTGTGATTCTCTGCAAAGAAAAATATGAAGACCTAGCTGGAAAAATACACTGCAGAAGGTCTGCCTAAGAATTCCAAGAGGCATGAAAAGAACTTTTTGGACAGCTCTTAAAGCACTGTCTTGGGGTTTTTGAAACAGCTGCATTTCAAACACATCATTGTGTTTTATGTAGAGCAAGATTTGTTGGAGAGGTTGACAGATTGCATCAGTGCTAACTTTTTTTAATGCCTTTGACAGCTATAAAATTCTCAGTGACATGGCTTGAAAAGTAGCATCTGCAAATTGGATTGTCCCTTCTTTTGCCTTTCAGTGTCCTTTTTTCTTTTCAGGCAGAGTGAGGTAACATGTTCCCAAAAAGTCCTTTATGTGCTGAAATTTTTTTTTCCAGTGCAGAAATAAAATGAAATGCACATTTCATATTCTGTGCTTGATGTACTGTTTCTGAACCTATCCCTTCCATGAGTTTCCAAATCCTTTTCTCTTCTCCTCTCTTTTCTGTCTTACTCAGCATATTCCCCTTAAAGCTGTATCCTTCAAGGTCATAGTCTGCAGAGAGCTAATTGATTCTTCTTTCTCCTGGAGCCTGGAAGAGAAAGCAGAAGAGAGACAATCCTGGTAATTGTGTCTGGTGTATTAGATTCAAGACTGGTCTTGCTTTTTTTGTTATACTTTGCCCTTTTATCAATACAGAAATATTTCTTAATGTTTAGCTTACCTTTTGTATTTTAATATCATTTTTCCTTTGCTGAAAGAGAAAGGAAAGGTGGATGTTTTAAAGCATTCCCATATTTAGGGAGCTTGTCATCTTAGCATAATTACACCAGAGAAGATATTATTACAAGCAGGATATAATAGTACACCCCAACCTACAATCTCCCTCCCTCTGAGAAGATACGCAGATTGTAATATTGCTAACTCAGTTCAGAAGCTAAATTTCACTTCTTCTAACACTATCATCTTTAAATGCAATTCCACCCTTTATCAAGGCTGGTTAGAGATTCAGCTCTGTAGTACTGCAAAAACTGTGTTTCTGTAATAATAGCTTTTATACATCTGCAAACCAACTGTTCCCCTCGTTAAAGGTCTTCCTACAGCCTCCTCTTTCAATTTAAGCAAATTTCCCCACAAAACACCCAGAAAGGCCCACGTGGAGCTTGCCATTCTGGGGTGACAGTTCTGCCAAAATAGTGCAGGGCTCCTGTGTTTTGGTTCTGCCCCAGAGCGGAGGTACCTAAGCAAGCCTTGGCTTTGGGACCACAACACTCGTGGCTTGGTGAAGTGCTACAGGGCACACTAGAAGCAGGGCAGGAGGCAGACCACAGCATGATTTTTCTGGAGTGGCTTTCCTTGGGAGCAGAGCAAAGGCCCATTGGAGAGCAGGATCCAGAGGGTGCACGTGCCCGGTGGCACATCCACACAGCCCCTGCATCCATTTCACTTTCGGCTTCCCTGGCCAGCTCAGGTACCATGCGCTGACGGGCCAGCTGCACATGTTATGCCATGCTGGTGGCCAGCAGATGATCAACAGGCATGTCTTCATCTCCCTACAGCACCAGACCTGTGCATGTCCCTTGGGAGGCAAGCAGGACTCCTTCCTATCTCACTTATGCTGGCCCTCGCCTAGAGAATGAGGAAGTGGAAGAAGGGCCCTGCATTACTGTCAACCACCTCTGACTGGGACAACTCCCCTCTAGTGTTTCTGATTTCTGCTTCCACTTCAGGTGTGCTGGGTCAGTATTAGCAAAGGATGCTGCTTTCTCATCCTCGGTGGAAAAAGGTTAAAAGATTGCTCTTGAGGCCTGGTAGTGGTTGTTTACCTGGGAAATAGTCTCAGCTCCTGTCTAAATTTGACAAGCTCCCCTCCAAGATTGACAGGCTCCCTAAATATGGGAATGCTTTAAAACATTCACCTTTCCCTTCTCTTTCAGCAAAGGAAACATAATATTAAAACACAAAAGGTAAGCCAAAGGGAAAGGAGTATTTATTTATTGATAAAGGCATAGTATAATAAAAGGAGCAAGACTAGTCTTGAACTGAGGCACAATGGCTAAATTTCTTGTGTCTTTTTAGAGCTAGAGATGGGAAATACTGAATGAAAATTGTACTGTACCTTGTTTTAGTATCGTACCATAAATATTCCTTACCATTTTTTCCCTGCCTCTTTCACTTCCACTCTTCTTTCTCAGTTCTGCATTTGATGTTGTTTCTCCTATTCACAGTGATTTGGGAAAGTCTCTACTTTAGCTTGATAGCAGGCTAGAGGGAGCCTCTCCTTCCACTTATAGGCGCTGCAACCCTCTAACTTCATTTTAAGGACAGAGGGTTTGTTGATAGCAGCTTCTTGCAGTGTTTGTTCTTACTCTTGAAAGAGTCTAATTCTGACACATGCCCTGTATTTCAAATCCCCATCACAACACCATAAGGTTGAGTCCATGCCTGGCAGCCTCTGAATGTGTCAAGGTCTCAGAGAGCCACAGGGAACTGTACTCACGGGAGGGGAGAGCAGATGATCCAGTACAGGCTCTACCTCAGCCTTTTCTTGCTCACTGTTGCTCTGCAGGGCAGTTCCACAAGAGACTGTTTTTTCCCCAAAGCTTCAAGATGCAGGAAGAGAGCACCTTAAAGCAGATGCTGGTCCATTTCTGACGCAGTACTGGACTTGATTAGCTTCAGATACCTGACTTAAGTGCCTGCATTAGGAAGCTAGTTAGCCTTCAGCTACATATCCAGCATAAAGGGAGAGACTTCCCCGAGGCAATTCCCAGAGTGACTCATGGGGAAAGAGTCACTCTCTTTCCCCATGAGTCTACAGGACGACTACCCTTGTAATTCAGTTTCTAAGTTAAATATCTACTACACAATATGAGGACTCATTTTGAAAGCCGTGATTTCCTTTTATGTGTCCTGTGAATTAATAACATCTTGTCAGAGGGAAGTTACAATTAATCACGGTTAAGATACCAGACAAGTTTTGAGCCTAACTCAGGAGTGTAGTAAAGAGATGCTGATCTCAGTAGGCCCAGGAGACACAACTGGGCCTCCATTAACAAGCAGCAATAAAGCAAGTGCCACTGTACTGAGCCAGCCAGTCTGTATTTCTTTGCTGTTCCAAAGGTCATGGCAGCTCCTAGATGTATATACTTGTGACAGGAACACTCATGGGGACTGATGGGGTGAGATGCACAAGATGCAGCAATTTTTGGGGAGTTTAGGTCCATTAAGCCTTCTAAAGTGATAACTGAGTCTTCCCCTCCCCAGTCTGGTTAATTCACACGGTCTTTAAAATGTCCTCAGCAAGCACAATTTGTTCGGACAAATTTATTGTTTTGTTTCTTTCTGTATCTCTACCACCCTCCTTTTTAGCACTTCTTGGTTGCATGGAAACAGTTCTTCTATTTAACATGAAGCAAACAGTACGGACTGGTCCTGTGTTTCTTTCTCTTGGACAGGCACCCCAAATTCATGGCTTTCAAATTTTCCTCATGGGTGTGGTTTCTCTTTCATGCACCATTTATCGTCCACAGAACATGGTAGAGAAAAAGCAGTATTTCCTGGAGTGTCTTTTTCTTCATAACAATCTGAATTTCTCAGTACAAAACAGTAGTCTGCACTTGTATTTATTTTTTAAAGCTTCATTTTACTTTGTAAACTTCCATGAGAATAAGTCATGTATTTGTGCTACATGGAGCCTTTTGCATGTTCTCTCTCCTCATTTATATACAGATGCATATGTGAGTATAGGGAATACAATAGATATACAAAGTATATGGCTATTATTTCTTTATAAAAAATGACATCTGCGACTGTTCTGCATCAAAACTTTCTAAGCAAAACTGATTAATAATTGATGTAATTACAAAAGTCAGGGTTTGGATTTCCACTGCACAGGACTGAAGTTATCCTCATTCCATATCTGTTGTACTTTTTACACTAATTATACTGTTTTATTTCCTGTTAATGCACTGCAAATAAAACACACAGCAGCCTACCTCAGATTTGCTGTGCCTAACTTCTGGTTACAGAGAAACCTTGGGGAACTTTCTCTGCATCAGATGAGAAAGCACAATTTGGCTTGCTGGAGGGTAAGTAGCAGGTTAATTGTGGTGCAGAGCTGGAATGATATAAATGAGCGTTTTCATCATTTGCAGTCTTGCTAATGGAAATGCAATAGATTTGCTGCAGAAATCCAACTCAGAATCAATAGCAATGCAATGAGGCAGCTGGTTCAGGGAGAGCACATGTGATGACAATCTGCTGCAGACAGTACCTGGGCAGAGATTGCACTGTCTCTCTTTCAGGAGAGGGGAGACAGACCCAAAAAATGCCATGGTAGGTGATAAAATAATTTTGAAAGGAAAATGCCTATTTCACCTAGGATGGGCTGGAATTAGGAGAAAAGGCTTTCTCTGACTAAGGGAAGAGAATTGTTTTCTTTGAGCGATTCAGATCTGTTTGGACTCAAAGCTGGGTTTTTGTTACACAGTACTAAGTTAAGCAACGGCAGGAGTCTTTTGCTTCAGGTCGTGTTCAAGCGACATGAAATCAAGGACTGAATCATGGTGCGTAACTTTGGAGATGGATAGGTGGGTTTAGAGTATCTTCTGCCACAGGGTTCTGGCCTCTTGTTCCCCAGGCAGACCATAGAGAGTAGCAGACCCTGTCTGTTGTGGACTGTTTTGTATTAGGCACACTGCCTACCTTTACAATTTATAATGAAAGGAGACCAGTTTCCTGGAGAGTGAGCACTGTGAATTACATCTTGATCTTTGACTTTAAAACATTATGTGAAGTACCAGACACAGTAGGAGGTACACATTAAACTCAAGAGCTGGAGCATGACCATTGTTTGCAGCTAGAGAGCAGCAAGGGAGAAAGCATTATTTTGAGGTAATGTGAAGTCTGCTTGTTTACACCCTGACCTGTCTCATCGTTCTCCCCCATCTGCAGTAGAGTGTTAGTCACTGAGAAAAAAGAAAAGGTTTTAGCTGCGGAAGAATTTGCAGGAACAAATCCAGTGGGACATGGCTGGCCACCACTCAAGGCTTCCCTAAGATAAACCAGAGGCAAGGTCCATTCAGCTCTGGACAAGATCACTGGTATTGTGGCATCCACCTATTATGTTTGGTCCTGTACTGTTTTGCTACAAAAGCCTTATTTCCATGTACATCTTCCTGCAAGAGTATATTCAGCTTTTTCACATATGCTTTCCCTACCCCCCTCCCCCACTTTTTTATATCTCTGCTTCATCCTGGAACTTGCTGGTAGTGCATTCTCATAACTCAGACAGCTTTTTATTTTGGCAGTGAATATTGTCTCAGTTTTTGAGATGAAAGGAAATCAATACTGGGTTGGTAGTCACATGGCACTGGGAGGAGTATATGAAGCTATGATCTTAAGCATGATTTGTGACATAGTTCAGTATTTCTATGGAATTCCTGAAAGATATTTGAATTTTACAATTTTCAACAGTCAATTAATTCATGTGATTAGACAGATCAAAGTAGAAAAAAGAGTATCAAGCTCATTCAAAAGCCGTTCTCTTATGCAAAAAAAAAATTCTCTGAGCTCATAAAAGATGACTTGAATCTTCTAAGGTGGTGAGTGGAAGCTAGTGTAAGGCTGCTGGAACAGCATCTTGAGAAGGGAAACTTGGGCTTTTCCCTATATTAAATTAATCTGGATAATTAATTTAGTATTTCAGCTGGAATTAAATGGCCTGAATTTTCACTGGTATAAAGGTTCTGAGGTCTGTAGCCCTGTAAGACCCAGCAGAGCACTGGAATGCACTGGTCCATGACCTACATGGCACAGTGTCATCTCAACTAAGGCTTCTTCCAGTCTTCTCAGGTGTGAAGCCTGAAAGCAAGACACTGTCTGTCTTTTCCCTTTGTCTAGCATCTCTTTTAAATAAAACCACATACTTTGAAAATATGTGTTTGTATTCTGGCCACTTGTTCATTTACACCTTTCTCTCCTAGATGAAAAAGTTCTTCTGTGCCATGTATTTCTCACTCACAAAGGTGAGTAATCAGTACACTGTAATCAGCTCAACTTTGGATAAACCTTTTCGGCAGGTAGGCTGAACTCCACGATTCTCCCCATGGAGGAATTTGTTTTCAGTCCTTGAATTATTTCATCCCTCTTCATGCTTTCTTATTTTTAGGATAAATAGAGCCATAATTTTGGTGGTACTTAGACAGGGACTAGTCCAAAATCCCAACAAAGGACAATAAAACCTGCTTGTTACCTTGATCACTGTCCAGAAGTACTCAAGATGCATAAAGTAGCATCAGTTTAATATTTTAAGCAGTAAATCAATAATAATGTCCATTCAGAGCAGAAGACCAATGACTCACACATGCAAGGGTCCTCACCAACCTGCTTCTATAGTCCCCAGGGTTGCATACTGCTTGTCACTGGGGTGGAACAATAATCCTAAGGGCCATTCAAGGGAAGAAAAGACAAATATGGCTCAGCCTTGGCAATGCTGTGTGAATTTTAGGAGGAGTTTCAGCTCCCTCATTCCCCATCTGGTTCTGTCCTACTCCGAAGAATGCCTTCAGCAAGGCCTCTTGGGTGAACAGAGGCCAGCTCAATGATTTTAACTGTGTGGAGTTCCCCTATACACTTGACTTCTGCTCGTGCTTTCAAAGATTTCTCCCTCCATGCCCCTCCACTGACATTTCTCCCACTGTTGGCCCAAGGACCATTGCCTCACTTTGCCCTTTGTTCAGTTTATTATCTCAACTCCTCCAGCATTTGGTTCTTCCTTCATAAGTGGAAACAGTCATAGTGCATGGATTACTGGAATGGGAGGATTTTGGTGGTAGCATTGCTCCTGTCTACCCAGTTTAAAGACACTTTGCCTGTGGATTCTTTTGCGTTTCTGTCCTGCAGTGGGTATGCTGAATGGACTTAGCCTGATAGGGTTTCGTTACGCCTGAGCATCGTTTATAGTATCAGGAGATGAGAATAATGGGGCATGATCATACCAAGAAAGTCACAATGGCTATTAATGTCAAGATGTCTGGGATTTTTAAGACGTTATATTTTCAAGATAGCTTTTCTTGAGCTGTGGAGCTCAGCAGGACAGTTAGCAGTGTGACAGCATTAATGCCATAGCAAGGGAAATTAAGTGTATCAGGGTGAGAAGGACAAGTATAGGGGAATGGAAGAATGATTATTTATGTATCTGGTCTGAGTTAATCAGGGAACGAACCAGTGAGTATGTTGTTATGATTTTAGGAATTAAGGAGTATAGGATCAGAAGAAAGACAAAAAGCTTCCTGCTGTGTTGGTACAGGGCCTTGAAGAGGCTTGAGCTCTTACCTGAAAAAGCAGAACATCATTAAGTAGCCAGGAAAGGGCCAGGAAACTGCAAAGAATTGATTATACCAAGCACAGGAGAGCAGGGAAGGTCTGATATTTTCTTGACTGGATAAAAACAGGCAGAATCTGTTCCCCAGTGCCACAGGTATTTACAGTCTGCGTGGGACTTGCAGCAGATCCCAAAGCAGCTTTTCCCCTGCTGAGGATCTGAACTAGGAATGCAATCATTCACTCTGTCTATCATACATTTCTAAGGGATCCTCTGTCGGGCAGATCATCTTGCCATCTGGCCATGCTGAGTAAGCACTCTTCACTCCTCATTCTCATTCTTGGAGAAATCCAAGGAAGTGCCGTTCACGCCCTGCTTTCTCTAGCCACTCCAAGGGCTGGAGTCACTCTGCCTGTGCTGCAGACACTGCAGAGTGTCTCTCTGTTACTGAATTCTCTCCCATCACTTTGTTCAAAACCCCTCACTCCACTCCAGCCTTTGCCTCATGGAGGTTAGCCAGCCCACCCTTCTTTGTGGAGGTGTTGATTTAGCATAATATTAACAGATTTTGAATGTCATCATTAAAAATTTTTGCAAATTCCTTCAGCTACATAATTTTTGGGACATACAACTGTATATGCATTCTCTTTGTGAATGAAGATAGGCCGTGTTTCTGGATGAAAAGGCCAATGAATGCATTAGGACACAGACCTCTCCTTCAAAATAAATTAACAGAAAGGTACCTTAAAATTCTCCTTTTGGTTTATAAAATGGTATCTGGCCAGTAAAGCCATCAGAATGGAATTTGAACATGTGAACATTTAAGAACATGGCTGGCAACCTTTCTGTTGTTTGCTATCTCCAAGCATTTGAATTTGCCGTGCTGTAGAGATTAAAGGAGGCCTCTCATATAAGTAGCTTCTCAAGCAACCCTGTAATTTTCCTAATTCTTGCTAATAGATTGTTTAATGTGTGCAGTTTTTACTTCTCCACATTTGGAAGAAGAATTAAAAAGACATGTTCTGTAAGCGTATTCAGATAACTGCTACGAGCCCAGGCAGCAGATTTACTAGCTGTGAATCAGAGGAAGTACTAGTTCACAAAAGACACTTAGCTAGGCAGAAGCTGGCAGGGGAGGGGACTGAAGACAAATAAAACAGAAAAATATTCTGATGCTTCCTGAACAGAACTGAGATCCAGGGAGTACTGCATGTCAGTGTGCCAGGATTCAAAGTAGAATTTGGTCTCTAAATTCACTCACCCTTAACATATCTAGCAGCTTCCCCTAGCTGCAGAATAATATGTGGTTATGCTTTGCTTTTGCTTTTGCAGATTATCTGTAATGTCTTCTCAGGGGTGTTACTGATACTTTCAGGATGCTAATACGCATTGATTTTTAACAAATGGGTATACCAACACTACTGTCTGATGTTAACTTACATTTAATTCATACTTTAATTTTCATACATTACTCTGTTTTACAAATGATGATGACATAATGACAATTTTTTTCTGATGATTGATCAAAAATTATGACTTAGCAGAAACTCAGACACAGTGTTCAAAAAGCACTATTGGCAAATGTTGGTCAGGTCATGTAAATACTGCCCCTTCAAAGGAAATCTTAAAAATGTCACTCACTAGAGAAAAATCAGACAAATAACTTGATCAGGACTTCTGTGTAATGACAGGTCACGTAAGAGAAAATTTGGAGTGTTCAAGTCTGGCAGGGAAATTTGCATTATGCAAGACTGAGGTGAAAATAGATTTTCCAAGCGGGAAATAAACCACAGTTCTTTTAAGGATGAACACGTTAAACTGCAGAAACTTTTCCTTTGGTGGTGGTTAACTAACCTCCATCAACCATAGTAATGTCACCAATTGTACCACAGTAACTTGCTACTCTAAAGTGACTCATATCCCAATCTCATCAAGAGAAAAGCTTTAGCAAATTCAAATCTCTCCCTCTAGTGACTTTGGGTTAATGCAGATTTCTTCATGTTTACAACAATTGCTTGAAACAACTTTTTACCTACACACTAGTGTTTTCACTGAAAACTAGTGGGCAATTCAGCTACACCAACCTTTGTTTTACCTTGTGCTGAATTCAGGGCTGGAAATGCTCTTTACCTTTCCAGTTGCAGCTCAACCTCTCCAGGCTTGAATGTAAAAGTAGAAGAAATGTTGGGATGATCATTTGAAATCTTGGAATGATGCTTTTAAATCTAACGCCTACTCTGCTTTAAATTCTGCTTATTTAAAAAGCATTGTATTAAATTCTCGTGGAGATCCCATATGGTGAATATTCATAAAGTGTAAGAAGACTGTGTAGCAGAAGGACTACAAATCTAACAATATTTGTTAAAGTATGAGGGTTTCTGGGGATGTTCACTTGTTAACAGAGCTTTTAAAATTGCCAGATTGTGACTTCCCATGTGGGATCTCAACCTCAGTCTTTCCTGTGCTTCATTTTCTCACACTGCTAGTGATCTGCCCTTTTCATTGCTTGAGAAGCATTGTGCTGCTTGTAATTCTCAGCAGACCTGGACTCAGAGTTCTGCTCCTTAAGGCAGCTCATGTTTTGAATTATGCATACATCCATTTCAGAGGGGCTGCATTTCATGGCTCCTTTTTGGGGGTGGTGATGTAAGGGAGTTTAAGTACTATAGTGGCACTTTTCATTTTTCATGTCCTAGCCCGGTTAAGAGCAAGCCTTGAATTGTGTCATTTTTCTCTCATGTGACTGTTTAATCACCTGAGAGCGCACCAACCAGAGTTTTGTGGTAAGATTGATTATATTCCCAACAAAGTGCTTCCTTCAGCTGAGCGCCAGGAAGTAGCCAGTTTAGCAGCTAATGGGCTTCAGTCTGATGTGAAAATGGCGACTGTGATGGAAATGTCACTGCAGTGCACGCCAGCCCTTTCAGCTAGCTGCATGCTGAATAGTACTGAAATGACTGGAGGCTGCTCAGGTTTAAAAATATGGGGAGATACTCCTAATTTCGA
Organism: Coloeus monedula; assembly: GCF_965178545.1. Taxonomy (NCBI): domain Eukaryota; kingdom Metazoa; phylum Chordata; class Aves; order Passeriformes; family Corvidae; genus Coloeus; species Coloeus monedula. The sequence continues at coordinate 52,173,609 of NC_138822.1, forward strand.
CTACACAAAGCTCTGCTGTGTAGCACACCTTTGAAAGTGCCAGGGCAGCATGTGTAGGAATATCCAGACATGCAAGTGGAGAAGAGTATTGCTGCAGGTGTAATGATGACTTTTTTTGCCCTGTTAGCCTTTATAGGGCTGGTGCTATGAGCTTTGCAATATCAGTGCTGGCGTGGGCAAAGGGTGCTGTGGAATCAGCTGGGACCCCAGTTTGCATGGCATGAAATGGAGAGAACCGCAATGGAGTGATCTTCCATTTAACACCACCCAGCACCGGTTCTGACAGCAGCCTACATTCACATCCACTACAAGCCTGGGAGAGAGCTAAGGAAATATATTCACCAATCCCATTTTACACAGCATGAGCTCTGTAGGTGACAGTTTACAAATGTTTTGTCTTGCTTGAATGAATTCATAGTCTCTGAGTGTCAACAGCCCCTCTTACAGATGCCTCTGTGATTTACCATGTATTAACAGAGGAAACCTCTGGCAGCACCAAGAATGAAGTTTCACAGCCTGAGAGGCAGCTGTGCTCCCTTTAAGCAGTAGCATGTGCTAAGGAAAATCCAGGAAGAAAGAGTAGAAAAATCACAAATAAAGGGTAGTAAGTATAGACTTATACTTACAGACATGTGCATAAAGACACAGCAAAGTAAAAATCATTCCAGAATCCTTCTCTCTTTGCAAGATTTTTTCTTTTTTTTTTATTTTTCTTTTTTTTTTTTTTTTTTTTTTTAAATTTATGGAAAGAAATATTGTTTAAAATACATAGGAAGACAACATGCCTTCACTGTTAAAATGCCTTCCTGGCATTTATTGCTAAAAAGGAATGAAATAAATGCAAACAAAATAAGATCCTGACATTTCAAGTCAGACTGTTTTTCTGTCATTGTCATTGTAATAGACTGTTAGCTAATGGCTCCCTTCAGGGGGAAAAAAAAAAGCTATGTTGCACTTCTTTGCCAGCTGACAAAGTACTAGTTAACCAAGGTCTGGTGATTATGTTTCCCAAAGCTGAGAGCTCTGAGTGTTGTAGACTAGTTGTTCATCTTTTGGCTGAACCTCAACTAGCTGCAGGGCCTGTTTGTGTTCGTATCTGGTTTCTGGCTTTGTTTTGTTTATTTGTTTGTTTTAAATAGAGACTGATTGCTTCTTTCCAATCTTGGCTAGTTTCAGTTTTTGTATGTAAATACACAAAATCAGATCATCATTTGCTTGAGCCCTGCCTGGTCCAATGGCTGTTTTTCAGCCTGTCCGTTGTACAGCATGGGCTCAGGCCTCAGTTCCTCAGCCACTCATGGAGCCCAGTTAAACCTAGCAGCCTTGGTGCTCACAAAGCGAGGCTGCAGGGATGACCTTTACACCATCACCTCCCGTGTTGCTGGCCAGGGGATCTCTCCCGGGCGACAGTCACCATGAGAGTGATTATGTCCCTTCTTCTCCTGCTTGGGTTGGAGGAGGAAGGAGCCCGCACTCTGACAGATAGAGATGCACAGCTGTGGAGAGGAAGAGGAGCTGTGACGGGCCTGCTGCCCCATCACCATGGTGGTGGCAGGTTGCCAGCCATGTGGCCAGAAGGGAGGGCAGTCCCACAGCACTGACTGGGGAGGTTGCAGGCATCCAATGAATACACAGCATGAGAATAGCTCCAGCCCAACAGGCAAAAATGCAGACTCTTTGGGCAGGAGAAGGGAGAGAAGCACTTTCTGAATACCCATGGGACAGTCATAGGCCTAAGTGCAATTTCTTTGGCAGAAACCACCTCCTTGCTTGTCAGCCCTGTCCAGAAAGATTTTTTAGCTTTACCCTTCACTATTGTCATTAATATAATAAATTGAGGATAATTGCTTGGTTTGAAACAGCTCTGTCTTCTACTGTGTAGGTAGGGAAATGATGCCAGGAACAATCCTTTCTTCTCCTGCCAGTTTGCTTTTCTCTGCAGCAGGGATATATACCAGTTCCGTATAGATGCTGCTGTTAGCAAAAAGCAACCTAAGCACTGCCTCAGCTAGAAATGCAAGATTGATTACATTAGATGTGCTTTATTCCTGGTGTCCTGCATGAAATTAGCTCCAAAATAGGTTAATACTGTTGCTTCAGAGTGGAAAATGCCAATGTTAATATAGGGTTTGTTATGGATAGACAGCTTGGTACAGAGCGCAAATGCACTGCCAGACTTGTATTTGAGGAGAGAGGTCAAATGAAGGTTTGCATGGGATGGTATCTCCTATACCAAACTCAGTGTGTGACCAGTTGCTGGGATAACCCAGGGAGCCGTATCCTCTTTACATCTAAGTTCAGCTCTGCTGAAACATGTTTTCAGCCATGAAAACTGAAACATGTTTTCAGCCATGGTCCAAATTATTCTGCTGCTTCACGATTAGGACAGGACACCATGACAACACTTTAAATCCCACTTGAAAGTGAAACATGTCTTCTGGAAAGCATCTAGCTTGAAACTGCAGGGAAGTTACTGGAAACAAAGCAGAGCACATGATGCCTACTGCAGGGACAAAATACTCTGCAGCGTCCTCATGCACTGCAACAGATGGATCATAACTTTTTTGGTACAACTCATGATAACTAAAAGGCATCAGGCCTCTGCTCCAACATCAGTGATGGCGGAGAGTTTAAGGAATTTTTCATGGCTCTAAAGTTAGGAGATCAAGTTTTACTTTGTCTTTGCTTTGTGAAGCTTTTCTGCAATGGTCCATTGCGCAGAGAGGAAACTGACATGTCCAATCATATGAAGCCAGTGCACTGCCTAAGTGAGGGCTGTGGTTCTTGACTTTCTGGGGATTGATGTGCAAATGAGCAAACAAGCCTTTTCCATCTGTCTTATCTCAAAGTGCCCTTGGAGTTTAGTTTTTGAGTGTTACTGTATGAACAGTGTGGGCTCCTACTTGGAAATGAGTGTTACAGGTCTACTCACAGTCAGAATGGAGATTTGTGCAGAGCTGGAGTGAATTTGGTTTGAAGGGGTTTGGTTTGAAGGAGTGCCCCAAGAGGGAGAGAATTATGCTATTTCATGGCCAAGGAGTGCTGCACAGACAGTCACATCATGCTCCCATATCCCCAGCCCCCATGTGGTACAGAACATCTCATTTGTGGCAGCCCTTTGCTGTTAATTCATCTTCCAGAGCAGGTATTTCTAGGGCAAGATGGTGGCTTCACACAGTAACCTGGAGACGCCTGAACAACAAATGACCTGCTGCCCTTTAGGTGAAGACTGGTGCTAAACTACCAGTATGGGGCTGTGTACTTGGTTGATTGTTCTTCAGGACTGCAGGCTGTGAGGAGGTCCCAGTCCTTCATCAGAGACTGATTATGCCAACATAGTTAAATTTTGGGGGTCAGGACCTGCTAGTTCTTTTACATGTTTTCCTGGTCTTTGCACCTTCTCAGGTCATAGCTTATATCCATCCTGCAACCCAAGTACCTTTTGGTAAATGCAAGAGGAGTAGTCAACTGTATGGCAGGGAAACAGCATCTCTGAGACTTCACAGTATCTTCTGTTACTGAGCAAGGGTTGCATAGTTCATGCAGTGCTGCAGTCCACAGGGCATGAGGCAAAATGCTGCACACCTCTTAGACACCAAATAACAAAGAACTCTTTGGCTCACAAACTACCAGCAGCCAAAGTGATGCTCTGTCACATGATCCATCTGTTTCATGTTCAGAGTGGGATAGAAAGCAAACACACTGTAGGCTATTTTTCCCTTTTCCAGTGAGTTGGTCGATATGGCAGGGGGACGATCTGTCGTAAGAGGTCATTAAGGAGGAAACATACCTAATTTTCTCATAGCTACTCTTACAACAGAGAGCATGTGTGAGTTAATGTCTAATTAATAAAGCTGTAATTTTAGGCCTGACTGCTAAGCTCCTACCAAACACACTGGAACAATCAAGCACCTGTTTGCATTTACTTTGTTGGGATGACCTCTGAGGTGGATTTCTACAGGTATTAAATCTAAGTATCTGGAAGATAACTGAGAAACATGGATTCAGCATGCAGTGGGCAGTGGCCTTGTATGCTATGTCCCTGTCTTCTCACCCTTTCTTAGAGATTTGAAAACCCAAAACCAAAAACAGCTGTAGTAAACAAGGTTTATTGTCCTATTGCATTCTCTGATACTTGTGATTAACTATCCGTCTCTCAACTACCCTTGTCTACTTTCTATTTCCAAGGTACTTTTTTGTTTTTAAGACGTGTCTTGCATTCTGAAGCATTTCAGTGGTATATTGTTTCCTGATTGCAATGCCTTATATCATGTCCTGGTTATCCGACACTTTTAGAGAATGACAGGGAAGCTAAAGGCTCTTTATCTATTGCCTTGGGACGTGGCTAAGACTCCTTTCACTTAGAAATTCAAGGTCTTTACAGGGGAAATGGGAGAGTTGCAATGCCTTCTCACTAGGCAAAAATTACTGTATTGTTACAGAGATCAAGTATAATCTTGAAAGCCCCTAGCATATTAGCATTGCCTGATTCCAACTAAGAACTGGTAGAACAATATTTCCAGGGGACCATCTATTATTCATCTCTTTTTTTCTCTAAAAGAAAGACCATAGACCCAGAGCATAACTAGTTTTACTTTTGCTTCAAAAGAAATGCCATGCTGTTTCATCTTTCATGGTGCAGTTAGGTCCTTTTGGAGAACTCTGTAACAATCTGTTTTTGCCATGATGGGGGAGGCCATAATTTATTCTGCCTATAAAGGGCTTCTCAGGAGTATAAGGCATTAACAGTGAGCAAGCTACCAGGTTCGTAAATCTCCAGAGACAGATAGAGAGCTCTCTAGTAAATGAGGATTCTCGTACAGCCTCCCACTCCCCTTTCCAGTGTGTTGCCAGTCTTAGGGATGACAATTATACCAGACCTTTTCTAGTAATGTTTTACTCAGTTCCTCACACACAAATACACTCAGCTCTGTAATTGCTTCTCATAAAATACATTTGTCTGCCTAACTCCTGCTATGTCATTCCTGCAGTGCAGGTTCTTCCTGGTGCTAACAGAGGTCTTGCAAGCTCAGGAGCATGCAGCCACAGGGGAGGGTTCTGAAATCCAGTCAGGGCCTGGATTATCACAAAAGGGTATTGTATTGTGCAGTAGCTGCCTGAGGCAGGACTCACCCATACTCCATGCCGACCAAGCTACTTAGGTACCACAAAAGATGTATGTGCTGCCACAGGGGCTGAATGTGACCTGAACGGGGGGGCAGAACTAATCAGCTCTCTCCACAAGCACAGGAGTGTTGTTTTGAGAGGCACACTGTTCTGGGCAACATGGGCAACAAGGGTCTGTTTTCTCAGGGCTGCATCTCTTCATGTTCACCCTTTTGTCATCATGGATGTGACCCAGCTTTGCTTTGGACCAAAGCTCAGAGAAATTCACAGCAGCAGTGCAGAAAGCTGCAGGTTTGAGCCTCAGGAGAAGCAGTGTGTGCCAGCTGCAATGCCTGGCCAATAACCAACCACTTTCCATGCAGGCTGGATGTCCCTTGTGCTGCCCAGCTAAGGGCACAGCTAAGGGGGACTACTCCCTATGGGCATGTGAGAACGGAGAGCAGAATAGATGCAACAGCATGGCTTGGCCTGTAGTGCTTACTGGTTTGGGCTGTAATTGTACACAGAAGCTCCACAAAAACAAAGTCGCAGCTGCTGGCTCATTTTGTGTGGCAGCCCTTAGTTAATGCTGTGTAATGTGAGAACTGCTCTCTGCCAAGACCACTGTGTCCCTCCTTCTTCTGGCCTCCCTCCCCACTACCAGATGCATCTCCAAGCTCAAAACCTGTCCCTCCTGACCTGGATGAGGAGTGCATCAGGGCAGACTTTACATGAGTGGACAGGAGCAAAATCCCTCACAGCACAGGCTTTGTTCTGTTACATAAAAGCCACATGGACATGGTCAGGATTATTGCTGTTTCCTTCTTTGATTATGCAAGCTCACATATTGCTCACAGTCCAGACTCATAGCAACTCATGCATAGGAGTAGATCAAATTAATCCCTTTACACTCAGGTGCGAAATCCCCTCCCCGGAACAGATTCATACGCAATACCCACCCCAACCCCCTCACATTCCTCCCAAGGAGCAGTGAAAGGCACTGGGGGAATGCAGTGAGACTGACATTCAAAGCTGTGGAAGATAACATGCTTAGCTATTGGTTGATGGATGTTCTGTCTTCTCTTTTTCCTCCTAAAAACTGTATGAGATGGAGGCAGGCAAGGAGGAATTGGGTGTGTTTTACTTCAGAGGTAGAGTTCAACCCTTTTAGCAAATCTCCTGAGATGTCGACCACCTTATTTAGGTATTTAAATCCCTCTGAAGATCTGCCCATGCATTAGAGGAAGGTTGCACTGCCAGTGGAAAAACAACTTCTGCAGCTCTAGCCTTGGTCTATTTCATCCCAATAAATATTTTGCTGTTGTCAAAAATGAAATCCAGCATTGCTTTCCGCTGGCTTTCTGCCTGCAGAAGGGAGGTGAGACAGGCTCTTGCTGCAGTAGCACATTTTCCCCATAGCATCTGTTCTGCCATTATTTACCTAGATTGTCAATAAAAGCTCCTGCTTTTGTGAATTCAACCAGTGTAGATGGTGTCAGCTGTTACTTGGATCGTGGCCCTGATTTGGTCAGCTGTTGTCAAAAATTACTAATGACTATTGACTAAAGATCTGCAAACTTTAATTAAGATAACAGTTCTTTAAAGATACCTGTTTTGTAATAAAAGGCACTTCAGAAACATGGACAGTCAGAACGATTGACGTAGAAGTTGGTTATAACCAAGTGATGTATTCCACCAGTGTAGCACTTAAAACACAAGCAGTGGAGCATGGCTTGTAATATCCATTCAGATACAGACAAAAAGCAATTAGTACTCAAAGCTTTCTTAACAAAATATCAGCCTATTCAGTTCTGATACTACATGAGCACCTGTACTTCATTCCTCTGCAATGTTATTTTTTCATAATTCCTAATTGTGTTCACTGCAAAAATAAGTTTGAAAATCTGGGCAGCTAAAGATCAAAAATCCAGAGGCCAAAACCTAGTGTGTCATTTTAAATGAGATTTTAATTTTCATGCCAATTTCATGACTTTTCAGCACTTAGGATTGGCAAGATGAACTATATAACGTTTTAATGAGAAAACAGGCTTCAAATCTAGGCATCTTCAGGGATCTGGATTTTAACAGAATTTTTTTTCTGAGTTAGAGTAAGACATATTTTAATTCGTTTTGTTTTGTGGCAAGCCCTTCAGGCCAGGCTTCTGGTTTACTTTTCCTTGTTCTAAAAAGTCTCCCCTTTGGCTGAATAAAAAATAAACAGGCCCATATATGTTATTAATGGAAGATCTGCATGATGTTACAAATGTTTAAAATCCTCTAGAATGTTTCAGAAACACATTGGGTAATCTTTTAAACTTTTTGGAATTACTCCACTAATAGTTTTTTCCCACAGGAAATTACTATTATATTCCCAGTAATAAACATCCAGCATCCTCCAAATGACACTAAACTGATGAATTGTGAATATTGCTTTCCACGCAGCCCTCCACAAAATTTCATGTGTTCATATGCACATGTACATGCATACAAACATACCGTGATCCAAACACAGAATGTTTGCCAAACACAGCATCAGGATCTTTTTCACTTCTCACTAATTCCCCTTCACTATCTCAAGAGTTGCATGTCCTGTGTTGCTCAGAAAGTTGTGTCCACAGAATATAGCAATCCGTCTTGTTCTGAGTATGAAAGGTAGATCTGAGCCAACCAAATGCTTTTATCAGCTGCCCCAAGCAGACTGGTAATTTTTGCTAAAATCTTTCATTGTAAGCCTACTCTAAAAACTAAACTCTTTTTGATCTGTTATCTAGTGCTAGTGCTCTTTATGTAAGGGTTTAAAGGTTGCAGACAGCAATTCACTCAAGGCTCATTTAATTAATATCCTTCTACCAGAAGAAGCATGGAGCAGGTTGCCTGAAAAACCTTCCTTGCAAATTTGAAAATTGAAAATTACAATGGATTACAAGGCCTACTGTGGGGCTAGCCTCTCCCATACACTGAACTGCATTAGAATTTTGAACTCTGAAAGGGTAAATACAAACAGCATGTATCTGATATCAGTAGGGAACCTACATATCCTGGCAAAGTCAGATTTTGGTCTGCAATGATCTGTGGCAGCAGTAGCAGTAAGTTGTTGTACTGATAAAGGTCGGGTCTACAGCTTAAATGTGTACAGTATCTGTTGCCCCATTTCAGCATTTCTGAAGTTATTCACTCCTTTTTGTTCATGTGTTCATATGTTCATGCCCCTGTTTGGGGTGATTATTGCTGGACTCTTCTGGGTTTGTCCACATCCTTGTTCTTCAAAGAGTAGACTGTAGTCTTGCAGTGAGGGCTTGCTGATGCAGCGTGCCGTGGGATGTGCCTTTTCTGTGGCTTTGTTGTTTCCCACCATTTGTCATCCATAATGACTCAGATATCCTTCTGTAGAATTGTTCATACCTACCTGTGTGTTTGTGGCTGGTTCATTCTGTTCCCACTAACCAGCATCCTTCTCCTGTTTTTCAAAATCTTTTCTCATGAAGAGACTGCCTGTATGCACTCATACTCTCAAGACCATAACCAAACTTCTCAACCTTTAGAGTTTTGCCAGTGTGTGACACAAGCCATAACAATGTGTGACAAATGACAAAAATGTGGAACACTTGTGCCCCATTGCGTAGCATGCTGTAATTGACAGATTATAATCGTTTTTAGTCATAAAAACTGTTTACAGAGTGCCTTTCCGGAGAGTATGAGTCACATAAAGCAGTTTGTGTCATTCACTTGTTTACATGTGATTTGCAAAATCAGTTCTTTGGCCAAGTTATCAGATGGCTATGGCCAGATTATCAGATGGCTGAGTCAGAGATCCTCAGCTGGGAGTCTCTGTTGGTACCTTCAAGGGTGAGATAGTGGCCAAAAGAGAACTATCCCACTAACTTAGCTCCTATGTGTGACCTCTTCTGTAACTCTGCAGGTGTTCATGCTCACATGAATTTCCCCACAGAAACTGGACCAGGTGTAACCACTTGCAAATGTGCTACCATCTTATAAAGCCTCTCCCTTATACACTCAGGGCTTATCTCTTACCCATTCAGCCCCTCCCAGCAGAACTCAGAAGGCACAATGTTTTGGAAAGATCAGGCCCCAGCTGTCAGAAAAAATGAGTGAAATGAGATTAGTGGCCATGTCTGAGAACATCCTCACTTGCTAACAGTGCAATGCAAGCATATAGCAGAGCCAGGGATAAAGCTCTAGTCCCCTTCCAGCAAAGCACAAAACCTTAATTGGATGTAACCACCTCCTCTATCCATACAGCTTCTTCGGCGGTGGTTGTGGAGTTAACTGGTAGAAAGCAGCACAGTGCTAGAAAACAAGCATACATCCTGTGGCAAGGCATCTCTCATGCAGAGGGACAAGAGACCACTGGTATTGCTGGCCTGGGAGTTGCACAGTTATAAATGTGACGGTGGAGTCTGAGAGCCCCACAAAAAGGAGTCTTTCACCCTCCTCTGCCATGCCAGCACAAATCCAGTGAATGTGTCAGCAGGATAATGGAACCAGTCTTATAGCAGCTTTAACCCAGATCACATTTAAATGTGCAATCTCACACCCATTCTAAAAACTTGCCACATTCCAGATTTGCAATTGAAATGAAGGAGCCTTGGTGAACATTGCTTTTCATGGGATGCCACAAAAAAGCAATGGCTTTTTTTCTGTAGTTTTTAGAAAGCTGCTACCACAGTGCCCTCATTCCATAAATGTATTGATTATGAGAATAAACTAACAGTGAGAATGGAAGAGGAAAAAAAAGCTTTTGAAGAAGCTCAAAGATGTCTGTTCGGTTACCTGGAAAAACTCCCTAGCCATATTGGCTCTTGTAATCCTCACCTACACCAACATCAAGAATCAAATATTATAATGGCAATAAGCCCTGGATGGGGGAGAACACATAACTTAGACTGATTCAGCAAAATTTGACATCCGCCTTCTCACCCAAAAGTATGATGAGAGCTGTTATTTTTCATAGGTAGACTTGCAGGGTTTTTCCAGGAGGGGGTTCTGATCTAGGCTTCACCAGGAGCAGTCTGGACACAAACACATAGCTAGCTGCAAGTCTATCCCCACTCTAAAAGATAAAGGAGGAAAAGCGTGTTTTAGGCCTTCAGAAACCAAATAAACTTGCACAAAGGAGCTGCAGCTGCTCCTACATAATCTGTGCAGCAAAAAGTAGAAAACACTAATAAAAATCAGGTTCTGAAAAAGCTGCTCCCTTCTGCAGTTACCACTAGATCTGCACAGCAACAGCCACTAAAGACTGCTATGCAGTCATTAGTTATTACAGTTGTTTTAATGAACTGCTTAAAGATGTAGGAAAGCATAAAGTTCCGTGACCATGCTGCTCAAGATTTTTCTATAAACATTGGCAGTTAATGATAAGCATTAAATTAAAAAGCTTTTGCAGTTTGTTGGCAAACTCTTTTGCAAACATATTACATAATAACTCTTCTCAGGACAATATTCTGTCATGAAGATTGTGTCATTCAAGCAAATATTTGATAACTTGAGCCTGATAATTTTCAGGATATAGCTACTTAATTCACAGTGAGGGGACAAGAAATAAAAGAGGACATTCTCATTAGTGTTCATTGTTGCAATATTATTAAGCCAATTTATTATGTCAGGAGTAAGTCCATCGTAATTCAGCTGCATTCAGTGACTTTTTTTGTTCTTGCCTTTACAGTATTTTTTTGCTATATAAAAAAGTAAGTAACAGAGCCCTAAAAGATTGTCTGATGAGTTTGAATGCTTTCTAGTACAAATGCACCTAGAAGTAATTCAGCCTCACCTGAGAGCTAGATATTATGTTAAAAGATAAAAAAAAGAAGGTGCGGGGGTGGGGGGGGAGCACAAAACCTTGCAGTGCATCTAATTAGCAGCCCCTTTTTGGAAGGCAGCATGTCTTCCATTCTTTGTGCACTGAGGGGACTGCCTCTTGCAGTCAGAGTGCTGGACCCACACTGACCACAGTGGGTGGAGAAGCTGAAGGGACGCTGTCCATCAGCTCATGTTGCCCATGTGCATGTGGTTGGTGAAGCAGGTCTCCTGGTGTGATCTCATCAGGAGGCTCTTCATCACAGCTTTGTCTTTTTATAGGTAACAGTAATAATTTCAGATACCCAGAGGCTGGAAATTCCCAAATTCATAAGCAGGCCTTCACACAGTATTGCTTCCAAGTTCTCTTGCCAGCATGGTTTTAGCAAGGCCCAAGCTCTTGTGACATGAGCTCATGGTGACTACTGCTAAGAGTCTGCCTGAGGTGCATTTCTGGATATGCAAGTGGGGATCACACCAGCGTCTCAGGAACAGGGCCCACACCTGCATTAGTTACTGTGCGTAACAGCATCCACCGCAAGGGAGCTTGCACCTCAGCTTAGCAAAATCATGGTAAAAAGTGTGCTATGTCCTTTTTGCTGTAAGGTGAGTTGTGAATGTGTCAGGTTTTGCCTTCCAGGTTTGGTCTTGCAGCAAGGACATTCCCTTCCCCTGCACATACGGATGAGGGTCTGCCAGGTTGACAAGATCTGATTGGGTGAAGGCAGTGGATGTAGATTGTCGAGTATTAGTTTTCTCTTTTCTTAAAAGAAATAAGGAAAGTGTGAGTTTTGGAGGCTCTTAGGCCCTTGGAGGAAAACCATTACTTTATTCAGTTCAACAGAAACCAGATATGCTGGACACTGTTTAACATCTTTTGGTCCTTGAGGACATCTCTGATCGCCTACTGTTAAAGTTCAGCTGAAGGCAAGACATCAGGCAGTTCCACTTCGAACAGAAATTGTCTAATTACTGTGGAAAGGCTGCCTACTTTCCCATGTCCCACTGTGTTTCCTTCACCAGTACAGCCTGCTACTGTGACTCATCTGCCTAGGGCTTAATGAAGTTAGTCTGCAGCATCAAAAGCAATTAAAGTGCTTTTCTACAGCAGCCCCATACAGTTACCTTTAGCTTGTCCTCTGAGAAGTCCTGTGCTGCATCTGCAAAGACTCCCCTGCAGTGTTGCGGGAGCAATTGTGCTGGATCTGCGTGCAGGAAAAATAAACCAGGATTGCTCTTGTCCTCAGTTCAGCATTGCTTGGCAGGCTGGCCAGTCCTGGGATGGAGAGTGTGGGTCTTGGAGTCAGGTGGTGGGGAATGAAACTTGGAGGAGGACTGAGAAAGGAGCTTGTTGATGGCTAGGTCACAGAATCACAGAATCCCGTAATATGCTGAATTGGAAGGGATCCACAAGGAACATTGAGTCCAGCTCCTGGCCCTGCACAGGACCATACCAAATAGTTACACCATCTGCCCAAGAGTATTGTCCCCCCAGTCTTGGGCTAGAAGTGGGCTTGCTGTGTTCCTGCAGGTCTCACAGACTCACCCTCTCGGGATGTCAGTGTTCGCCCCTCCACTCTCTAAAGGCACAGGCAGCACCTGTGAATATAAGCCATGAAATGCTGATGTGCTGTTGGCTTGCTGAGGGCTCTGGCTGAGGTGTTCCAGTTGGGCACCACAACAAAGCTCAGTCTTTTCCAGTCCTTCCCTGCACTGAGAGCCAGCAGCTCAACACTGAACATAATCCCTTTCAGTATATGGAATGCAGATTCGTTCCCACTTCAGGGAACAAGGAGCTTGATATCAGGTCCTTTATGCTCTGGCTAAGTGCACCAGCCATCCCTTGTTCCAAAGGCTGCTGTCCCAAGTCCAGATGAAAACTTTGTAGGAATTTAGGCATTTGGTTTGCTACAGTACTTGAAGTCAGTGCTTCCTGAAAGATTTTTCACTTCAGAGTGAAAAAAAGAAGCTCTCACGCATGCTAATGCATACCCTCTGGGATTTTTCAGCTGAGCAGATGACACTGACAGCCAGCTGGATGTGCACAGTTAAGTGTCACTACCCCTAAGACCTGTGCCTTGTTGGTGTCTTGCTTTTACTGATGCTGGAGCTGATCCTCCTTCAGGCCAAAACTGAAAGGTGGAGAAAGTTGTACACACAGTCAGAGGAAGTGAACGAGGGGTGAACAAAGTTGAGGAGCAAACACTTTTCTGGAAATGCAGGGACTAACTTCCTAAGCCAGGATGGAAGACACCAGAGGCGAATGCAAGAAGCAAAGATGCTCCAGAGATTTACAGGGAGAAAAATAAAGATAGCTGCAGATACAGAAAAAGCAGTATGCAAAGCAGAAGCAGGATTTGAGAGGAAGACATAACAAGTTCTGTAATGCTTAACAGCTCTTACTCTGAAAAAGGCAAGTGTGGCAGAAAGGAGAGAACAGCTTGCTTTGTAGCTGTGGCAGCAGCAGAGATCTGGCACCCTCTCCTCCTACTCATACCTCCCCAGAGCATCTGCCTGACCCCCACACTGGAACGGATGCGATCCCAGTTCTCTTGTTCTCCATGGCTTGAGTCTTGTTGCTTTAGTTTTTAAGATTCATTTGTGGCCATTTCATTCTAGCAAAGCAGTATAGATATGTATTTTTCATCTTTTTTTGTGCTTTATCTCAAGGCTTGTGGTTTTATGCACATTATACATTATATGTAATGTTCCCTGGCAGTGGATGGAAACAGGAACCACAAGCAAGGATGTGTGTGTGTGGTCTCAGGAGGTGATGTGAATGCATAGGCAGTATACTGGATCAAAACCATGCAGTGAAGGAGATAATTTTAGACATAAGCGGCATGCTCTGCCTCTAGGATGCAGGAACTGATCTTGGACTGTTCTGCAGTGTGTTTCTTTCCATTACAAGGACAGGACAACAGCATGAGTCCACTAACTGAGCTGCAGTCATACAGAAGGAATCAGATCCTATTTGATTGCTTCAGCCCAGTGCTGAGCAAGTAGTTTCCACCTCTAGTGAGTTTTCAAGCTGCTACTCCTGGGTGTCAAGCTGGTAGCATCACCACTAGAAAGAGCATCACCCGGGTCTGCAATAGGTACATCTGCCTTGAAACCAGTCTGTGTACCAGCATATAAAACATTGTACAGTGATTTGTTCCTCACTATACATTGCAAGACCTCAGGCTGTTCTGCCAGGGGCTGGTCCTCATCCCAGCTGACTAGCACGACTGTCATGAAGACCCTCAGACCCTTTGCTGAAAAGCACTTGTTTCAGGACCGTGTTAGTATTCTTCATCACAACTGGCACAGACTTTTTTTCCAAAAATCAAGGAGATGCAAACAGTAAAACTCTCATTAAATAAGGAAACAGACAAAAAAACCATAATGCTACACAGACAAACACAGATTTTCTTGTACTTCCCTCCCACAGAGACTGTGGCTCTGTGGTTTGAAAAATAGTGAGTTTTTACATTGTGATTCCTGCACTATGTGAAGGAAGAAATGTTGCATGAATATTAAAAGACTCAGCAAGTCAAAAATAGCCTAGTCATGAGTGAATAGCCTTTGTAACACCCCGTGAGCTGTCTCCATGTCCTCTTCCAAGAGTACAAACCTGGTACTTCTACAGCTCTGTTTTTGGGGTTAGCTTTAGTTTTAAAGTGTTGAGGTTTTGGATGCAAACTGATCCATTGCAGAAATACCTACCCCAGACGTGAGGAATGCCACGTGGACATGGCCAAAGACAGCTGTGTGAAGCGGGAGGGGGTGGGTGGTGGGGGCGGCAGGTGGTGCCCTCTGGGTGCACACAACTCCTATTGTAAGATCTGCAAAATAAGATGAGAGAAAATCTCTGTTTTCACACAGCCTACAACAGCAAGCAAATACGCAGGCAGTACACCAGCACCACAGCCAGCATGCTTTTAGTCAGTAGCATCTCCAGGCTGTAATTTATAAGACATTTCTCAGTTAGTACATCCGTTTCTGCTAGCTCATCATGCAGCAGAATGAGAAAGGCTGGGTTCTCACAAAGTGGTGGAGTGCAGCAATCTCATTTGAATGCTGTGACCATTGTGGGGTAACCTTCCTTTGCCCGTGGGCTGCTGAGACTTTTGTAACACCCTCATTCTGCATTCCCCTTGAGCCAGTAGGTACCTCTGATCACTTACTGAGTTCAGGGGATTGCTGCATGTGCTCCCTGAAAGACTGCTCCGTCACTGTTTCTTGCAAGCCAAGAACAGGATTATTATTTGCAGTATTTTAGGTGACAAAACATGTGAACTAGCCTTGTAAAACTACTACCCTGCCCACAAATTTCCAGAGTACTGCTACAGAGACGAAAAGAAGTTGTAAATTAGCTTTGGAAGAGGGTGATTTTGTGTTGAGATGCTCATTGAAATTCAGAGATAAATGACTGGGGAGACTCACAGCTGTTGAGTATTTTCAGTTCTCCATCAGTGTAACAACTTTTGTCTGCTGGGGTCTGCCTATTTATAAGTCACAGGGACAGTGCAGCCTTGTATATTTTGGGGACAGAGCTGGAGTAGATGGGGCAATTACTGTCCATGGATGTTCTTTCCTGCCAGTCTTCTGGAGTCACAGTTGAGTTATGCTTTTGAAAGTACAGCACTGACTTGGGTTAACTATACAGATCAGCGAGAAGATGCCTTGGTTATAATGGAGTTATGTTGGAAGTAGTCCAGACTCCATCCTAATGTGAGGGGAAATAAGGAAATTCTTAAGTGAGGGAAATTATTTTAGATACTGGTTTAAGGGAATTTGATATGAAAAAATCAATTCTTATTTAGAGGCTATGTATAAGACTGTTAAAATAACAGTTTTGTGTAGCTGAGCATTTTTGGGCAGTAGCTGTGTTAGAGTCCTATTTTCTGCAGTTGTTTGAAATGCTTGAGTTTTCCTCATTTTGTTTGTGACTGCAACACCATCCATTTTTTTCATTACTTTGCCAATCTTATAATTGCTTTCTGATGCCTCAGACCATTTGAGGTATGTCTTTTGGACATGCCATAAAACACAGCAGAATAAAAATTTATTGTGGCTCTATGTCAACACTTTGGGCTCTGTGTGCTGATGAGGGCCTCAGCAGAGACCTTCACTTAGCAGATTGTGTGCTGCTTCTGTTATGCCCGGCTCCTTCAATGTGTGTGAGGGCTGTGTCACTCTTGTTAACCCCTCTGGTTCCATGATCTCATTTTGACTGGCAATACCAGGAGGCACATGCACTTGCAAAGTCATTATGGTAATAAAATAGTGTCAGTGTTTCAGATTCTAATTGCTAAGTATCACACGGCACAATGCAGAGAAGGTCATGCTTCAAAAACCCTGCTCATGGGAAGGGAAGGGAAGGGAAGGGAAGGGAAGGGAAGGGAAGGGAAGGGAAGGGAAGGGAAGGGAAGGGAAGGGAAGGGAAGGGAAGGGAAGGGAAGGGAAGGGAAGGGAAGGGAAGGGAAGGGAAGGGAAGGGAAGGGAAGGGCTATAAGGCTTCAATGTTCCTGTCGTGATCATAGAACTGTCTTTGATCTGTTTGTTGTGAAAAGTCATGGAGAAAGGAGCTAAAACTTTCTTGAATGATTTGTTGTCTGTGTGGAGATGGAATCTCATTACCAACATCATCAAATGTTTCCCAGTTTCCATAAGTAGAGGAAAGTTTGGGGGAGGGGTGCTGAAGACATGAAGAGGGGGTAAGAAAATGGCAGGCATGGGATAAGGTTTGAACACGACACTGACAGATAGCCTATCATTGCCCTGTGGCTAAAAATAGGCTCCTGGTAGTGTGCACATAATGGATATTCAGTCTGTCTCCAAACTAGATGTGTGCAGGCTTTACAAATGCCTATTTTCTTCCGATGAAGACAGAAGCAGGCTGCAGCCCTACTGCTTCCCTACACACAGGCACACAAGCTCCTGACTTTCATTTGTACTCATTTAGACTTTTATTCAGACTGCAGATGAAGCAAACTCTGCATGCTCAGTCTAAATAAAGGGCCCTGGCTCCCAGTTCCACCTAGCCCTTTCATGCTTCAGGACGAGTGGAAATGGACTTGGGAACTAGGAAGAATGAGACCCTTGTGCAGGACCAGCTTGAGGCAGAGCTGCTTGGGCAGCTCATCCCCAGAGATTTACAGGGGCAGGTTTCCAGCTGGTGTTGCTCTGAGGAGCTCTTGTAGCCAATGGAGCTGCAGGGATTTACACTTGATGAAGCTGAGACTCCCAAGCCTGCAAGCATCTGGTGCTGACTCACTGCTGGGTGCAGCAGGGTGTGGATATGGTGTGAGAAGGCACTGACATCTCATGCTTTCTACAGCAAATGCAGCATTAAAAATGGGAGCGTGGCAGGACCAGCTCTTCATGCTAAAGGAAAGGCTCACCCTGCCAGCAGCTTGTCGCTGAAGCCAGGAGGGGGATTGGGGGGGCGGGGGGAGGGGAAAAACACGATGTGTTATACAGAAGCTGTGATGCTGTGGATTTGTTTTAAATTTTGTTTTCAGTTCTTTGCTTAAAAGAGATTTCTTCATCTAAACCCCCTTCTTCTTCTCACTGCCCACACCAGTCACTAAGAAAATACTTGTAAACAGCAGCTTTAGTCAGAGTATTGCTTCTCTCACATCACTGGCGATAGTATATAGCTCTGTACAAACTGCTGCCTGCCTGTGCTGCCAAACCCCTGCCTACAGGAGCCCTCCTCATTGTCAGATGTCTCAGCTTCCACATGTGCTCAGTGAGAAGCAAGATTTATTGCAGTGATAAGTGGTCTCTGAAGTGCAGTTCTGCTGCTCCGTAACTGAAGCCAAGAGCCCGGCTGTTCCCAGGCCTCATAGGACTCTCAGCATAGCCAGCACTGCCTATTCCCTGTAGTGTTCCTGGCTGTACTTCTTCTCCATGCCCAGAAGCAGTGCCCCCCAGAGAGTTCTGCCCTCTTCTGTATCCAGTCCTGTGGCTTAGCTCCACACAGGCAAGGGTAAGGCATTCACTTCTGAGGCGTGTACAAGCTTTCCTCTTCCCACCAAAGTGCTAGTTAAGGAAAAGGAAAACCTTTCTTTTATTGTGAGCAGACATCAGTCATGGGCATCTTCCTAAGAGTAATGTTACAAATGGAGTGTGCTTGGTGTGGGCAGCTGCTTTTGTCAGCGTGGCCAGGCAAAGCTAACTCTTCTAGGCAGACCTTTCCCCTGGGGCTTTCTGAACAGCTTCAGAGGAAAAATCATATTAATAGGGGAGTACAGGCACTGCAGGATGAGTAAGAGGCAGCCCAGGCTGGAGTGAAGGTCCTTATGCTGCGTTTGGTTTTGCTCTTATTTGCTCACGTTTGTCATTCAAGGAACCTCTCTGACACCTCCTTTATGAGCACTGCCTTTCTGCTCAGGTCCCAGCAGGCAAATACACAAAGCCTTCTGCAGGGATCCCAGAGGGTTTGAGAGCTGTTTCTGCATGGAAGTGTTTAGGGAAAGCTTCAGGAAATGAGGAGAGGTGAGGCTACAAGAACTGGAGAATATGGCTTCAGTTACTTCACAGCTGAAACATGCTGACTAAGGGCATTTAGGTTTTTTCCTGAGCACTGTACCTGTCTGTATTTCCAACCCAACACAAGCAGTGTAGAACATGGAGGGACTGTATCAGAAAAGCTGGGGTCACCCAGCAGATCCCCGTTGTCCAGATCAGCCAGAAAGAAAAGTGATGTACAATCACATTGCTGAGCCTGGATGGGATCCAGCCCCAGACACTTAGCTAGATATTAAAACTTGTTGTGCTGGCTCACTGGGAAAGCCATTTGCATGCATGAGGCTCCTTACCCTGACTACCCCAGGGTGGATTTCTAGGCTGTGAGACGTGCACAGAAGCCACCCAGGGCAGTGTCTGAAGTCATCATGGTTGTAGTTCCTCCCATTCCAGCACAGAGAAACAGTCCAGAAAGTGAAAACAGGACATGGTTTCCCAGGGTGTCTTGTTTCTACCAACTGCTGTGATCCTTGGCAGTAGTGGAGCAAAAGAAGAGAAACTGTGTGCAAAGAGCTCAAAGAATGAAGCAGAGCTGTTGGCATTATTGAACTGAGGTCTTTCATACCTACAGGCATCTTAGAAGCTATTCGTTAGCATCCATGTTGCAGGCAGTAGGCTGATGCTGACTCTGAATAAATCCCCCTAAATAAATAGTGTGATCATGTTGTCTGAGGGCTGTGGGAAATAAGGTGCATATGAGACAAGCTGGCAATTCAAACTCAGACTGAGTGTACCCAGTTCCCTGAGCACTGGCAGCAGAGTTGCTGGGCTTATGAGCAAGGATATATGGAATGCAACAGTAAGGCCTTCAAAAATATTCTTGGTTTGGTTGCAGCACAAAGAAATCGGGACAGATGGCAAGTGGTCCAGGCAGTGTTTGGAGGCAAGAGATATCACAAGTTTAGCAAGCTTAGACACTTACATGTCACTGTGTTTAAGGACAATACCTGTAGCTAATAACCCAGCATCCATAACATTGGGACCACAGCTAAGTCCATGACATGTTAGCTCAGTCAATCTCCTTAAGATATGCTCTCTAATATGTACAGTACATGCATACATACATCAAGCCATATCCACCACAGATGTAGGGAGCCACATTGACCTTTGTGAAGTTAAGCCCCAGAGTACCAGCAGAAGGTGATGCTTGTGGAGTATAAGAACACTGGGATCAGATTAATATGTTGAAACTGTAGGGGCTTCAAGATACATTGGTGGGCTCAGAAGCTCACCTGGATTTTTGCAACTTAATCCACCCATCTACCAAAAGACACTGCTTCCCAATAGAGGCCTTAACTCATTTAAAAGTTAAGTTGGACAAGAGTTACAAGGAGGGTTCTGCCGTTTGTTTACCTATGTTACTGCAAAAAATACAATTTAATCTTCCATTGTCTGACTTAGATGTCTCCTGTCATCATTGAAAGCATTGCAAACAGCCACTATATTTAGCAGGCCATGCTTGAAATGGAAGGAAGGGTGTGAAAAGCAAAGAAGGTTTCACATCCATCAATAGGTTACAAAAAAAAATCCTCCTCTGTTTTAAGATGTTAATGAAAGAATCAAAAGCTTTGCTCTGAATGGAAGACATGGTTGCTGTCAACTGAGTACTATTCCAGAGATGTCTAAAGTAGCAATTAGTCCCAAAAGACAAGCACATATCTTCAGACAAGGAAGAAACTGTTTGTGCCCAAGATCTTCATGCAGATCTCAGCAGTGGCCACAACACAATGTAAAAAATCAGACCAGAGAGTATGTCTGCTGTTTTGTGACCCAATCTGAAAACCCCTGAGGAGCAATGTGTGTAGTACTTTGTTTTCATGAGACAGGTAATCTCAACAACAGGGCAAACCATGAAGAACAGAGAAGGAACGTAGAGAGCCAGTAACCGTGAGGAACCAGACACGCTTTAGTTACTAATGCTCTTTGCAAGAAGCCGGATACATCAGGTTTAGGCAAAGGCAAATTAGAAGTAGACTGATGCAGAGAAAAGGGGGTTCAATATTTTATCCTTTGCTGAACACCCGCATGAAACAGCATAGGCATCCATCTCCATGGGAAGGGGCATTACCCTGGATTTTCTGTAACAAGATGGTACGCTGAGTGACCTGTTTGATGCAATTTTCCTTGAATTTTGGTCCCTTAAAAATGACTGTCATCCCACTGTGTTGCAAAGATTCTTCTTCACTGCAGCCTAACCTGAGGTGTGCATCATGTTTGCAGGCTGTTTGTCCGTTGAACATCTCCAAAGGAAACCTCTGTTACTTTTTATTTCACTTAAAGTTTGTTGCCTTCAAGTTGCAGTCAGCATCCCTAAGTTATAACACCCCGGTCTGAAACACGTGTGCTTTTTGTCCCTGATGTGTTCCAAAAAAAACATTTTGCAGCCAAAAAATAGTTTAAAAAAAGGATAGCATCTTGTATTCACTGAGAGACCTGCTGTTACTAAAAACATCTGCACAGTCACCCTTGCAACAGAGCAGAAAAACTGAACATTCTATTTCTAAAATGATGGTGGGTGCATTTTCCACTAACCCAGCTAGTTTTGAAAATGTTTCTCTATATGACAAAATCTTTTAATTCCCCAAACTGTTTAAAAGTCCCTCTTTCTCAAAGAGGTACTGTGTCATTTTTTTCGTGGGAAACTTTTTATAGGAAGAAAAAAGAACAAGCCTGTTCATCTTTTAGCTTTGATGACCTCATCCCAAGGAGATATACACTGTAGCTATCTGTATCTAAAGTGAGAAACGGTGAGGCTGCAGCAGATCCATGCCCTAGCTCCATGCAGGACTGAAACTGGGCGCACATTCATAGCAGGCATGCACACAGACACATGTACATTCACACATGACACGGGCACACCACTCACCCATTAAAAGAGCTAGAAATGGAGTTTAATGAGAAGACTGGACAGATTGCACTCATCACGTGCAAGGCACAGCCACAGAAGCACAATGACCAGCAGCTTGTTTACACGTACAGTCCTCATATCTCCCTGTTTCCGCATGCTTATTCCCTGTCAAACTTCTTGGATCCTACTCTTTCCCTGCCTTTGCTTCCTCCACTAAACATGTCATCACAAGACTTGTACTATGCCAAAATGTTCTTCCCTTGCATCCCGTGAGGGGTCCCAGACACCCACAGTAATGCCCCTCTGTTTGAAAGCTGCACCAGGAAGCCTTCCCAGTTGGATCAGAGTGGTAGGTTTCATCCCTCAATGTGTGGCTGAAGGCTCCTGTGATGGGCCTGGGAGGGGCCAGGCAGGGCATGATTTGAGGACCCCTTATCTGCCCTTGTCTCTTTGCTGTCCCTCACCGGTGGGCAAATGAGCTTTCATCACACATAACCTAATTAGAATAAAAAATAAAGCTGAACTGTGGTCAAAGTGAGTTGTGCCCTTTTTTCACTTCTGTCATTCTCCGAATTTTAGATTAATTTCATTATGGGTCTTTGTTAACTATGTCTCTTACCAGGAAAATAACCCAACCCTAAACAAAAAAGTCAGAGTTTCCTGCTGATTTTATTTGCCTTTAGCTGTGCTACAGGCACACAAATTATTTCTGCATATTGTGATTCGTAGATTTCCTCCAGAGACATCTTTTACATAAGCATTTTTTTATGTAAGCTTAGTGCTGTTGCTGTCTTGGGTGTGAAGAAACACAGCCACAGCCACACACCCATGAGGTGATGTTTTAGTTTCAGATCTCAGACAGATCATAGTCACACAGACTATCCTGGTTTGTTCTTTTACCTGTATGAGGTAAGCCTCATACTACAGCTGTGACCTTCAGCTCTGTCACAGAACTTGCCTGTTACGAGGGAAGGGTTTCCAGCCCAAATTTTCCAAAGAAGGGAGTATTTTGGAGCACCACCAATGGGGTTGAGGGTCAGAGGAGGGGGCTGACCAGGAAAACTCAAGTGTACAGCAGTTCGGGGCCCTTTAAGAACCTGTTAAATGGACATTGTGCAAAACTCAAGAAGCCACTGCTGCAGAGATGTTCATCTCTTTAAAAATGCTCTGGAAAAGGCACAGGTGCTGGGGAGGAGGTAAGGGTGTCAGGAGAGGTTTGGTTGTAAACTGATTATGGGGCTGAGAGCATCTGGCTGCCTTCAGTCCCTCTGCTCTGCCTTGACTTTTCATCTGTCCAGAGACTGGGTGCCTAGGGAAAGTTTACCAATCTCCTGTCAGACCTGACTAGCATTCAAGTAAAACAAACTTTATTTAAATAAACACTTGTTTAAAGATTAAGTGCAAAACTGTTTTTTCCTGCCAAGGTCTAAGCTCAGAGCTTTTTACTTCCTCTGCAGCAATGAATGACATCATTACCACTCTTACATGGTGTTAAGCATAAAAGAGGCCATCCAGTGCTGAGCAGAAACAGAAAACAACTGCCTAGAAATCTTGCATAACAAAAATAAATTACTTTCTTTTAAATATGGAAAGTTCTGTATGCCTTGTAGCTATGTTTCTATGGAATTTGCCATGATATGTCCATGTTGCCAGTTGTCTGCAACTTTTGCAGACCATTCAAATGGAAATTTTCCCTTCCTCATGGTGTAGGTAGAGCATTGTTTGAAAAATTCCACTGAAAAGAAATTTTCTGTTCTTCTGAGAGACAGAGTAGGGAAGTTTTTGCAGAGCAGGTTTGATGGTGCAAAAGAATAGCTTGTGAGTACCTAATGGATGAGCTCACACAGTCACACATGCAGGTGGCTCTTTAGATACGGAGTCATGTGGCAGCAGGGACACTACTGTAAAGCACCCATATGATTATCAATTATGTTTCATTGACATTATTGGTGCACTTGTCAGAAAGGTACATCAGCCTTGCTAACCTTTGGAAGAGAGAGAGTATGTTGGCAGCTGGTCATAGTAAGCATCTTGCATGTGCAAGTTGCTCCTTTTCAGGCCTCAGCGTGAGCATTAACTCACATCTGCCTGCCTCCATTTTCTGCTTTTCTGCCTGTTTGTTCTGCAAGTTGTCTGAATCATGTGGGATCTAGACAAGGTACGAAACTGCCAGCCCAGTCTGTGTTACAGACTTGGTCACTGGTGGTGGGGCTGAAGTCCACCCTGGGCAGAGGTTTATCAGTCCTCTGGATTCCTGCCAGCTCCCTTGTGGTTCATCAGCTTCATTCAGCCTCTTCACATGGCCATTTTTATTAGTGACACCCAGTTTGCAACCATGCAGGATGCTAACTTGGTGCTGTGATGATCTAGGTGTGTCTGAAATATCTCTGTCTGTGTGGATCACAAATACTATAAAGGGGAGACAACAGGACATTAGTGGGAGGACAGAGATGTCAACAGCAGATTGATTTGATTTAGTGTGTTCCTGATAGGAAATGATGGATATTATGCTCACTATGGTAACCTTGCTCTTCTGAAAGAGAGGGGTGGAGACAGGAGAAGGGGACAATTCAGAGGGGAAGTGTATACCTGCTAGTAGTAGCATCCGTGAGAAAAGAGTAGAATCTCTTACTTCACGTTTGGCATGGCTGACAGATTCACCATTAAGGGAAAATAAAGGTGATCTGCCTTCCAGAGTGAATCAGCATTGTACGCAATGTTGAGAGGAGTTTGCTGGGTGTTACTCATTGTCTGGAAGAATAACTATCTAGAATTGTGAATGAAGACCACATTGCCCTGAGGTGTGGGTTTTGTTTTTTTTTTTTTTTTTTACTGTTATTCATCTCCTTACTGGCTTTTTTTTCATGTTATGAATGATCTGTTTTACATTTAGCTCAAAGATACAGCCTAGCTCGTTCACTTGGTGCAGTCTTAAACTGCAAATGGAGAGCAAATTAAAAATTAACAACTGCAAAAACACCTCAAAGAGTCTAGGATAAGAGCTGGCATGATCAGTGATCCTTCCAATTGCATTGAGAGGATGCAGCACAGGCCACATTTCTATTTTCCCCTCTGATTTGCTATGAGCTGCTGTGAGCAGTGTTAAATAGCTTATGCTGCTATGCTTCTCTCATTCATTTCCATAATTTCTTGGTCATCTAAGATAATGCCCCAACAGACAGAAGGAACGAACATTGGCTTAGAAAGAGTGGCTACTTGTCAAACTAATTCTGGCTGCTCTAGGAGAAAAGTCTCTCCTAGATGTCTAACTCCCTTTCTTCATCTCCACTTCCCTCCTCTATTCATCGTCAGTTTTTGTTCTGCAAGGCTCATCTCAAACTCAGCCATCATTTAAAATCCTGGGATAGTAATCATAAAGCAGTCTGGCCAGTATTTTAACGAGCATACAATATTTCCGGCATTGGATATGATTCTGTTGTTTAGCCTTCTGCATCCAGGAGTGAGTGTGACTGCATGCACCTCTGTGTGTGTGTGCATGTGTGTGGGGGGGGGCTGTTAGTCCCTAGTTGGCTAATTTTCTTTGTTACTCTGTCTACCTGCCATACAAGGAAGACTCCTGTTGGGCTGTGCATAACAGCTTGAATTTACGTTCCACCTGATCTGGCTTGTGTTTGATTCATTAGTTGCATTGTGGCTGTTGCATTAAGTTGCATTCAAAATTACAAAAACAGTGTGGCCTGCAAGAGTGCATTAAAAGCAAAATGCACCATTTGCTAGTGTATCTCTAACTGCTCTTAGGCAGCTCCTAGGGCTTTGTGCAGGGCTTGCCTGTCTTGTGGTGTCCATCACTATCTGTGCACCCTGCATCTTTCTCCCATGTCAATCCCCAGCAGCCTGGAGCCTTCAGCATTGGATCTGGGAGCTTGCTGTGTAGTGCTGTCACTGGAAAAGGGCTTTTACTGTTCCTCACAACTTCTGTGGAGCTGTGAGATGGTAACCCTTGCACTGCTGCCCTGGAAAACTCAACTCCATTGGTCAAACAGAGCCTCTAAACCTGCAAATATACAGGTGCCTTGGCAGAGCAGCTCTGCAAACCCTGCACTGGTCAGGGAACAGCAGACCCATGTGGTCAGGAACTGGCTGCAGTGCTTGTGGGGCATCACCATAAGCCTGAAAATGATGGAGAAGGGAGTATCAGGGCTTTGCAGTGTGGGAAGTTGCAAAGGCTGCCCAAGCTGCCGACCGCTGGAATCTCATTGCAAACAGGAGTTAGCAGCAGGGGTGACAGGCCCTGGCAGAAGAAATGTCTTCGTGAACAAACAGCTGGTCTGGGAGGACAGAGCTGTTGAAATCTTGGATTCATGGATTTCGAAAGATCTTTTATAGACTCACACACATTATGAATGCTCCTCAGCTGAGAACAGATTTTCTACAGATAGGAATGGGGAATGGAGTATCATGTTGGCAGTCAGTGGGTGAGGGCAGCATCCCTGTCCAACAAGGTGCTGAAATGTCCCAACATTTCCTGGTATGAAACAGTCTTCCATGACCCTGGACTTTGGCCCTGGATTACCCTTTGGAAATCCTGTGCAAAATAGCTAGATTTGTGGTTGTTCCTGATATATCTGGAGTTTTTGCACTTCCTGTACATAAGAAAGAGAGAACTTTAGAAAGATGGTCTAAGGTGGTGTTTAGGTTTTGGTAACACTGCAGCCTTCTTTTAGGAAGAAGATTATAGATGATGGTCTCAGATTCCCACATTTATTTTTTACTTTAATTGCATTTTCTTCTGAAGTGAAGAACTGTTATCTTTAAGTACAGTTTAGAACTCATAGTATAGAGATGGTGAATTTCTTTGTATCCTCTCTTAGGAGAGAAACCTCATCAGTACTGTCATTTATTGTAATACTTTAACATTTTACCTTCTGATAAGAAAGCTTTAGTGCTCTTCTCCCAAAAGCCCTAATTTTCTGTGTTTTCCTCTCCTCACTTCCTTTTCAGTGTTACAGATCATGGCAGCAAAGGCATTCAATGTACCCTGCCATGGTACAAAGCAAGTGTGCAAGCAGTCTCAGAAATTCCAGCTCTGTTAAAACCGCATTTTAACATCCTGCTCATGCAACTGATTCTTTTCCCCACCACCATGGTTTCAAAATCTGTAAGCTGTAGACACCGTCACTGTAAAAAGTAGGCTTTGCTATGTCAAAACAAAGAAGAGCTGGTGGTCTCTCTGTAGCTAAGGCTGTGATTAGCTTTCCCTGTTAAGCTTGGAATTAATCCCTCCTATTGCAATTCAATGAAATTGGTCCATCTGTGATGTACTTGTAGCTCTTGCTAGGTACTAGCAGCTTTAGAAAGTCAAGAGTAATTGAATGGGAAAGAGGAAGAAGGTTGTCATGCATAAAAACTCAATATTACGATTTTTGTGTGTCTCTGGTGGCTGCTGGATGGGATAGACGGGGAGTATGATTTACAGAAACAACTCCAGCAAGAAACCTAGATTTATGTTTTTCTGTTGTCCTAATTGAAACCCAATGCGCTGGTCTATGTAAAGAGTGAAGCATAGTAGCCCTAGAGGAATGGATAAACCGAATAAACTCTTCCAAATTTCTGGCTTGGGTTTTGTAGTAACATGAAAATAGATTTTCTCTAAGTCAGGAGAATGAAAAATTGCAACAATCTTGCTTCATATTAATAGAGGTTGATTTGCAGTCTTTTAATTGTCTTAGAATTATTCCTTTTTTTTTTTGTCCTGTATTATGTCACTAGCAAAATGTGACTGCTTCCAGCTTCAGACTTCTTAGTTTGTTAGTAGTCCAGGCAGTGTTGGAATTAGGGTGATTCGTCCTTTTTTACTTTTGTAAGCATTTAAATACAACCAGGCATCAACCCATACCAAAGCACCACCTCTTTTAGTAACATGGCAGCATTTCATTTTTTAATTCAAAAGGCCAATCATCCTCTTTCTTTCTCTGCTCAATATGCAAAAAATGTTGGGCAGCGTGAAGATCTGAGAGGGTAGCCGGGGCACTTTGCAAGGGCTTGCCTTCACACCCACTAGGGACATTTGCTGAGGCAATTGCTAAGTCTTCCTTGTTTGCAGAGAGGCCTCACTTTATTTTTAGTCCAAGTGGTTTGGCTATACCTACAGCACTGCTACATCTTGTTACTTCTTCCTGCCCAAATCAACTGGCAGTAGCTTTTCTCTCCAGATGGTTCCTGTGGTTCATCATCACATACTAAGTACAATACAGGCAAGATTACTCTGTACCCAGTCGTGTCACCAGGGTGCCCATGACACTCTTCATGCGCTCAGGAAATTACAAGTACTTCCAAGATTTTCCCCGTGTAGGTCTTTCTGATGACAATAAAATTAATCCCAAGAGCAGTCTTCTTTGGTGCATTTTTCCTGTGTAAGTTTTGGGATGTCTTTCGATGCAGCAGTAGATGGAAACCCATCCTGTTACTATGTATTTGTGACAGCTAAAACTTTGAGTGTTCAGAGCTGAAATGAGCAAAGTCTAGCTGTGAATGGGAGGGTTCAGGAACTGTTTGTCCTGTACCTTGCCGAACAGCTTCAGTCCTTCATTCTTCCTTGGGAGACGGTAGCTGAGGGTTTTCAGACAAGGCTAAAGTGATGTTAGGAAGAGGCATTCCAGAGGCACAGGCAATGGTAGAAGCTCCCCCTCTCCTGCTAAGCTGTCACACGTGTTCATCATGATTCATCAGGGAGCTGCAGCAGACAGATAGCAGTTCGTTCCTCAGTATCTCCTTGCAATCATATAATATTTAATGTCCTCTGCAGATTTTTTTGCCATCATTCATGTTGTTGACACTTGGAGACTGAATGTTGCACAGTGCCCTGTCTCACTGCCACCTCCCATCCACTCTGTGCCCATACCCCATTTAGGCGTGTGAATGGAAAAGCAGGAGAGGCAGAATGTTCAGAAAGTTTGGTGCTGTCCCTTTGGTAACACAAAGAGGGAGGCAGCATCACACAAGTAGGCAGGTCCCTAGCTATGGCTGGGTGCTGTACTTTGGGGTATGCATAACTTCCTCCCAGATATTGCAATGTCTAGTTTGTATGGGTTCTTCAGACTGTTCTTTGCAGTCCTTGACCAGCTCATGAGAGCCAGGACAATTTCTCTTCCAAATAAAAAATAAGGTTGCAAGAAAGCATTATGGCTGCACAGGATCCCAGATGCAGACAGTTCTACAGGCTTTATAGGGAGACCCCTGTTTCTCACACACACCATTTGAGAAAGCAGAGTTGTCCAAAAGACATTCTTCCTTTTCTACAGTTCATGACCGCCCTTAACTCTCAGTAAGCATCTATGCAAGACCCATCTTCTTCACTGCCTTTTGTTTTACTTGTGCTTGTGTTGTCTTTCCAACACCCGGTACTGGATAAATATCTGACACTATTTCACCCGGTTTCATGGTGAGGTCATATACCTGTTCATGACTCCAGACATCTCGAGCCATGACTTCATTGTGAGACCTGTTAGGAAAAGAGCTGTGAAGCAATGGTTCTTTGACACAAGGCAATGCCCAAGTATGGAGAGCAGGTGCAACAGAAAAGTTTGCTGTGATTCCTGCATTCCTTTCCATGCCATCCTTTCTAGCTGCCTTCTAGCTGTTTATGTTGTCATTTGATGAGCATCTTGTTCTTTGAAGTACTGTAGTGGTCTCTAGGTCAGCACTGTACCTTGCCTGTATCTTGGCTTGGGTGATCTCCCAGAGCTCCCAAGAACACATTCATGAGGTAGAATGCCTAGCCTAGCAATCACCCCCACTTTCTATACAGCTGGCTTTCTCAAATTCCCTGACCAGGGCCTATCCATGAATAAAACAGCCATGCCACTTCTGCTCTGCCTTTAAATAAGTAGTTACTGAAAATGAAGCAGTTTCACTTCCTCCAGTCCAGTAGGTGACAATGATGAAGTGGCCTGGTATGCCCACAGTGGCACTGAAATTGATTTATTAAATTGCATCAGTTGTAAGGCCCAGATTTTGATTAGTTTAACTGCTTGGTTGGCTGGTGATTAATGTGCCTGGAGGACTGAAATATGTTTTTTCTAGAAGACAGAGAAGATAATCTGTATGGAGTACAGGCTGTGGCACACATCTGATTATCAGAATGGTGACCAGAGCAGATTTTAAGTGTAATGCAGTACTGGGGATTTTTAAGGCAAAAGATGGAGTTAATGCTACAATGCTCTTTGTATTGCATACTCTTCTGTATTGCATGAGGAGCAATCTGGTATTGCTGCAGAGCCATCCATGCAGTTTTGGGGTAAATGCAAACTTACATCTCTGGGTCATAGATCTTTACAGCTTGATGGAGGCCAGCAGAGCCCATTCAGCCTGAGATCATGAGAGTAATTGCCACTGGTAAACTTGCTGGTTTGCACCTCCAGCAGAGAACCTTCACAGTGACAGGCAGTGTTGGAAAGTAATTTTTACTTGTCATAGACTAGGAGATATGAAGAACACTGCAAGAGTAAGTCCTAAGTTACTTATGCAGACTTTTCTACTTGGTTTCTCAGAAAACTCAGCTTTTAATTTAAGGAAGTTTTCCTTGATGGAAAATCTCCAAGGAAGTATGTCGCTGGCACTGCCATCTGTCTCTTTTCCGGGGAAGAATATCTAGTGAATGAGGAGGAATGCTGGCTGGCAACTAATAGCAAGTTTTACCCTTGCATTTGCCAATTCTGGTCCTAAAGACCACTGGTCTGTAATAAAGCAGTGAATATATGACATAAATAAATTAATAAAAGTCTGAACTAAAACATAAAAAATTATAACTTGTTACAATAAAGTTTAAAAAAAATTTTGTTCTAGAGACATCTGTGACTCTAAAAGCTATTTACAGAAGCTCTGCTTTTGGGGTGCTGGCACATCATAGTGCAAACTGCTTGGGGCTGGCTAGGGGTGGGGTTGGCTAGGAGATGTGTTCCATCTAACCCATCGCCTGTCTTTGGATCACAGGCACAATTTAGATCAGTAGTACATGTCTCTCCCTTCTGCTCCAGCTCTGGGCTGCGTATCTATTTGTGAGGAAAACAGGAAAAGGGGAAGGAGGGATAAAATAGTAAAATAATTTTTATTCAGGCAAAAAATTGAAAGCTAATAGAAGGAAGTACTTTTTCACATAATACACAATTAGCTTATGGAACTCACTGCCAAAGGATACAACTGAAGCCAAAGATTGCAGACCTGTTCAAAACAGTATTAGGCATAACATGAAAAGCAACATTAGCCAGATTCATAACAGTTAATACTTTAAAATAAACAAGGGGTTTTAGAAGGAATATAAATCCTTGGGCATCAGGACAGAAGCCAAGGTCTAGCTAGCAGGATTTAGGAAGACGTTTTCCCTGGGGCCTGCTTCTGTAACTGAGTCTTAACAGAGCATCTTGCACCTTCCTCTGAAGCAACTGGTGCTGGCCACTGTCAGAGAGGGGACACTGGGTGAACTGGGCCCTCATCCAGACATAGTCTGGCAAAACCAATTTTCGTTATTTAAAGAAGTTCGGAATTAAAATACAAATGAAGCAAGAGTTTTGGGAAACCGGAACAAGTTTTCTCCCTTCAGATTCTGGGAACAAGTAACAGAACTTAGCCTATCCCCACTCAAAAGCAGGAAACCTGATACCTAGCCTCATATGTTGATGCAATCTATTGAGTTCAGCGAGACCTAACCACACACATCTTTATGTATGAACATCAGTATGAGTCCGAGAGGCTTCATCATCCTGTTCCACTCTAACACTGGAGCCAGTCAAAACCCTTTTTTATTTTTAATGCAGCTTTTTAATTTTTAAAGCAATCTCAATGGGACCTTCTGTGCGGGAGAGGAGGTGTGCCAGTTCTGCTAATGCAGCAAGAGTTCTGCCAAGACTAGGTTTCTCCTAGGACCTTCCAGAAAAATCTCCCTGAGCTGCAGTCCCTGTGAAAGAACAGCATGTCAACGCACTTGTCATTAATTGTTCCTAGTAAACATTTAGGGAGGGGTTCCCATGTGGAGTAAGAAGGCTCTGCAGAGGGATCTGGACATGCTGGATTGATGGGCCAAGGCCAGTGCTAAGAGCTTCAGTAAGGCCAAGTGCCTGGTCCTGTCTTCAGGTCACAACAACCCCAGACAGCACTGGGGGCAGAGTGGCTGGAAAAGTGCATGGTGGAAAAGGACCTGGGGGTCCTGCTTGTCTACAGCAAATGAACATGAGCCAGAAGTGCGCCCAGGTGTCCAAAAGGGCCAATGGCATCCTGGCCTGTATCAGCAATAGAGTGGCCAGCAGGACGAGGGCAGTGATCGTCCCTCTGTACTCAGCACTGGTGAGGCCACACCTCAAGTTCTGCGTCCAGTTTTGGCCCCTTCATGACAAGAAAGACATTGAGGTGCTGGAGTGTGTCCCAAGAAGGGCAACAGAACTGTGAAGGGTCTCGAGCACAAGTCCTGTGAAGAGCAGCTGAGGGAGCTGGGGGTGTTTAGCCTGGAGAAAAGGAGGCTCAGGTGTGACCTTATTTCCCTCTACAACTGCCTGAAAGGAGGCTGTAGCCATGTGGGGGTCTGTCTCTTCCTCCAGGCAATTAGTCACAGGATGAGAAGACATAGCCTCAACCTGCAGCAGGGGAAGTTCAGGCTGGACATCAGGAGGAGTTTCTTCATGGAAAGGGTTGTTTAGTATTGGAATGGACTGTCCAGGGAGGTGATGGAGTACGTCCTTGGAGATGTTCAAGAAATGACTGGATGTAGCACTCAGTGCTCTGGTCCAGTTGACAAGGTGGTGGTTGGTCAAAGGTTGGACTCCATGACCTCAGAGGTCTTTTCCAACATTATGGTTCTGTGATTCTGTTTCACGTGGGAGGGTAAGACTGCAGCAGTGCAACTGGGAGGACTGGGAGAGGAGACAAGAAGAATTCAGAGAAGGTACTGAGGTAGGAAGAGAGGAGACTGGCCCAAGAAAAAGGTGGAGTTCAACCAACATTTAATTTTCTATTGAATAGGCATGTACAAAAAATGTATGTCTGTTTTAAAGAACAGGTCCCACTCATCCATATAAACCTGTTGGCAGAAAGTTTTCTAGAAGGAGCCAGCAAAAGCATCACTAATCAATTCTGCAAACTTCCCTAGGGAGCATTCAGTGTCACTTCTGACAGAAAACAGTCCCCACAGAAAGCTACAGTTGGAGAAAATCAGGCCCTAGTAGTAGAAGACAGCTTTTCAGTCTTTGGAAAAGTCTGTCCTCAATTTATCAGGTTATTCTTTGTTGCTGCAAGATTTGGCATTCTCTGATGTCAAAATTGAGCTAATTTTCTTCTTCCAAACTGCAAAGCAATCTCTTGTTAAATCTAGGGAGAGGATGATATCAATACTGGAAATTTTTCTGTTCTGAAATCAGTTTTGGAAATGGGTAAAGGAGGAAATAGAGGTTCTCTTCTTCATTTAGCATCATACAGGCTTAACAACATGAGTCTGGTTACTGGAAAACTGTCACTTCAATAAGAAAGTTCATTGAAGTGTCTGCAATAATTTCCTGTCTAGTGGCCATTCTTGGACCAGATGTGCCAGCAGGAAAATGACAGAGAAGCAAGAAATAAAAAGTGAGAGATATACCTATTTATAAATCAGACCAGCTGTAAGACTCAAAGAACCCCTGAGACCTGTGGAATGAGGAACATGAATTAAGAGCTCCCCATTTCCTCCTTCCCCTCTACCATGAAAAATACACTGTGGAGTGTGTTATGTCTTTCAGGAATAACTGGCTGAGTTTTATCTTTGGTTTTCCCCTTTTTTTCTTTCTTGAAAACTTTGGATCAAAGTCATTGCTTATTTCCTTGCTGAAAGTTAAACTTTGGCTACAAGTAGGTCAGTTAAAGTTTTGTTGTCTCTTGGGTGACCATGTCTGTGCAGATCTGTTAGAGCAGAGATCGTGAAACAGTTATTTCTCCTGATTCATATTAAACAGATCTGGCAAATAATACATTATACAGGGAGAAAAGAGGAAGAAGAGAGCCTCTGAGGGGACAGTGAGAGAGGTAGGCCTCTGGATGCAAGAAAACAGACTTTAGGAAACAGGCCTACTCCTAACAGTCCTTTGTGCTGGTTTCCTTCCCACTTTGTTAGATTGCTTGAAGTGATAAAGGACACAGGTGTAATTAGCCCAACCATCCATTTCCCAAAGAGTAAGTCAGAACCAAGCCACTCAGCCACAGTCTTGATCTTTGCCCAGGATAACCAAGTGTTCTCCCTGTCTCTGCTACTGACCCCTCTGTCTATCATATCACCTCTTATCTTTTGTCTCCTTGCTGACTTTGTGTTGGAAGGACCATAGGGATGGGTCTTCATTTGTGTTACAGATGTTTCTGAAATGCAAGGTTTATTCCGCTATTTTAGTACAGCTGTAGTTCAGTAATTTTTTTGTTGTTGTTTTTAAAGCCTTAAAAAGAGCTCTTCTGCACATATCACTGAGCTCAAAGACCCAAGTAGTTGTTAGGAAACATACAAATTAGGATAGGAAAACTGTAGGGAAAATGTTGTCATGCCTTAATACAAAATGGTGATGTACTCCAGTACTCTGGAGAGCTGCCTCCTGCTTCATTTCTTATTTAAAATAACAGAGTAGAAAGGGAATCAGCAAGAAGTTAGAGGAATAGCAGCAGGCTTGGAATAACTCTCAGGGGTTTTCCTGTGTTACGAGTTTGGTGCTGAAGTATTTGGGGGACAACATGGGAAGACTGATGATTTTAAAACTGGTCTTGAGAGGATCGAAAGGAGGTTCTGTTCTCTTTGTTCACTAGCACACAAGCAAGGATGTTCTCAGTCACATTGCTTGATGGACTAAAAAGCTGATCAAAGTCCATCTTACACTGTTTGTCGTTAAAGTGTGGAGCTTGTTGCCACAGGAAATCACAGTCTGAAACCAGAACAATGATTTGTCAGATTAGATTTCTGAGCATGGAATTGTCAGAAAAGCACTGAAACTGCTGAGCAGAAACTGTCAGAGACCCTGATTTTTCTTCTTGGAACCATTTGTGTAGTAAAGGTACAAGTGGCAGTATCCGGCCAACTTCAAATCCTACAGCAAAACAGGAATACAGGACAAGGTGATGCATAGGTGAAGAGGAAGATTGCACTGGCTCGGTCTGGAAAACAATGCAATTGAGATTGGTCAGCAGACGGAAACACTTTAGCTAAGGGATGGATAGAGTCTTTGGCTAATCTATCTGGTTATCAGAAACCAGGCTTACTGGGGTCCTTCAGGCCACTCAGCAGCATCACAAGACAGAAATGGCAGCTTTCCAATGGCAGCCAGCCAGCTGCTTGTAGGCAGACAGGAATGCACCACACTAGTGCAGAGCTCTTTCACCTTGTGCTTCAGTCCCAAAGCACAAGGGCAGAGGGACCTTCTGCCTCCAGCTGGTACCATGTTTGTCATACCCCTACAGAGGAGAAAGTCTTCTGAAACTTTTAAGACAACCCACTGAACAAGAGAGGGATGCTGCAGAGGTAACAACAGCAGATGTAGCACCAGTCCTCCCTACAAGCCTTTCTCCTGGGTCTATCTTTTGCTGCCAAGTGATGGTCAAGCCTTACAGACTTGTCTTCCTCTATTTTCAACCACCACCTTGCAACTGCATAACCAAGGTGAAGGGGCAGGGACAACGTAGCTAGGGCTGAGCAGTACACAGGCTGAGCTGATAACATGCTGCAGGCTGTGGGACCTGTGTCACAGCTGATGGATATCCCATGACTCCCAGAGAGCAGCCCCGGAGTTTGCTTTCCATTACTCCACTCTCCTCTTGTAGATCTCCCCTGCAGGAAACACAATTCTCTTTAGAAGATTATGTCCTGGCCCTGACTGATAAAAAATGAATGGATTTTCTCCCATCAACAGGTTCTGTGTGGATCCAGGCTAGGAACAGATGTAGCTAGACTTTTGCTCTCCAAAAACAGAGAGGGAAAAAAATAAAAAGAGAAGTATACAGCCTGTTAAAACTGGAAACCCGATTCTGTACAGGTGGATTTGGATTAAAAATGCTCACTGTTCTCTGCACTACCAGACTGAGACCATCTGTAGCCCATATCAAACAGTTTAATTTGGATGTTGTAATAAGATATTTGTTTTCTTTCAATATCATGCTTTTGTTTTTTAAATAATTTGTCAGATGAGCAGAGAAAACTTCCTGTATGCTTTGTTAACTCAGAGAATATATGATCCCAAAAAGTAAAGCAGAGAGACTATGAAGGAAGGACAAATTAAGCATGATATAAGAAGTCTTCTAACTAATCAGGTCGAATTTTCTGAAGTAAACAAGCTAAATACAGTGAAAAACAGTAAGACAGAAGCATAACCAATGTGTGATACAAGAGCTGACACATGTTTTCACTTACAAACCATAGCTGCAAAGCAAAATCAATTACTTTTCCTACTTTTCTCAGTACTGATAGAGTAAATCTCACAAGAAATCATCAACATTTTACTTCTTGTTGGGATAAGACGAACCTTCCAAGAACAATCCCAATTCACATTTCTGATTTATGGTCTGCCTTCTTTATGGCCTTGAAATTCATTTCAGGGATTTTTTTCCTTTAATAATACATTTGTACTCTTGGGAGGGGTTGGGGGGGGGGGGGGGGGGGTGTGGTAAGCAAAGCAAAACAAAACAGTGGTTGCACAGACACTTACATATGCCAAAGGAGACAGTTTCTGCCTCCAGCAGCCGGAGGAACTAGGACATGCAAACCACCCTAGTACCAGTGCATGACACAGTGTATCAGCAGTAGAGCTCCCATGAGAGGGCAAGCAAAGCCTTTTCTTTCTTTATCCACCCTGACCTTCACCCCAGATTTTTAACTTTCCTGCATTTTTGCTGTTCGGAGGCTTGGAAAAAAAAACAATCAGGAAATAAGACCCTGCACAGACTACTTTGCTTCAGTGTTTTGGGATCAATACCAGAGACCAGTTGTTTGCCCCATGTATGTTCTGGCAGTGACTGGATTCCCTGATAGTTGATGGGGTTCTGCCCATGTTGACATCTTCCTCTAGCTTGGCAACATGAGAGTGGTGTCCAGCTATCCATGAGCTGATGTTTACCTGCAGCTGAACTGTGCTTATTGTGATTTCAGGAACAAAAGACATTTGAGCCAACAAGGTTTGGGAATGTGACAGTTTTTGCCTGTATTTCTGCATGGTAGGGCTGGAGTGACTAGAGAAGCCTGAATCTCTAGGAACTGGGCTCCTCCCCAGCTGGTGTTAACCAGTTTGCTCTCTTTCAGATGTTTTGCACATCCCCTTTTGGGCAGACTGAAGCCCCTGAAATAAGATGATTTATTGTCTTAATAGCCCTTTATAAGCAGCCTGAAAAGTTACTTTCCTGGTTTAGAGGTGAAAGGGCAAAAAACCATGTGTTCATTCAACCTTAACTCCCAGCATGCTAATGAAGAAGCCAGTTGGTTTCAGTACTTGTAGCTGGTGGAGACATTCCCAAAATGTGATTTAGGGGGAGCACAGCAGAGTCGTTCCCTGTATATGGGTCTGTCTGCCTGAACCATCTGTTGCTGCTCTGCCTGTTGACCCATCTCTGAGGAACAGGTATCAGGCACAGACACAGAGGTGTTTCTGTGGCAGCACCCTTGCACAAAGGTCTACCATGGTGCATAAAGAACCTGGCTGTCCTTTTCCTCTTTCTCTTGATGAGGGGCCTTAGCAAATCATGCAAAGGTGTCCATGGCCAGGGAGGGTACCTGTCACATGTGTCTGCTTCTGAGGTCTTGGTCAGTCAGTCTGAGAGATACAGCAAGGCTGGAAGAATAGATCCACAAGAGGAAGAGAAGAAGGAGGAGGAGGAGGAGAAGGAGGAGGAGGAATACTCCAGACCTAATTTTTAAATCCAGTGCCCTCTCAACAGGACCTGGGACCATCTATGGATGGAATAGGATTTTGATCTATTTGGATTTCCCTTCCAGCACATCCTTGTCCACATTTGTTCAGCACTTTGAGGGTTCCTCCACAGAAGCTTATGAGAATAAGAAGGCAGGTGGAAGAAAGATACAGTTTCATCTGCTTCTGCTGCTTCCCAAGAGAAATGAGGTTGTATCTTCCCAGCCCCTTTTTCATCTGGTTTTAGCAATACTTCTTCTGTCATGTATGGCAGAAAAATTTCCTCCTTCCCTTAAGACTCCAGTACTTTCAAAGGGAGGACACAGCCCAGAGTTTTGTGCAGTAGAAGAGATAAAGCCCAGATTTCATCTAATCTGAAATAGATGCATGCAGTTACAAGGAGGGCTTTTTGTGGGCTTGTTAATGTATTGGAAGAAGAAATCCTGATAGCAATCCCAGCATAAGCCTCTGTATCCTCACTGGAACCTCAGAAAAGGCTAGAGATTCTGGATGCACTGTAGCTGTAAAATGAACCTAGATTCTTTACCTCCATGCACTTTTAGTGTCACCACAGTGGGCTTGAAACTTCATGGAAACCAGAAGAAAGAGAAAGAAAATAGAAGAGCTGTTAAGATGCTTCTCACTGCACTTTTTAATGCAGCCTCATTTTCAGAAAGGGCTGATGAGGGCAGTCTCAGTTGGTCCAGCTGGATACTCACATGCTCAGTTGCCCAAATTCATTGATCAGCTCAGATATCCAAAAGCATTGCTTGACATCAAGGGCCTGCAAGCCCTTGGCAACATGCCATCCATCTCGTAAGTCACTGGTCTTTCACTGAAAGCTGCCAACGATTCCTACTGCCATGAGAGATTTCTGTTGTGCATAAATGTCTGAAAAAACTTAGAAGATTAATTAAACAGAAGTAATAAACACCTGCCAGTGCCTTTGATTTCAGTAAAAGCTGTTCATACTCAACACTTGTGAAAAAATGTACTGTATGAGATCATTATTTAATTGAAGAAATATTTAAATACAGACAGAGTCAAGGGCAAAGCTGAATCCTGGAATATACTCAAGAAAATCTTGCCAAACTTTTTCTCTTTTTTCTTTTTTTTTCTTTTTTTTGTGGTAATGTGCTGATTCTAAGGAATGAGGGAATTGATCCAGACTCATGAGCAGGGAATTGGGAATTGCATGTGATATGTGATTCCACATGCTTAAATGTCCACCTGGAAGTGCGATCTTTCATTTAAGAAAAGTTTTGCAGACATTATATTTAGTAGGCAGGAAACCAAACATTTGAGTTTAAGCACTCCAAGGGACAAAAATAGCAGTCATACATAAAGGATCTGAAGATCTGTAAGTCTTGGGATCCATAAGCACTCTTCTCTTTCCCATATATGTCTTTTCCTTTTCAGGGTTTGCTGACCTGTCAAAACAGAAACAGTTAGAGCACTGAAGTCTGCTTTAGAAATTGGCTGTAAGATTAGTGGCTGAACATGCTCTTTAGAAAGTAAAAAACCATAATTGTGGACACACTGTAGTGGTCAGACATATATTTTCTATTTTTTTCCTTATGTTTTTACTTTTCCTATAATTCTATGACCTAATAATCTCTTGAAGTATTTAATATACCTTGGACTCTCACTCCTGCAATAGACCATTGCCAGAATGCTTGCCACCAACTTCAAAATTTCACTTGATTTTCTTGATCTGAGTCTTTGAAATTCCACTTTTTGTGAGGTCACTGTAAAATGATCATAGCTGACAAACATGATCTGCGTTCATGCTTGCTTGCTCTAAGTGTGACTTCTATTGTAAGTTAGAAAGAATTCTGGAGAAGATGATCTCCTCACAAAATGGCGTTGTATCATAACTGGGGAGGGACCGAATGAGTATTACTAGGCTGCAGCATGTGGGCTGCAGTGTGTGGAAGCACAGGCTGAACCAGCACATGATTTGCTCAGACAGTAAAATGAGCTCCACGGGTAGCTGGTGCTGTGCTGGAGTGGAGCACAAAACCTGGCACTGAGCTGGATGTGTTTTAGCAGTAGGGGCAGGAAGGATTGGCATGTCTGGGAAATGTCTGTCCTCGATGAGCAGGGCTGGCATTACTGCACAGTCAGAGGATGCTCCTACGGCTCTGCTGACTGTAGCTTGGCACTGAACATAGCAGGACCAGGTGACCTGAGCTTCCCCAGATCTGCTCAACAAAGTTTGACTCTGGACAGGGCTTTTCAAGGCATTTGAAAGTCTGTAAGACTGAAACCCAGTGGGTATTCCTTGTACACCTTTTGGGAAGGTATGTGTGCATGTTGCATCAATGTAGTGTTTAAAGCAGGCTGTCTGTGCTAGGTTTTGCATAGAGTTGAAACCCGAAGTTTAATTAATTTTATCATTTAACAGACTAAGAAGGGGGGGTTCTTTCTTCAGCTTCCTTACCTCATTGCTGGAATTAGCTCAGATAATTGCCACACTTTTTTTGAGCTCTATTGCTTGGTAATTTCATGATGTATCTGTCACTCTACTGAAAATCCAGAAAGGCCTAGGTAAGTGCTAGGGGAAAAAAAAAAAACGAACACATAGAAAAGCTGGATCTCCAATTTTGAATCCAAAGCAATAACCTCTAAAATGCCTTTATTCAGAGTAAGTAGCTGAACTGAGGCTTTTCTTCATGACCGTTTATTTAATACCAGGGGCATGTTCTGTATCAAGATATAAGCAGACCTGTCTCAAGAGAGCAGTCAGTCTAGGAGAGGAGCCAGGCACACCAGAACATGCAGGGGATGCAATTACTGATGGGTCTGGTTACTGTGTCAAGCCTGCTCCCACACATGAACCGTCTCCCAGCCTCTCTTCCTAGACCTGATTACTCACTTCTCCTTCCTTCCAGACAGAGCACATACCTGCAGGTAAGGAAAGAGAACAGCCCTGTTCATGTTGGTTGCAGAGAAGTTGTTCCTTTGCCATCCCAGCACATCTCTGGCTCCTACACACCTCACTGATGTGGGTGAGAGCAGTCCAGCATTTGTCAAGGTGTGGTGCTGCTGGAGCCCACAGACACCCCTCCTGTCCTTACCTCCTGTAGGGCCAGTGCTGTGAGGGCATGCTGTGGGGTAGGGAGAAGAAATGGGAGTGGCTTCAACTGGTGAAGAGGAGGGCTGTGGGGATGACTAGAGGGAAAAATGAGACAAGAAGCAAAGAGACAGACAGGATGGACTGCTGGTCTGATGCAGCCTAAAATAAACTATCGGGTAGAGAGCAAAATGATCTGAAAACAGAAAGGGTAAGTGTTGTGCTCTATAGGTGCACTGTTGCAACCGTGGGAGCCAGACTTGGGCTTCATCTCTGTATGGAGTCAGAAATACCATTTTAGGCAGCCGTAATTGTTTTTGAGGCTGTAAACAGTCTAGTAAGCGAATTTCAGGCAATAATAAGGTCAAATACGAAATCCCTGAAATTTGCTTTGTCCTATTTTATCTCAAAGTGATAACCTCTTCCATTTCTTTTTCAATGGGATGCACTCCACCAGATCAGACAGAGTATGTGTGAAAGATGGGAGTTAATGAATGGCATCCTGTTCTCCCTCATTAGTAAAATGTGTCTGCTATTGACTTTGGGCCAAACACTGATCTCAGTTACAAGACAACAGACTCCTAATTCTAGTAAGAGTTCATACTGTTGCCATTTAAACTCAGAATTTAGATAGAGACTGCTGATTTTTTAGGTACTTCCAGTTTTGGACTTCCTAATTCAGGGCAGCCTCATGGTAGTATGAGCTCAGTTTCTCATGTTGGTCTAACCAAAACCAGCAGTATGCCATAGCAAATTGCTTGTATCTTTTATTTTAGGAGAACCACTTTCTGACTATCTCAACTACTGAACACTAAAACAAAGTCGGGGGGGGGGGGGAAGCATTTTTTATAGAATTTCTTAGAAAATTGGTATTACTTTTCAGACATAGGTAGTGATGTCCATGACACAAATAACATATACTGCACCTATCTGATAGATATGCACAAGATATGCACAAGACAAAAGCTGCATGTGTTGACAATATAACTAAAAGATTTTTATTATTCAGTTCAAAGCTTTATTTTTTCCCTTTTTGCAGATTTCCATGTAGTGTATTTCATCACAGAGAAAATTCATAAACAAAATTGTCTCCTTGCAGCAAAATGTATGACTGTCAGTCTTCCCATTCTTTTTCAAGAAAGTAGAGAAATAAATATTGATCCAACTCCTCCTCCAAATTGTTTTCTTTTAAATCCCTTCTAAAATATTAAACATTCTCCTTGCTATCTCCTTCTTTGTAACTGCTGTCCATTGATTTCTTGAAGCTATTCTTTTTCTTTGATTAGGAAATAAAACTTAGGAACCGAAAAATTGTTCCTCATGCTTTTGGAAGCACAACATTGTTTAATATGTTTATCCGGCTTCTTGAGCTTGTTTCTAGCTTTGCAAAATATATGAAGGGTTTTTTTTCATTTAATTTTTTCCAGCATCATCTCTTAATGGATATCTCTTTGATATTCACATTTATTTTGATCAGCATGAGTAATGAAGGGAAGATCCTATGCCACATTAAATTTCTGCAAGACCACACAGACTAACAGACCAAAACAAGGAGAAAAAAAAGAAGTTAAGCAAATGTATTTCATATTATTCTTATTCTCTGTGAATTCATTTTTCCATTAGTCAACTCTAATCAGAGCTGTTATCCATTGATTTAGACTTATCTTTCCCACATGTGAGTGTTTTAATCTAGTTTTATTTTCATCCCTAGCTAAAAAGGAAAATTTTCATCTAGATGCTCAAATTCACTCATTTTCATGCTGGCACTGTCTCAAAGTATTTAATTTGAATAGCTGCTCTTCGCATTAGAAGCATTAAAGAAAACTGCTCTGAGGACCACTCTTCAGTGGTGCACATAAATAAAAGCAGAGAAATCATGCAAAAACATCAGAGAGAAGGTCTCTCTCTCTCCCTTCCCCCTCCTTCAGTGGCATCAGTTTCTTATTTCGTTCAAGTCATAGGTGACTTTGGCAGATAAATTCTCCTGGACTGCTTGCCCTTTTGTCTCAAAGCAGACTCCTTGCACAGTAAAATGCTATTTCATCCCATTCCGTGAGT
This sequence comes from Coloeus monedula, assembly GCF_965178545.1. NCBI lineage: Eukaryota > Metazoa > Chordata > Aves > Passeriformes > Corvidae > Coloeus > Coloeus monedula. The sequence continues at coordinate 52,215,880 of NC_138822.1, forward strand.
TTCATAAAGGCCATGGAAATTAATGGCATCCAGAGGTCACATCTACAGCACTGTGAGAGTAAGGGATTGCACAAGCCATGTAACTTAGCTCACCACTGGCATATTCCCAACACAGGACTTTCATTACCTCCATGATATGGCTGCTGCCAGTAACAAAATGCATGGCTTTGGTGGAACGAAGCAATGTGGAGGAAATGAAGGAAGACAACAGTGTCTGCCACAGCAGTATCTGTGTCCTGCTGACCAAGGTTAAATAAGATAGACAGCTGACATAGGCCCTCTGATACAACAGGAAAGTTGAAAAAGACATGAAGTCAGCTTCCTTGGCTGTAAGAGAATCACCCTGAAGAAAGAAAAACCATTCTGTTTTGCCCTAAGATACTCAAACTTTGACTTGTCTTCACTGACCTTGAAGTATTTTCCAGCAAGGAAATGCATCCTGCAAAATACAGGTTTAGGCTAGAAGTGATGTTCTTAATTTATGTTTACTGAGATCTTTGTGCCAGGAAGCTTGCTGAGTTTCTGGAGGTGCAGATTGGTGAGGAAGGCTGCAGGAGAGGGCTGACAGCAGAAGAAGAGGCACTACTCCCCAGAAGCAGCTCCCAACAGCTCTCAGGTGCAGCCTTGTGCCAACAGCAGCAGCTTTGGCAGCACTGAGATGCGATGTCTGGGCTGCCACACATGCCAGGCTGGCATCCTAGTCCTTTCCCCCACATACTTCTCAATGTTGGAGAAAATCAGCCTGTTACTACTTCTGTCCTGTAAAAGGCTCAACCTTCTCTATTTGTAAGAATGAAAAAATTTGCCATCACTAATTCCCTTGTCCCTTCGCAGGCTGGTAATGTTCTCCTTGCAGTTCAATCTGCAGCATTATTGGGTACAGCAGCCAAGGAACCTTTAAAAGCAATACTTACAGGCAGTGTGCAACGGGTTGCACTGTTTTCCTGTCTGTGGTAAAATGCCGGTTTAGTGCAACCAGCACACGAGAGAGATAGAATCCCTTCAACATTTGGTTTCTTTCTTCAAGCTACATTTTAGCTTTCACTCAAAAGGAAAGAGGGAAGGTCTAACTGTTTGGATTGCAATACAAGATAAACTCAAAGGCTTATCAACAAAACAATAAAAATACCCAGTGAATGTTTTTGTTTTTTTTTTTTAATAGCCTGCTCTTCCAAACTCAGGGTTTTATAAGATTTGGCTCAGGTTTTTTAAACAGCTCAGACTGTCAACCTTCTTGTTGTAGCTCATAATAGAAAAAAAAAGCCTACATCCTCCGTATCCTCAGGAGAGGTCCACTGCTGTCTCTGTGAAGCATTCACCTATGATGTTGGCCCTAAACACTTGGTAGCTTCCTTTTTCGCTTATTTGTGCAAAATTTCTCTCCTATCCTCAAGACTTCCAGGAGTTTCTCTCTCTTCCTAACCTTAGAACAAGCATGGTAAAGATTGATACATCTGCCCAATAATTGTAACATGTGAAACATATTCTGTTTTTTGGTGTAAAGAACACCTAGTTTTTCTGGGCTCTGGTGTTATATTCTCTTCCAGCCTTTGGATTATTTTTTGGGCTTTGTTAAATTGCTGGCTGAAACCCATGGAATAATGATCTCCGACAAGCAGTATGTTGAGGGAAGTCCCTAGGGTCTCTCTTGTAGGTTGGCGGATGGCAGTTTCCTGAGTGGCATGCAAGAGGCAGTGACACATTTGATACTCAAGGTTCCCATTAGCACAGTTTTTTTTCTTAAATGTACACCCCGTGGCACTATAAAAGGGATGTGGCAGTGAGGAACCATAACAGTTCAGCTGTAGACTAAAAGAAGATTTAAAGACAAACCCACCTAAACATTAACTAGTGAAAATATACTTTCATTTTGATACAAAGGGACTCAAAAAACTGTGAGCAAATGGAGCGCTTGGAAGGTCATTGGTAGGGTACCACATGCACTAACAGTTTTCTGCAAGGAACCTGAAGGATTAGGCCCAGTCTGCAGAAGAAAGGTGAGCCTTTCACCCTGTGTAGTGTTTTGAAGTGGTTAAAAAGGTGTAGGCTCAGTGAATGCCCAGCTTCGTTCTCTGTATTTTGAGAGCTCCCTGTGCATGACACCACTAGAGAATGGCTTTCTGACCTTACCCACACAGCTAGGACCTCCACCCCATCAGGTTTTTCCAGTGTCATCAGTTCTTTCCTTCTGCATCCCTCTAGTGGTTTCTCATCTCACTGCTCGTCAGTGCTCTTACAGTTCATCCCCTCTTCCCTCCTGCTCACCCTATAGGTGCAGGTTCCCACCCCCAGGCAGCAATTGTGTGCTGCTTTCTATAAACCAGTTGTTCAAACATACACTTCAAATGTTGCCCCCTGCCTGGAAGGGCCCTCTGTATGCCATGCCTCTTCATTTCACTTGGAGTATTCTCTCTCATGGAAGAAACTACAAAAAATGCTGACTGCCGCTGTGAAGAGCTTCTTAGTGTTTTCTTGTGTCCTCCATCTTTGCATACCTGTTTCTTGCCCTTTACATGGCCTGCGAACTCTTCACATTTCTAACTGGTATTGTCCTTGATCATGGTACTCAACAGCATCCCAGCTCTGTTTACAGAAACAGAAACAGTAAATCATAGAATCATAGAAAGGCTTGGATTGGAAAGGACCCTAAAGATCATCTAGTTCCAATATCCCTGACACTGACACCTGCCATTAGTCCAGGTTTCCCAGAGCTCCATCCAGCCTGACTGGAACACTTCGAGGCATGGGGCATCCACAGTTTCTCTGGGCAGCCCGTTCCAATGCCTCACCACCGTTACAGCGAAGAACTTCCTCCTAATATATAATCTAAACCTACTCTCTTTTAGTTGAAAGCCATTCCCCCTTGTCCTGTCACTACCTGCCCTTGTAAAAAGTCCCTCTCCATCTTTATTGTGGGCTCCCTTCAGGTACTGGAAAGCCTCTGTTAAATCACCCTGAAGCCTTCTCTTCTCCAGGCTGAACAAACCCAGTTCTTTCAGCTTTTCCTTATACACGAGAGGCTCCATACCAGCAAAGAGTCCCTTTTAAAGCTGAAGAGCAAGGACCAGCAATAGGACTGCCTTAGCAACTTGCTTTATGCTGGGAAGGCATCTGCTGTCTGTAAACAGGGCAGTTCTTTTGGCTACGTGGCTGCATGCACCATTGCCAGCTTTTGTCCTCCCTTAGCTGGACAAGAATCTTTGCTTTCTTGTAGAAAGTATTATGTTCTCTGGACTACATGTTCTCCTTCACTCAGAGCCCATCTTGTCCTGATCAGGCTGTTGAACCATTTTCTCATTCCTATGAATCCATCCCTGATGCAGGTCTGTATCTGCATCAATATACGAGTATGAAAGTGGCTCTATTAGCACAGCAATTGCCTGGAATCTGTTAGCATTTCATTATAAATCTTATTTTTGACAGATTTATAACCAGATTGTAGAAATTAACTGCTGGAGGAAATGTGCCATTTATTCTCAACAAGAACACATTTTATTTCTCTGCATGGTTGTTACTAGACTGTTTTTTAGAGGCTAGAAAAATAACATTACACTTGTTTTCACGTATTTCTTTTTAAGTGAAAAAAAACTTCGACCTTTTCATAAACATTTAAAAACTGTTGGTACAGTGACATGTTTATTGCATAGTCCTCTCTGATGTTTCGTGAGAACAGGAACTGATTAAATGCCATTATTGTATCAGTGCACTAAAGTATAGCTTAACTGAAGAAACAGCAGCTGAATAAAATGAGGTTAGCAGGTGAAAAAAATAGTGTCAGAACAAACAGTGTTGTTGGTAGAAGGAAGGTAGTCCTTTCTATGGCAACAAATATACTACTACTCATTTTTTAAAAAGCCCAAATTGAGAGCAGATATAAGGGACAGCATTCCACTCCCTCACAGTAACTTCTGAAGTTTTGCTACAAATCTTTGACAGTGAGCCCAAGGTGAACTACTGCACACCTCTTAGTGCAGGCAGTGGAAGAAGTCACAGGAGTGATGGCAGGAGGAAGAGAGCATCTCTCAGGACTGGTCTGGGCATAAGAACTTGCTCCTCTGCACTCACAGCTGCCATCTGCAGCAGTTCACAGAGGTCCTGGGCAGGGTTCACTGAGGACACTGAGCTGCTGCCTGCTAGTGTGACTGCTCCTGACACATCACGCAACCCTTTGAAGCCTATCAGAGTCAGTCCCACTAGGACTACTCTACACAGTTAGGGAAAAAAATTGTTTCAGGCTAGACAACCTGAAATATTTCTGCTTTACCATACTAGTCATGGTTTCTAGGCCATTCTTGTTTGTCTTTTTACTGTCACAAGTATGATTTCCCTGAGTGCCACTTCATACACACTCATTTTCAAGCAGCACTATGAACAGTGACAATTTCATACCTCCAGGCAGGAAATTAGGGAGGGGAAGGAGAAAAGGCTCCCTTGCTACAGACAGCTCTTTCTTTGATAGGAATTCTAAGTGCTTTGACAGTTTGCAATTAAAGGACCCTGCTTACAGAGTCCAAAGGATCTTGTTACAAGCAAAGCATAACGTAGTAATGTCTCTCTCCACCACTCTTCTCTGGAAAGAGAAATTCCAAACAGGGAACTGGTAACTCTGTATTTTTCAGAAATGATGGGTCCCGTGGCTGTGCTGGTGGATAGCGGAGTCAAAATTTCCCTCTGCTCCCACCCAGAGTGGATTTTTCTCTTTAGTCTCAATGAGCACTTCCCCCAGAGGACAGGAGACTGGATCCTCTAGCAGAACCTGCATAAAAGACCCAACAGCTCTGTCTTAAGATTTTATCATACCTTTTTCCAAAAGGATTGATACATTTCAAGTTAAGGACTAAGTTTTAACAGCAAGAGAATAGTCTGTCTTCTTTTCTACAGGTTAAATTTCAAAACTTTGTTTTCAATTGTATAGGCAATTTATAATAAAAAAAAAAAATCCAAGGCCTTGGAAATCTCTGGTGGAATACAAATATCCAGGTAAACTGACAAATAAATTCAGTGCATTACAAAGGAAGCTGTCCTTGGTAAGCATTCTTGTTCTTCACTTACCTTCATACCTGCCTGTCTATTGGGGATCCTGTCTTGTAATGCTTTCTTATCAAAGATATCAAGGAGATGCTTGGCAACCTGTGAGCAACCGTCTGTGTTTTCTGAAACAAGTTGCCTTTGCTGTATCTTTAACTCAGAACTGAAGGCATATTTCCACTCTAGTCTGTGTCAGAGCTTGTCACCATTATATCTTAAAAGCTAATTTCTGCTACTGTGCTCTTCCCCACCACCCAGGGATCTCAGGCTGGTGAAACAGATTGAGCTTCAATTGCCTCAGCTTTAGCACATCCCTTTCATGCCTCAAGTTTCCAGGGGCTTCCTCTCACAACCACCTCCATGAAGCAGAGAGCCACCAGGAAAGCAGAAGATAGTCGTCTGTGCTTTGGGGATGGGAGCATGGGGAGGGAAGATGCCCTTAATGACTTTGAAGATGTGCTTCAAAGTCAATGAAAGCTTGTTTCATTGTGGAATTAGTAACTTCTGTGTTTTTTGCTGCAGAGTATGCAGTAGGAGACAGATTGATGGGTGCCTAAGAATCCTGGGCTGCACATTCAGAATTATTCAAGGGAAGTTTGTAGACACAGCCTCCTCTTGCAAACTTATTTAACATGAGGTATTTCAGTGGGCAAGTCTTGCTTTCAACAAGGCTAAACACTGTGCTGAAATCCATTCTCCTTCATAAAAACTTTATAAAGACACAGGGGAAAACATGGCAGTGAATGTGACAATAAATTAAGCAGGTGCTTGAGTGCAATCTCAGATTTGTGTGGGTTTATTGGTTCGTTTTTAGGTATATTCTTGCTGCAGTGCTTTCCTGAAGGAGGATTCATGACAGGGATTATCATGTTGACTTTATATGAAACATAGTTTGTAATAGAAAGCTTTCACGCTTCCTTTCACAAGCTGCTAAATAGTCTTTATTATCCCTGCTTCTCTGTGAGTAGATAGAACTAAAGAGGTAAAGACATTTTGCACTGATTTGCGGAAGTATAATTGGTTACTTGGAATTAATAAGAAAAATCCTTCAGAGGAAAAGAGGAACAAGAATAGATTTTGACTGACTATGTTATAATGGAATGAAATTATTTCAGTACTCAGTGTGATAAGGAAATAGTTATGTCAGTATCACTACATACCCATTAGGGCAAACTTGATGGTACCAGATGGAATCTGTAATACAATCCTCTACCACAGTAACTTTCAGGGGTAGTAAGACAGCACTGCTACCTGAGCTGAATCTAACTGCAGCTAATCAGACCTAGATTTCCTATCATTATTTATTTTAGTAATTGAATGTTGGTTACAGCACAAGTGAGCTGAATGATCAACCCTCAGAGAAAGGATCATATGTGGACTGAAATAGGGAAAAAACCCCAGATTTTGCATCCTGAGGCAGGGAAAGCAGTGTTAGTACAGCTCTACTTGCTGTCTGATTTCTCAGGGAGCTTGCTGCCATACCAAATCTGCAGTTGGATTTGGGTAGCTGGCAGGGCCTCAAGATAGTGTTCAGATTCCCTCTGGACATTTTCTTGAAGGACAGCAATCTGTCTTCATAATCTTCATAGTCTTTGTGTGTTTGTTCTTTCAATTCTGTCAAAGTTCTTTTTCCCCACTTTTTAAGTGAAAAGTCATCTTGAGTTAAAACCACCTCTTATGGTGGTTTGCTCTATGCAGAAATGATGCTGTTTGGATTAGGGTGCTCCCCAATCTGCCTTGCAGAATATGGATGTTTGGAATTTGAGAAAAGAGCCCAAGTTCTCGTCTTCACTGTCTTGAGTCCAGTCCTCCTGCCAGCAGTTTGATTTCCATGTAGATCCCATCAGTAACCTCTCCAGGCTGCAGTGAAGCTGCAGATGATTGCAACAGCACCTTTCTCATTGATTAGACAGGGTCATGACAATGGGAAAGCATGACCTGCTCAGTGATTTGGTGCAGTTGGTTTTCCTGAGATTGGAATCTGTGCCTTGGCACTCAGCAAAAGATGGCTTCTCACCTGTCCAACAGCTGCTTTCTCTTCTGAATGCAATGGCTCCCTTGGGATCAGGACTAACAGGGCAGGAACTGGACTATCCAGGCAGCTCTTGCTTTGTGAAGCTTCACCTCCACCCTAAGTGTCCTTTTCAGTTTTGACAGCCTCCTCTGCACCTGCCTTGGTGGACAGCAGCCTGAAGAGACCTTTCAGAGCTCTGTGGAAGATGCAGGAGTAAGACACACATGATGAAGCACCCCCTAACAGATGTATCATGTGTTGTTTAGCATGGGCTCAGCCCATTACAAACTTCCAGCCCAATGAGTTTTGTACCTTACCTTGCTGCACAGCAAGCATGGAGAAGAGGCCTTGTGGCCTCCAAAACAAGATGAGCCAGGAATCCTTTCCAACAGTTTATTTGGCCACTCAGGTTTTTCTGCATGATGGGATGTTCTCCAGTACAGCAAAGGACTCCACACTGGAGAACATTCATTGTATCATGAGATTTGTGTTCAGCTCCTTGTCTGCTGTCTACTTTAATCTAAGGTCTCTACATTTTCAGACCCTCCCACCCATTCCTGGCATTTGCAAAGTTGTCTCTCGACAGTAAAAGCACTTCCTTGTCTGGCTGTCAGTTTAGCATTCCTGAGCTTAGACCTGTTTTTCCTGCAGTGCTTCAATCTATGCATATTTCCTCTGCACCTCCTTTTTTTTCTTTTCCTTCTGTCCCTTCCTACCACACACACATTTTTCCTCTTGGGATGCTCTGGTCTGTCACTGCCTTGTGTTTTGCCATTCATGTCTCCCTTCACCAGGTGGGGAATGTTTTCTAAAGGGTCTTACAGACCTTTTGCTTATCACACCACCGTCAAGTGAAAGCTGACATTTTTCATGGCAGTGAAAAAGTATGCCTTGTCTCAAAGCCCAGTTTCAACCAGGTCTTTTCATTCACTAGCATTTTTCCACAGCCTGTGTTTTCCACCCTTGTTCTGAAAACTTTTGCAAGCAGTAATTGCATTTCCTCACTAACAACCTGTGAACTTTGTGTGTCTGTGCCCATCCTTTCTACCATCTCGAAGTTAAATGACACAAACAAAAATTCTTCTTGATCAGCAGTGTTTAGCATGTGTCACCTCTTGACCCTCTGTGGTGAGCCAGATGCTGTGCAGGTCTCACAGTCGTGCGCCTGCCAACTGGGTCAGTCTGTTGGCCTATCGGGGAGGAAGTGATTGGGTGGTGCAGCAAGCTGAAGCGTCTGTGCTTTGTTTTTCTTCTTTTTTTTTTATTTTTTTTACTTTGCTTTGCTAAGGTTGGATTTGTGGAAGGAAGCCACTGCTGAGTCCGTGTCATAGGGGGAAGAGAGACATGCCGCCTTGGTTCAGCAAAAGTTTATGTGCTCTCAATCTTTCCTGAAGTTTCTATCTTGCAGACCTGGCAATTTCCTGTTTCCTTCTTGCTGGCCCTGATCTTCCTAGAGATAGTGCCAAAGTGAGAAAGCACTGTCTTAGGGCCGGAGAACAATTCCACTAACTTGTAAGCACTCAATTCCAGCTGCTGGCTGAACAGATCCTCCTCTCCTGTGGAAGTCCCAGGAATCTGTTACACTGCATGTTATTTGCGAAGAGAGAGGCTGAAAAAAATTTTAACTGGACTGAGCAGCCAGTTTTGGGTATTAAATCACAAAAACAATGTGAAAAATTCTGAGCAGCCCTGTGAAATAGACCGTAAATGCCTCATATAGAAACTTGGTTGTTTTGGAGGTTTTTTTCTCTGGTGTTTATTCGTTGGTGTTGGTAGTTTTTTGCAAACCTTTGGCATGTTCATAGCTACATGAATCCAGTTCCAGGTCTGGAACAATTAAGTATGAAGGACTGTATAAAATGCATCTTTTTACACACCTGGAAAAGTGGAAATTCTTGTCTCTTCAGAAAGGGGCTAATTTTTGATTGCTCTCAGGTTTTGGCTTCTGTTCTCCTTCAAAGTACACTTATAGTTTCTGCGGCCCACAGTTACACTGGAACCAGCAACTTTCCTCATTCAGTGCAGTACAGAAATGCCAAGGTTTTCTGTACTGTAAGTACTTTGCAAGTTGGATTCATCAGGGAAGTCAGAGTGAGTTGAAGAGGCTCAGTACTCAGTGGGAAGAAAATGTAGGTGGTTTCATGGAGATACAGAGGAATTAAATGCTACAGCCAAGGTTACACAGAAAATCACCCTACCCTATAGATCAGGGCTGTGCACATTAGCAAGTCAAGAGGGAACTGGACTGTGCTTTCGAAGAAGTGAATGAACTACAAGTGTTGGAATAGGAGTTAGTAAAGCTGGCTTTCAACTGGGAGCAGAAACTCTATCACCCCAAAGCTTGCTTGTGTGCACTCTCTCATCACCTCCTTCTCTCCCTCAGTCCATCCTTCACCTCATGCAGGTCCCTTTCTCTCCATTGGCATGAGCCACAGGTTCACAAAAGGAAAGGTGTCCATCTGCAGTCCCATAAGGTGGCATATTTACCTCAGTAAATGGCCTTGCCATGAGAATGGCAAACCTTCCATTGTGCTGCAGCTGCCACATTGTCTCCATCGAGTCATAAGCATCTCACTAGCCACCTTGCACGACTTTGAGTGTGTCCTCTGATTTTACAGCAGCTTTGCAGAAACTCAATTCAAAGAGGCATGGATACTATTCTGTTTAGGTTGCAAAGCTCTTCCCTCTTAGTCTGAATTAAGCCTGAGATACCTTAGGACTCCTCTCAGTGGACTGTCTCATCTGTGCAGGGTCTGGGAGTCTTGGTGCTGTAGCCACTAAACATCAGAGGGTTTTTTGGAAAGCAAGAGACAGAAAGAGAATGCATTTTTCTGTTTCAGACCAGGAAAAAAGGATCAGAGATTCTCCAGGTAAGAACAGAATTACATGAAGTTTTGTCTGCTTGACATGAAATGAACCTGAGGTAGTTTGACAGCAGTAATTCACCTTTTAGAGAACTGGTTTTGTATAATGGAATAGCTTCTGTTTTTCTTCTTGTTAATGTCTTTAGGCAATTCCCATTGATGGGAACCGATCTCATTGTTTTTTAGTGCCATGTGAATACTTGCATTACTAGTAGTGACCTTGTTCACACTGCCTGCAGTTGCTTTTTAAAATATGGTGTTTCTGCCTTCAAGGAAGGGAGAGGGGAAAGTAGACTACGCAGTGTTTTCAGGTATTCTCTCATGTGTGATATTTTCAAATTGTGATTTACCTGTAATGTGTGTAATTTAGTCCTTGTGGTAAGCTAAGTGTTTGGTATAGGACTCTAGAACAAAACAGCTTTTCTCTCTTGTGCTTGTCTAGCTGAAGAAAACATTATGTAAAAAAAAGGAGATACAAATTTTGACTAGGTGAAGAAGTAACAATGTACAGATACATGTTCTACAGCTGTGTGCTTTACCTCATCACTGCTGGTTATTCCCATTAAACATCTTCCAAGACCACGTCTGCTAGAGATGTATGGAAAGGCCATATTTTGGGGCTAGTTATGGACTGTATGAAATGGACTCTGATGAACACCTGCTCCCAAACACCATATTTCTTCCATTATGTGGCTTTAAGTGAAACCCAAAACCGTAGTTAGTGTTTCTTGTATTTAATTGGCAAAGTAGGCTTACAGTGCATACACTGAATGCTGGCCATAAGCCATAAAAACTATGCATACTTTGCGAAGAAAAATTAACATCAGAACTAACTCCCCGGAGACTTTTTTCCTCCCCTTAACCCATTACAAAGCTCAGGCAGACAGGGACTATGATGCCAGCAGATCAGTAATGCAGAGAAAATTCTTGTGCAAGATTTATACAACAGTTTTGAACATGTGATGCTCAAAACAAGGGTAAAGATACTCATCACAAATATGTGTGAAGCCTTTGCCTCATGAGATTTCTCTGAGAGCTGCAGATTATTCCCATCTCTAGTAGTCAGTTCAGAGCAATTGCTTCTGTCCAAATCTCACTTACACCAGCTGGGAAATGACTGTTAACTTTGAAACTCCACGGTGTTCCGGTTTTGATTGAGCTTCTGCTTAAAGAAAAATAAAGTAAACGAGATTATGGAAACAATTACAGATAGCTACAAGTCCACTTGTTACTGTATCTACCTTCATTTTTCAATTTAAAACATTACATTAGCCAGCAGAGTAGCAAAGTAGTGGAGTTCTGTTTTCAAAAGCCTTGCAGACAATATTGTTTTTTCCCCTCACAAATTAATGCACCGGCTTTCTGAGCTTGAAGACATCCTCAGAGTATTTGGCTCACAGCTTGAAGTGTGTTCATTAACTTTATTAAAGGGTGCATAGGTTATCAGCAGTGATAAGCTTAATATTGAGTTTGCCTGTTGAGACTCACAAAAGCTTCAAAGCATGCATTAGTACACAGACGGAATTTGTTCACCCGCATTTGTTACATCCTAGAACTTGGTATGGCATAGCCTGTCATGTCAGGCTTCTCCTTTAGGATAATAATCCAGGCTCCTTTCAAACCAGCAGACAAGGAAAGGCTCTTCTACAAGACAAATCTCCCCATCCTAACAGAGGAGAGATCCTCAAGGATGGTGGTCAAGCCTCTGACATCAAACATAGAGGACCCTTCACTGCTGAGCGGATGGCAGTCTGTAGGCCAACCATTTGTCAACATTGGGTGCAAAGTCCTGTTTGAACTGGTGCTAGCTGAAAGAGTGTCAGACTACTCTTAAAACATGACCCTTTTTCCTGCCCCTAGACAAGACTTAAATTTATCCTGGTCTGAGAGGTTATAAATCATGCTTTGAGGGGCCAGGAGAAAGGAATGTGTTAAGAGGAATCTGTACTCCATGTTTGCATTTCATTAACACTTAGAGGCCCCAGTCAAGATCAGGATCTGTGGAGATGTAACACAATGGCTAGATGCAAGTGAGAAGCAGGAGGGAGTTTCAGTTTTGGAAGAGGTCACAAGAGGGTTTTTCTTGGCCTGTTAGAGGAGACCATCCCATACAAGCAAGGCAGCATGCAAGAAAGAGAAAGAAGCCAATGTGGTGCACTTTCCCAGGTGCTGAGTGCTAAAAATGCATTTACCTGGAAGATAATGGGAAATGCATAAAAATGAAATGTGGCAGGGACTATATCATACTACAGTTCAAAATGTGTAAGTGGTATTTGTTCATAGTCAATCTGCTAAAACCATGTTTTCTTCAGATTCAGTGTGTCCAGGAAATGGTAGAACGTCACACTTCGCCTATTATAAGCATGTCCCTTGGGTGCCTTTGTGCTAGAAAAGGCTTCAAATATCAGACAACTTTACTGTAGGTGTTTGCAGCTTTCTAGTCATCTCCAGTAAAATCAGTCATTAGGTAATAGCATTGTTTCACCTCAGGGTACAAACTGTCTTTCAGAAACAAAAATATTGGGATTTTTTTATCACAATAACAAAAATTACCAACTTCTGTGTGTCTAGAGATAAACAAATATCATGCAAGAATTTCCACCACTTTTTACAGTTTGCAGGTGATCACTTCAGTTAGTTTTAGCCATTTAAAGTCTTTGGGCATATTGTCAAGAGTTTAAGCTTCACCTGCAATCAGCGTGGGCAGACAGTCACCACCAAAGGGGCTTATCCCACTCATTGGGGGCATAAGTTGAGTTGCTTCTGTGAGCAGTGAAAAGCATATCCTTGACAGAAACTGCCTTGGCAAGTCCAAAGACTGTGATTATTTATCCTTCCCTGGCAGCCTCCCTAAAGGTTGCTAACTAAACAGGGCTCCTGCCTTCTCTAGGTGTTCCCTAAATGCAGCAGGGAGTAAGCTAAGAAACGCTGTCATCAGGCTGATAACTTCCATTTTATAGGAATTTGGACACCTAATGGTGTCTAGCAGCATTGGTGGCCCCAAACCTTATGCTCATCTCATGCAGATGAGCCCAGCTGCAGGAGGTGCTAGGCTGGCCTCTGGATCAAAGATTCCTGTGGATACAATGGTGGCAACTGTACATGCACAGGAAGGAACAAAACCTCCAACCTCCCCATTCTCTTCCTCCTACATCATCAAACCAAGGTAGCCACAGCTCTTGTTTATGAGCAAGGAAAGAGACACTCAGCATTCAGCCATTCACCCTCTCCTCGGGGAGAAGGAAGTGGCTGTACTGAGGTCTTGAATAAGCACAGAGCCTCTGGTTATGCTTTACTGAAAAATACCTGTTTCAAGGCAATACCAGAAGGAAATATCATCCAGGACCTTATTTTATTGGACACTATGTCAGCAGTCTGTAATGACTCTCACACCCCAAAATCACTGGAATGCAATTAATGCAGTGTAAGTTACTGCACATAAATTACACATTTTCAATGAAACATATATGAATCTTGCAAAAAATTTAAGGCCACTCGACAGTCAGGGCTAGGAAAACCCTCACTTCCTCCCAGGCCAGGTGGGGGGTTGTGTATCTCTGAGGTATGTATTTAAACTCCACTCTCTGTGGCAATCGACAAAATACAGGGTCAAGTAATTAGTGCTTGTGGTAGCAGCAGATAGAGAGCTCGAAGGACTTGCCAGATCCTCCCTAGCCCTACTTCTTCCCTCACATACAAGTATACTTACCAGTCAGAAAGAAAAACAGCCTCTGATCTGTATTTTCATTCTTATCTTTTCCAGCCACTTCCACATCTACAACTGGGACAAGTCATCTCACAAAATGTGACATAAAGCAGAAAGCCTTCTGTGTAAATGGGGGAGAGTGTTACATGGTTAAAGACCTCCCAAACCCCCCAAGATACCTCTGCAGGTAAGAAATCCTATTTGCTTCTTTCGTTGGAGACATCAGGTTTCACAAATGGTTTTTTCTTTAAAGGAGCACCTGAAAATATCTTCTTCTGAACTTGCATTTCTTCATTTTTTAACCCTGTGGACATGGAAAGAATGCTGACAATGACCTCTGTGTTCTACAGAGGCATATGAGGCATAGCATATGCTATGCTAACTGGGAAATATTTCTGTGTGATAGTGGCACAGTATCTTCCACTGGTGTTTATATGGCACAAAGTAACACAACTTTAGCCTTACGTTAGAAATAATGAAACTGTAAACTACATATTCTGCATTTAGAAAAGAAAAGGAAAGGCAAAAAAAAAAGGGTGTGGAAAATTGCATTGAGTATTACATTTTGTACAGGAGAAACTGTTATTTTAATTGTCTTGTGTGGTAACCAAGCAGTTTCTGGTGAGACAAGATTGACAACTGTTGTTGCATTTAATTGCATAAAAAAAACAATGAATGTCATGGTCATGGTGGAGGCTACTATTTTGTGTGCGGATCTTGATTCATGAAGTCATATGAGTTTAGTTTAGGGGGGTGCTTGTGCACCTTTTTCAGGTCCTGGCTGTGCTGTATTGGACTACTGCAATAGTTCCTTGCATCAGAGAACATCCATGAAGACCACAGCACTGAAATTTACCTCCTGTGTGGGAGTATGTCATGTAGCATTTACCACTGAAGATTAACTAGTCATAGGGACTGCTTCTCACTAGCTTGAGAAGAAACTCAGCATTTAAACCTTGGGAAACATCCTTGGTACTTAAGAGGGCTGAGTGAAAAGGGTGCATTTTTGTGTGGATATTGCTGTTTTTCAGACAAAGAGATGGTGGTCAGTGAAGACCATCATCTGCTGTTAACTGCATAATTTTTAAAGTCTACTAGGACTAAAAATGGAAAAACACTAATTGTAGAGATAACTTTGGTAGGTGTGTTAGGTGAAGGTCTGTGATGCTTTTATTGAGGCCAGGAAGAAATTGACTGCTTGTCTTTGGTTTTTTGGGTTTTGTTTTTTTGGGTTTTTTTAAAGGAAAACAAACAAACAAAAGCCATCAAAAAGCCCCACCAAACCTCACAGTGTTCTGTTTACCTGTAAGTTTTCTCTTTTTTTGTAGAAAGATGTTACCTGCACATCATGGGATTTGTTTGCTTTGGATTTTCATGGATTGCTGTGCTGCTGAAAGCAATGAATATTCCATTGACTTCTAGGATCATTTTTAGCTAAAGTGAATATGGAAAAGTTATATATGCTGTGGGTTGGATTCTTTTTTGAGAAAGAGAAAGAAAGATTTGTGTTAAATTTACATGGTTGTTGTAAGCCAGCATTCAAGATGAGCAGTTTGCTATGACTCTCCAGAGCATGTACAAGAGCTTATGTGTTTCAACTTCCTATCCAATCCCATTCAGAAAACTCCAGTGAATGGTAAAGCTGAGCACAGAGCTGACTTGCTAATCATTACTATTGTCTTGTTAGTTTCAGAGGTATCCCATCTTCATTGGCAGGGGGACTTCTTTATTTTAGTTCAGACATCTGTGTATGTTCTTTGATGATGTTACAGACTGGATAATTTTTTAATCAAAAATCTTGGAGACATTTGTATGAAGTGGGGGCTGTTTTTCCCTACTGTAGACAAGAAATAATCTTTAATTCTGGGGCTGGATTTCAAGGAAAAGGCAATTCCCAGATTTGGCAGATGTGCCTCTGCCTGGGTGGTCCAAGACCTATTTGGAAAAAGCATCAGAGCTATAAAGTTAGACAGGGTGAATCTCATTTACAATGAGGAAGCAGAGAAAGATTCTTACCCTGGGAACAGTCAGGGCCACCACTATTTTGCAGGGGCATTTGCTATGCCCTCTAATACTTGCCAGAACCAAAATTTTATGTTGTGTAGTAAAACTGGATGCAATACAGCTACATAAGAAATAGAAGTGAGTACTTGAAAGTGGGTGTACTGGGAAATTGAAGCGACAAAATACAGTTTTCCTTCTTTAAAAATAAAGATGTCCACTTTTTATTCTGCCATTCCAGTTAATTAAAATAGGTATTTAACCAGTACACATTGTCTTCATTGTTCTAAGAAAATAAATCTACTCCCAGAACATGCTTCTGGAAACAGAATGCTTGAAATATGGTACTTGCTCTTCATATTTCTGCCTCAGTAGCAAGTTCACATTTTTCCATATGGTCCATCTGTTGAGAGCAAAAACAAAATTTCTAAATCATAAGCCATATCGTTCTAAATTGGTTTTATCCATAACCAAAAAAACATGACTCAGATTCAAAACAACCATGGAAATTTCCAAGTAATATCTCGGGTGTTGTAAATCCCCTATTCTGTTTAAAAAAAAAAAAAATCCTAAATTCATCTTTGGTTAAAATCTGGCTATGTATTTTTTTAAAATGTATATTATAGAATATATAGTAATCATCTGGACAGGATCAGATCTTGCTCTTACAGATACTGATGTGAACTTCAAGAAAATACTCTGCTTTCAAGAGGTAACCATGTGAAATGTTCGAGAAGTGTATGAAGACTTAGTAAAGCATTGTACAGCTACATCTATGGTAGCATATATGTTCCCCACATGTATTTTAATTAAGGCCCAAGACCAAGCAAAACAAAGTCTCAAAATAGAACAGATGAAATAGGAAGCTTTGAGACTACTTAAATAAACTAGTGTATAAAATTTTCAGAAGCTTCATAGGAACATGAGTCACATTTTGAAAACTTCATAGACTTAGGAAGCCTGGATGTTACTGGCTTCCTATGAGACTGAGATTCCTAGGTCGTTCTGTTCAGTTGGAAATGTGTCCCCAAGTTCATTGAAGACAAAAAGTTTTCAATAAATGCAAAATTAATACCAAAAATCCTAGTATTTCCTTCCTACTTGAAAAAATCTATATTAATATGATATCTGTTACACTTTTAGAGTGCTCTTTTGAAGTATCATACCATGAAGGACTTGATAGTCTGACTAATTGATTTCTGACTTGCAGACACATCTCTTCTAGTGGTTTTGTTGTTACTGAAGAATGAAATTTATGTCTGGATTTCATTGGATGAAAATAATGCTACTGTCTTAATAGAAATGTGCTGCTGCTTTTCTTAATAGCAAAAGAGTGAATTATGTACTTTTTAATGATATAGCCATTTTCTATATCTGTCTTCATGTAAAGGCCTTTGTAGAGTAGAAATGGGCAGAAGTTTCTTCCAACCAGCAATTATGAAAACAGCAGTTCCAGAGGTATTCATTCAAGAGACAGGATAGAAATACTAGTTCTGACTTAGGCAATGAACTGCACTACTGAGTACTGTACTTCCCATGGAAATAAAAACATTCTGTCCCACAATGCATTTGTTTGTAAGCAGTGAATGAAATGGAAATATGAGTTCCTGAACCATCCAGCCATTCCTCTCCTGATGAAAAACAGTTTAATGTGTTCAGTGTCCACTGAACACATGCAAATGCTGCTGTTTGCAACTACTGTGTGTAGAGGGAAAAAAAGCAATTCTTCTATTACATATGGTTCAGTATTTTGGTTTTACCCAGTTAATATAATAAATAAATGGTCCAGGTAGCCTTTTTTAAGTCAGAAAGGAAATTTTAAGGCTCTCACAGCACAAACATACACATTTTGCTCTAAGTTGTTTGACTTCAACTTTTGCTACTGTCAAAAAGGAAAATGGTACATGGATAATGATCTAGAAAAGAAAGTTACAACAAAAAATGTCTGAAAACTTTGAGTAGGACGAGGTGTTTGGGAAAGGACACCATCTCAAGCTGATTGTAAAAGTACAGTCTACAGGAAACAACCTTCCAAACTGCGCTGGAAACCGTGCTGCAGTGCACATCTGAGCAATAAAATGCCTTTAGCATTCACACATCATCATAAGCAGAGAGGCTCATCTCAGCTTTCCTCTCAGCTGGCCTGCCCTGGGCCCATTCTCAAGGGCAGGTGCTGCAGCCCATTTGCTGGCAATGGTTTCAGAGCAAGTATAAACACACCTGAACTGTTTTCGGCGCCATCTCGACAGGGCTGATCCTGCTTGGTCTGGAAGTGATTTCAGCATTGTCTATACCGGTGCTCAAGTTGTTTTCATCACCTCCACAGCTGCACCAACATCTGAAAACAAGCACAGACAAAGCAAGCAACCACCAGCAGTCAGTGGCAGGAGGAAAACATGAGGCTTTCAATCGTGTTCCTTGGGAATTTGTAGAGTTGAGCCTGACGAGCAAGATGTAAAGATCCCTGTGAACTGAAAGCAAGCATGCACAGATGCCAACTTTCCAGGGACAGCTATGTAACAAGATGACAATAGCGCAAAATATTTTCACTCTTGATTCAGTAACACACATCAAAATGCTTTCTATCAAAAGCATTTTGCCTTCTATAAGATATGCAAAAAGTCTTCTGTCGTGCCCAGCAATAGCATCTTCTAA
The DNA here is from genome assembly GCF_965178545.1 of Coloeus monedula. NCBI lineage: Eukaryota > Metazoa > Chordata > Aves > Passeriformes > Corvidae > Coloeus > Coloeus monedula. Next base: position 52,234,148 of record NC_138822.1, read on the forward strand.
TGACAGAGTTATCCTTGTTGCATTTTTCTCAGCTGAATATATCTGTGGAAACTGGGATCTCTCCACACTGCGTACTTGTCAAAAAATGTGACCTTGGCTCTGAAGAAATGGAATTCCCTTCCTTAATAAACAAATACATCATTATAGCAAATCAGCTCCAAAGAATCATCTGCAGATCCTCAAAATATACCTTTATTACACAAATATCATTCCTGCATGGTTTATTTAAACAAGATACTAGTGTTTATCCCTGACACTGATCGGATCTTCTGAAAGTCTCACTTGTGCAAGTGCAGCATCCCTGTTTTTTAGGGCTAGAGGCAATTGTGGGAAAGCAGAATTTAAAATATTGGGACAGCTTTCAGCACACATGAAACTCAGATGGATAGAAGAGGAGGTGGAGGATTCTTCTGACCAATATGCATTTGCAAATAAGAAAGCTGTTTATCACCTGACAAGTGAATTATGAAGAAATTTGAAAAAGAGGCTAGCACCATATCATCAGCAGGAGAAAAAGAGTGGGAGATTCTTGCACCCTGGCAAACTCCTCACAAAGACAGGCAATAGAAGTGAGATGTGTTGAAGGAAGCAGGTATCACGTAATTTCAGGTTACTTGCTGAGCAAGAGTGGAGAGAAGAAGGAGGAAGAGCAAAGATTGAAATCTACAGATACTTGGTGTGGTGGACAGTCATTCACACTTAAGTCTGAAGCACAAGAAGCCTGCATTGCTATAGTGATATTTTGGGAGCCTGAGCCCTGCCCCAGAATGGAGAATGAAGGTGAAGGAAGAATTGATAGGCAGCAGCAGAAAAGATGGGCAAATCATAGTAGGGAAATCCCTTCTCTATGATCAACGGGAAAGCTGCCCTGAAGTTTTCTCCAGAAGAGCTGATGAACTGAACGGACAGACAACTCTGGTGCTGCAAATCTTGAGAGCACTTCTGCCCTCTCATTTTACTTATTGTCTGGACTGACTTTTTATCTTTTTGTGAGCCATGTTGAATATACTTTCCCTTGGGTTTGACTTTGTCTTTCACTTTTTGGACTTCTTGTGGCTTTTCTGGGATGCTGTATTAACTATTCCTCCTCAAAGCAAACTACCAGAAGGCACAACATGCCATCACAGAAACAGGGAAATCATGGTATTTTCATAGATTTTATGTGACTAATGAAAGCAGCAGTGTAAATTGTTGTTATGCACTGCACTGCAAATTTTAAAAAAGAACTCAATCTGGTCCCTTTATGAGGTGGAGTAAGCAATGAGCTGGTACACATTTTGCTAGCCATGATTCTCCTTTCTTTTTCAAAACAGACAAGCAAAAAGACTTTTTTTTTTTCTCTGATGGATTTTTGCTGTAAATTTTTTCAAAGTTTTAACTTCTGGAAAGGTTATACTTTCTTGCCTCTCTTCTGATCATTTTTCACTAACACCTAACCAGAAGGTCACTTAATACACTCGCACTCCATAGACCAGCAGATGTAAGTCTGTTAGTGCAGTGGTTTTGGTGTACTATTGCTTATCACGTTTTTGCCCTTTAGGTGCCAACCTGGATTCACTGGAGCAAGATGTACTGAAACTCTGCCCATGAAAATCCAAATCAAAGAAAGTATGTTAAAATAATCTGAACTTTGCTTTCTTCCCCAACTACAGCAACAAAATCAATAGTACTTGGTGTTTTCACAGTTCAGCTGGAACCGGCCTCTTTACTCACTAATTTATGATCTGATTTTCTGAAGTACAATTTGTACACCATGGCATTATTGACCTCCAAAATATTTCTTGTTTGTGTGATTTTTGATCTTTCCATTCATTCACAGATGCATTTGTTTTGCACACAATGGCAGTTTTTCTGTTTGGGAGACTGCTGCAAAGTGCAACCCTAAAAGACCAAACTCATGGAGATGAGTATGTACAGATCTTGTGTCCTTGCTGCCTTGTGGAAAGAGCATCCTAAAACCAATTTGGGTCTCTGGAATGGTGAATTTCTGTCTGAGATCTTGAAACACACTTTGATCTGGATTGGTTTGGTTTTGGCTGGTTTTGCAGGGGGGACTTCTTTACATTTCCACAGAGCAGATGACTTGCTCTCAACATCCTGAGCTATTTTGACACGCTAAACCGAGATTCAGTTTCTGAAAGTGAACTCACCAAGTCATATCAGTTCACACTGAAGGAGCTTCTTTCTTAGCATATATTCACCTCTTCTCTTTTCTCTGTTTTTTTCTCTACCATTTTTTTTTGTTTGTTTTTCCTCTCAGGTGCCCAAATGAATTTACTGGTGATCGCTGCCAAAACTACGTAATGGCCAGCTTCTACAGTACGTCCACTACTTTTCTGTCTGTGCCGCAGTAGAAGCATGCTCAGTCGGTGCTGCTTTCTTGTCGCTGCATCTTTCCTCCAGTTTTTTTGGTTTTTTTTTAACCTGTAACTAGATTTGTTGCCTAAGGCCTAATATTGATTTTCTCTGCCTGTTGCATGAAAATTATAACAAAAAGCAATTGCAAATTGTAATAAAAAGCAATCCTGGGGTTGTTTGGCATTGAGGGTATGGGGAAATGCAAGACTTAGGAATGCTGTGAAATTAACGTTGAACGTGTGATATGGACTCCCTGCTGACATCAAGCAGAAAAAGTACAAAAATGGCATTTTAAAAGTCTCTCATTTTATTTGCCACAAAACACTTATGAGTCATGTTACAGGCCAGCACTCCCTCAACCAAAGGATGGGTAGCTAGTCCTCTACTTACATACGAGATTTGCTTTTGGAGCTAGAGGTTAAGGGCAACTGAAGTGCTTACATCGTTTCTAATGAGTACCTGACGAACAGGATCAACATGTTCTTCCTCCTCATTGTTCAGGCTTCAGTGGAAAGAGCACAGAAAGAAAAAGAAAGGGGGGAGAGATGACTTAAACAATGGGGTCTAACATATTTTGGGTATATCATGGGTAACAGATGCAAGAGATCAAGGATTACTTGGCCAAATGAAAGTATCAGACATGCACATACACAGTCTGCTAGAACCAGCACTGCAGTCTCATCCCGTAAGGTTTCCTATGGAGGAGTGGGCTAATTATTATTACTTGACAGGGAGTAGCAGCAGGTACACTCTATTTTCTCTCTTTGGCTATAGCAAAGTCAAGGGTAACATATAAGAAAACTGCTTAGATCTTACATTTAAATGCATGTGTACTACTCACAATCAATTGTTGCTGGCATCAGAATGTACTGTGATCTAAAAGCAGTATTATAAAAACAATTTTTTTTTGATGGATTACTTGCCAGCATAGAAAGGTTATAGGCTAGCTTGATTTAATTTCCATTGGTATATAGGACAAAAAGCTGTAAGCACGTGCTGGACATTTTGGAGCCTGAAGAAATGCACAGGTTTTCTCTTATACTGATGGATGAAGAACACCCATACATAATTCATACTTTCCGTCATGGAAGCTACCCTCATAAATCCCAAGAGTGCTGACTGGGGACCAGACCTTCCAGCACTCGAGTGGGCATTTTATGCCCTGTTTTAAAAGCTTTATTAGTGTGAGTTATATTTAAAAGCGTCTGGTAACTATGGATTTAAAATTTTTTATGCTATTACAGTATTTGTTTACCAAATGTTAGATTTAAGTGGCCTTTTCTGTGGATTGTGATGAAAAGTGCTGTTAAGATTTTCTGATCTTAGAAGAATAATTTAAAAGGAGGCAGTGTAAAAATACAAGATCCATTGTTTGCTGCTGAATTTTATCTGAAAACTATAGAAGAATTGTATGTTGATTATAAATCCCTTTTCCAACCTAGGAGAAAAAAAAAACTTAGGTGGGTTTTCATTCATTCAACCTAACTCTGGTTGGGATTTTTAAAGACACCAGATTGAGATTTTCTGAAGTTGCCTGCATAGAAAAGGCACAGATGCCCTTGCCTTGCTGCAAGAGTTATGCTCAGTGTTAGTACTTAAGTTGGTCAAGCCCTTCCTCTCCTTGAAATGCAGAGGCAGGAGAACACACCACTACCTCCCTTGGGCCACTCTGAGAGCCCCAGCCAATGGCTATGAGACTCTGGCGCTCCTGCCTGCCCTGCATCTGCACTACAACATCTGGTTTCTTATACTGCTAAACATCTTGAAATGACACTTTTGGAAAGGGTCCACTGAGGGCACATTTATACTTAACTAAAAAAAAATAAATGAAGAAGCATTTATATGACTTTTTATTATTAAACCCAAAGCTGACCAGAGCATACTATTCAAAAGAGAACTTCAGTGACAGTTCTCTAAAGGTGAATGGTGCATCTGAGGCTTAAAGCCAAACTCATATTTTGCACCAAGTGTTGTGATTGATTAATTTAGCTCTGTAGATGCAGCTTTTGCGAAGTACAGAGCAAATTGGGATGCTAAACAACATAAGTGCTAGTAGGAAACAAAAGTGTATGTGTGAACTATACAGCTAACTAATTTCACTTGCGTTCAGAAGGGTCTTTCCTCATTTGGAGAGAAAGGCAGTGGGGTGCCATGCCAAGTTTGCCTACTGATGAGCTGTTACTGTCTCAATTTGGCTGTTAAAGAAAATTGTCTTCAGAAATCTACCCTGGAGCTGGTATTTGAGAGTCCAGAAGTTACTGGGCTGAGGACGTTTTGCCAGATCAGAACAAGGCACCACTGGGCATTCTGGAAATGCCCTGTCTCACCAGAGTACATGGCTAACTGGCTTATCTTGACTCATCTCAGGAGCCTGGCTGGCAGACCCTGTAGTGTCCTTTTCTTGAGTACAGCAGTCACAACTGCTACCAGGCATGCTACCCTGTATTTTTGCTGTGACTGCTTTGACTTTGAGGCTCATGGTCCACCACTGGTCCATAAGACAGCAGAAGGCAATCCACAAATGGTTGCAAAAATAGATCTGCTCCATGCAGATATATTTGCTGTGTCTGAATGTTCACACATTCTCTCCCTTGAAGTCAATGAATCATGGCAAATGGAGGAGAGCAAAAGTAATGAGTTAACATTAAAAGTTTTGGGTAATTTTCATGTGGTTAGGCATGAGAACTCTCATAGCATCACTGTGCAGAATGATCCCTGGGATAAGAAAGCCATGAATTAATAGAAGGTTGAGGAAACCTCTCTGGAGTTTTATCACATATAAACCCTTTGTCCTCTTAAATGCCCCCAAGGGACCAAGGACCCCACCCAAAGGGCCAGTGGACTTGCTTACTTCACTAGTTAACTATTACATATGAATTGTGGATTTAGAACTGCCCATGGGCATGCCGTGGGCCTTCTTGGGCATCAGCTGAGCACAGTCCATGCCTTCCTTCAGCATGGGCCACCACTTTAAATCATATCCATTTTAGCTCTGCCATCCCTGATGAGCAAGAGTGACGGTACCAAGAGGGACAGAAGGAATTTTCTTTTTTAGATGATAGCCCTGCCTCATATTGTCACGGTGAACCTCGCTGAGTCATTAAAGGGAGCAAGAGTTGAGAAAAGCTCCAATATTCTAGAGCTAGTTACTGTGTGATGGCCTTGATTTTTCAGCCTTTTCATATAAACTACAGGTCTTCAAAAGTCTGCTTTTAGCTATTCTACTACTTCGGTATTTCCCATTTTCTATATATTTCTCAAGCAGTCACATCTGTATGAGGGTAGTAGACAATCTTACCTGAAATTTTCATTTTCTAAAGCCTTTCAGCACCCTAAATTGTACACTTTATGTGCTGAGACCAAGACTCCTAAATGAACAAACAGATTTGAAAAATGCCATTGTCCATCTTTTGCTCAACATTGAAAAAGACAGGTTTTCACTATAAACTGCTCAGTTAATGTTCACTAAGTACTAAAATTGCTATGACAGGATACTTAAATTATGAAAGGACAAATTTTCCATGCTTCTGAGATTTGAACCAGTTGTCACTTTTACAGGAGCCATAGGACTTAACACATCAACTTCAAAACCAATTTTGCAACCTGAGTACTATTGAAATGAACCAGATTTTGGATCCAAAGTGGAGTCTAATGTCACAAAGAGACCATATCCCTGAATATGAAATGGCTGACATACAGGAGCTCTGCTCTGTGATAGTTTAGGAGATTTGAGTTTGTTTTCAATTGAAATTGCATGAAGAAGAATTTACATTTTTTTAGAATTTTTCATTACCCACAGACAGAAGCATGACACATTGATGCTTCCGAGTTGAAATCGGTCTCCCGTGACCTCTCTGCTGTTGCAGTTGATCCAATGGATCCTTCCTTTGCCAGGCGCAAGGTCTCTGCAAAAACCTGAGGTAGTGGTCACCTCACACTGGGCACCATGTCTCCAGGCTACCCACCCACCTGTATCCATACAGTAGCCATCCTAAAATATTGAGTGCCCAGCAGCTGTGGCACACCACTCATAAACAGAGCATGCAGGTCTGGAGGATTCTGTTCCACATTTCCAGGCACCATCCTCTTGTTCTGTAGACACTGCATCTCAGCGGGCTACGGTATATCCAACAAGTTGTAATTTTAAGTAACTTTGGGGGGAAAAAATTGCTTCCTAAGTATTTTTTCTTGCGATACTGGCACGTCCCCCCAGCCACAACCAGAATGAAAACTGAGTTGTTAAAAATAATTAATTGTATTTGTTCTTAGACCACCTCTAGGTTCTACTTAATAGAAGCCACACTGCATGTAAAAAGTATGCAGAAATATCAGGCTAAGTAGGAAAGTATCAAAAATAATCACCTGTTTATAAAATGAGAAGTATTGGGACATTCTGCTTATCAGATCGAGGGAATGTAACTAGGAATACCATAGATAAGTAAGAGCTACATAACATGTAGGTTTGAATAAGCAATGCATGTTTCTTCAGCATGTTTTCTTGTTAGGCCTTTCAGCCAGAATACCTTCCCATTTTAAATACCAACTTCCTATTGAATTATATGAAATAGAAACTGCATGATATGAATGACTTCCCTAAAATTAAATTACCTTCAAACTAGGTGTCTTACCTATAAGCAAGCATAATTACAGCAATGTATATGCATGGGCATGTCATTCATTTTACTGAAGACTTAATCAAGCTTTCTATGCAACTAATGTATATCATTAGCAGAGTTCAGGTAGGCATGTGATACTGGCTCTTTAGGAAGAGACCTGGATGGATTCCAACTTAACCCTTAAAATGTTACTGATTGGCAATGAAGAGTTGACATTCCCCATGTGTGCAAACGACATTAAAAAATCAATTTGCCATGAAAATTACCATTGGATTTAAATTTCACAGCACACAGGAACAAAAAAAGGCAAGAGCTACCATGGCTGTGGTGTTGGCCCCATGGGAAGGGTGTCCTAGGGTACCTGTTGGGGGGAAGCTTGTGCTCCTCCTTACCCCCAGCTGCTGGGACCTGGGAGTGCTGATGTAGGTGTGTGATTTGTGTAAAGGGATCAGGCCCTGCACCCCAGGGTCCATCCAGCTGGTCAACAAGTTGTTCTGCCACGCAGCACAGTCCAAAGACAGGGAAAAGGGGTTGGCTCCTCATTTTCCAGAAGCTGGAGGCCTGCTGCAGCCAATTTGCAAAGCAGAGGACTCCCACTGCTGAGTAAGCACTGCCAGCTACCTCCAGGTCACAGCCTACAGGAGCAAGGATATGCATTCTGGGGACAGAAGCAGGGCCAGAAGGGAGAGCAATGCATAACCCATTTGCAGGGGTGTGCTGCCCTTTGTAGAGCATCCCTTTGCTGTCATGATCCCATGTGAAACCAATCAGCCATTGCACGTGGCATCCTCAGGCCATAGCCCTGTTCATCTCAGTAAGATCTTAAGGGTTAATGGTTCCTGCTGCATTCTCTGGACTGTGGCTGCTCAGATGCCCTGCCATGTATACATATTTTTGTGTATAAGCCTTGCAGAACGTCTGGTCACATAGCTAAGAAAGGTGCACTTGAGCACCGTCCATGTAACCATGCACCCCCTTGTCCTGTTTCATGTGCGGACACAGAATAGCTGTAATTCTCATATGTAATTTATTTTTAAGTACAGTGTATTGCTCTTTTCTGAAACTTTTTCCTTTTTCTTTCTTTTTTTTGACAACTTTCTGCATTGGCAGAGCATCTTGGGATTGAATTTATGGGTATGGACCAATCATTCCTTTTAGCCTGCAGATTCTAGACCCTGAGAGATAAACCCCTTTTTATTTTTTTTTCTACACCTCCCCTTTTCAATTCCTAACCAATTTCTTTATGCTTTAGAAGGGATCATACAGCTATAACAACAACCCTTGTCAAAGTGTTAGTGGAAATCAGTTCACTAAAATGGTAATAGTGATAGGATATTCCAGACTTAAGGTGTTCTAGGAATTACTGAAGTGATCATAACAGTGTACATTCCTGTTTCTGCTGTATAGTTTTGACTAGTTTTGACATCTGTTTTTGGTGAGTTCTTCTAGGGTTGCCCGGTTTTGGAAACACTGTACGTTTTAGGCAAATTTACTAACTAGTGTATTAAAAAAGAGAAACTTATGACCACTTAAAATTCTGCAAATTTGCAGTGTTGAGCACTGATTTTCAAGTGAAGTTTTATGTCTAAACCCACATCTAGGTGGTTACACATTATGTGTATATCAGTTGCCTATAAATATATGTAAATGATATGCATATATACATTCCTTTCCAGGTCTGTAAATTCGAAGTGGACTGAAAGTTATTTAGGAATTTAAATAGAAGTTTGCAGCTAGACTCCAGGTCCTCAAGTCAGCATATATTCAATATTTCTAAAACTAAACTCAACAAGAACATTGGCAGTGGGTACTATTTTCATATTTCAGCTTTAAATATAGTGGAAATAGATCTTTTAAGTCTTAGTCGTGAATAGACTGTACTCATCTAACTAGCTATTTGTATTCAGGGGTACAAATAATGCATTTCTTGAATAAGCTAACTTGAAATTCAGGTCAGTTTTAGTTTGGAATTTCCTATAATTGTTGGTAAATGAAAAAAAAAAACAGATGATGAGGCAGTTTTAGTTCACATTCTTATTAAAAATGCCCCCACAATATGTCATTAGCTTAAGCTGTGAACTATGGAAAATCCATTACAAGCCCAAATTTAAAAAATCACTCACAACCCAGCTTATTTTTGTTTTTATTATTATCCTAAGGTACCATTAGTTCCCACACATAAATATTAGATTGTAGTGGAAGATACATGGCTACATTAACACATGAGGAGTTAAATTAAAATCCTGTTAAAAACTGACCTGCAAATTTTGCTTTATATATGAAATTACATCAGCAGAACAATCTCTTGGAATTAAATTCTTTTAAAAATCCCTAGCGATCTGTAAGAAGAAAAACTTTAAAACAGAGCAAATTTAAGACCTTATGTATCATCAGTTATTTATAAACAAGAGTGATGTGAAATTAATTGCATAATATGCATATTTGAAAGGCTGCACATTTAATATCTTGACTTAAGTCTTACATTGATTTGATTTTCATATCATTCTATAGGGGAAAAAATTATTGAAATTATTTTTAATACTTAACAGGCTAAAATCTTTCTAAATTCTCACGGCACATACAATTCTTTTCAGACTTTCCTGCAAGGCTGCTATAATTTTTTTTCGAGATAGTTTGATCAGCATGTATTATTTATCTGGGTGTCACTAACAGACTCTGTAAATGTTAACACTGGTCAGGGAGAGAAGGTAGTTTTGGGGCAAGATGTAGTATAACCACAAGTGCCCCACAGGAGTTCTTTGCAAGTCTCTTCTTGGCCTTAAACAGAGAGTCCAAGGCTTCTCTTTGAGGTACCATGCCATCTGCAGAACAGCAGGGCATCCCCCATTTGGCCCCTGCTGTCCCCTGTCAGCCAGGAGCATGGCCAGGTTTACATGAGAGCTTGCTGGTTTGCTGGGCATGACATGCCCAGGTGCATGTGCCTTCCTAGGCAGACCTTGCCCCCAGAGTTTGAGGGAAGTCATGGTAGCACCACCGTTCATGCACACCGTGCCAAGCTGTATTGTCCTTAGGGCCTTGTTTCAAAGGGCACAGAAGGGAACTGAGGTTATAAAAGCAGATCCAGGGGTTTAATATCCCATGCCCATCAAGACCTGTAGTCCCAGAAGACGTGCTGGTGCTAGGACCATTGCTCAGGGCTGTATCCCCCATCCCCTTCAGTGAGTGAGCACCCAGAAACGCCCCAAGCAACAAGCCTCAGCCCAGTGGCAAACTCAGTCAGGCCATCACCAGCCAGCTGCCCAGCTTATCTGCAAGAGCCTCAGCCTGCAGCAAACCTCCTGGAGTCAGAGCAATTTTTCCTTCAGGGAAGAACTGAGCAGGGTGTCCACTGTCAATTAATCTTCTACTTCCTCTCCCTTGCCCTCCAAAAAAAAACGGGTTGATATGTCATTGTTCATTTTGCTTTCATAAGCTAACAGCTGACAGCATGACAATTAAAAAAAAATAATAATAATTCAAAGCATTTCAAATTAGCCCCTAAATTGCTTAGCACAATTCTCCTGTTTCCTGTGACATCCTCGTAATACACCATTTCCATGGCTAACTAATAAGCGCTTTCAGAAGGGGCAAAAATGGGAAGGGGATCAAGTGCCACTAACTAGCCTAGGCGAGGAGTTATGCTGTATGAGAAATCCCTTCACAATCTGCTTCAACCTTTTTTTTTTGTCCCCAAGCATTTCTTTCTGTTTTTTTCCAGTTGCAAGCATGCTGTGCCAGGCCTGCAGTTGACTTCTCTACCCTTTTTTCCAGTCTTTCCCTATATTTCACCTTCCTCTTTTTCTTTGTCCTGGTTTGGTTTGGTTGGAGTTTCAGCCCTTTCTTTCTTCCCTTTTTTGACCTTCTGTTTTTGGAGTTATATTTATTTTTCTTTAATACATTTTTACAGCATCCTAGTTTTACCAAACTCACTTCTTCTCTCCCCCTTCCCCCCCTTTGTTAATAATTACTGCTATTAATTTTGTCTGACAGTGCTCATGACCTGTTTGCTGGTGTTTGGTTTACAGTGGGTTTGGCTTGTAAGATAAATTTGTTCCATGGGGTAGTGCATTGTATCAGAGAAATTAAGATTTATTTTTGGTTTTTGGTTTGTTGCATGGAGTATTTGCCGTTTGCCCACAGTGACTTTAAAACAAAACAGACAAACTCAGGAAGCACATTGGAGGGAAGGCTCTCTGTTCAGTAAGGAGTATTTTTCCTTGAACTGGTGTGTCATTTATGACAACACATCATTTGGACAGGGACATATGGCACATGTGAGAGACCATTGTGCACCTCTGTACCAGCCCCAGATGAAAGTCCCTTCCAGCAGGAATAATGCTGGCATTTATTCCAAAGGTAGTGCAAAGCTGTTCAGCTCTAATTCATTCATTTATTTTTAATCATCTGCTGGTATTCTGACTGTGGTCGATATTGTAGATCACTATTGGTCTGTCTGCTTACTCAAAAATAAGACTTGACTAAAGTTAGACATCCATTTTTTCCTAACCGCAGGAACACAAATCCACATCTGTAAAGCGTCAACACAGAATGCGCCTCTGTTTCAGAGCTCCTTACGTAACATTTCCCCAGCAGAGCACTCAGCAATGCTCTCTGCCAAGCATGAGTGAGGCTGGAAAGCATCAGTAGCTCCAGCCCAAACATTAGCAGTGCTACTAACACCTTTATAAAAATGAAATATCTCCGATGAATGAGATCGGTAACAAGCTGTCATCACTGAGCAGGCTGCCACCCTAGATAGAGAATTCCTTTGTTGGTCACAAGCGGATACAAGTTGAAACTCTGCATTTCTCTCACACAAGGCACTGCTGGTCACTGATACTGCTGTATTTTAGGAGGAGCACTGGAGAAAGAGTCTGAATTTTATGACCAGAGCTCAAAACCTGTCTTCATTTCCATTGGTGATATAATTACAAGCCAAGCTCATGTCTTAAATGTAGAAGAGTATTTTGAAAGAGCTCAAAACCTGTCTTCATTTCCATTGGTGATATAATTACAAGCCAAGCTCATGTCTTAAATGTAGAAGAGTATTTTGAAATCTCTCCTGTAAAGACAGCTGAGATATAAATTGACATGGGACCAGAAGGATATTGGATATGAAAACAATCCAAAAAAGATAATAAGAAAATAAATTTCTCGTAAGACCTGTAAAAATGGCTTTAATTCCAGCTGTCTTTGCAAAACTTCCAAAGCATTTGCAAATTCACGTTATTACCTTAACACAGTGCATTTTTATTTCCAGCAAATGCTGTGTTTGTCAACTGTGAAGTTGTTTCTTAGATATTATTCTCGTTGGCTTAAAAAAAAAAAAAAGTGACTTTTGACTGTAATTGTTGTTATCCCTAGTATTGTGTTAATAGTTTGTGGTGTAGTCCTGTTCTCCTTGCAGTCAATAATGAGTCTGCCTGAAGTGTGGTGGCTGTGTCTCGGTGTGGCTGTGTGACTGTGCAGTGGTTTGTAGCATGACAGCGGTTGTGTGCTCCTTGCCTAGCCATCCTCCATGTTGTGACTTTCTCTGTTTTTGTCCCTTTCTAGAAGCTGAGGAACTGTACCAGAAACGGGTGCTGACCATAACTGGCATTTGCATTGCTCTTCTAGTAGTTGGCATCATGTGTGTGGTGGCCTACTGCAAAACCAAGTAAACTTTTCTCTTCTATTTTATATCTGTGGTTGTTGGTCAGGGCCTTCCCAGTTGATTGTAGCTTCTCTGGGCATAAGGTTGCATCTGGGTTTCTCTAGAGGTGAGCTTAAGAGACAAACCTGTGACCAGGGTGCTCTGGTCCAAGCCAGATGAATGTAGGTCTCCATGTCCGTCAGCAGTGCAAAAATAAGACAGGTATCTGAAAGGTTTCTCAGTCTTTTTGGCAATTTTTTTCCTTTTTTTGTTTGTTTGTTTGTTTGTTTTTCTGTTGCCCATTTCAGCTGGTTTCCCCAGCTGAAAAGGAACAAACTCCAACATTGGAATCCTGTTGCTCTCCAGCAGTAAATTTTATGTATAAACCTAATTTGTTTGTACTTGAGACACGATTAATGATGCTAAAAGTTACTATACATAAAAGGCCAAAAAATTGAACACAAAAGTGCTCTCAATGCAAAAGTAGGCATTTAAATGCATTCTGTGAGTCTCTAAATTACTGGGGGTGGCTCTCAAACATGCGTGAGGCACTCTGGACCATAAATTACACAGAACATCAGCAGAATTTCTGCTGCCAAAACTTCTGTCTGCTCTTATAAATCTTCCCACCAAAACACAGAAAACCCTTATCATAAATATTCCACATTTGTATAAACGTGATTTACTGTTTCAAGGCTTGACTGGCAGTTGGACTGTTATTTTTTGTTGTAAGCCCCTCCAATAATGGATGTGTTAACAGCAGGGGAGGAGAGAGATCGTTTGTCCCTCTCAGTAAGAGTCCAAACACATACACATAACTGTTCCCACCCATAACCTTGTGCCAGTGGTCAGTGGGGAACAACTGAAACAGTAATAAAAAATCAGATCAATTACTGCTTTTAGAAATCACCTCCCCATGTATTTCAGCAAACATTTAGTCAGGATCCTGAAGTATGGTTTTCTGCATAAAGAGCCCCCAGAATCCATCAGAGGTCTGGATGGTTTTTTTGCCCCAGACATCAGCAACCACTGTGAACCAAAAGCTAAGTGTTTTCAAACACAGCTGGTGAGAGGACCATGCCAGGATATGACCCTCCAAATGCAGCAGTCATGCCAGACTGTTATCTGTGAGGTGATTTGCATATGCTCCTTTCCCTGAATAGGGGAAAACTCAGAACCAAGAGAAATCCTGGAATGGTGTTAGGAGAACGACCTATGTAGTAGCTTAGATTTTGTTGGTCTCCTTGCAAAAAATACTGCTGATAACTGCCAAGGCAGTATCTTCAGACACTGAGTCTTAATTCAAAGGTACTTTATTTGCAAATCATTTACATGAAGAAAAAAGCTTCTTTAGTGAAGTACACACTAACTTTCCCATTATTCTTTCTTCTCAGTTTTGTGGAGTAATTTCGTTTTTTTTAGTGTCCTTTTGCTAGAGGATGAATAGCACAGATAGAAGCATGCAAATTCAAATGCATTGGTCACTGAAGGTGGGAAGTAATGCGGTTTTCTGGGGATGGATTCCCAGGTTACATGTGCCAGGATTTCAGTCCTATAGTAGACAAACTCAAACTCCTTCTAGAATTCACTTTCTCTACCATGTAAAGGAATTCAGGTTGTTCTCAGCTCCCAAGGTCTCCAGAGTCTCATGAAAGGGAGCTGTGAAATCGAGTTAAAACCTTGCTTGCATGTTGCTTCTCAGCCCAGCAGGTCTTCTGGTAGTTCAAATGTCTCCTGGCACTGCACTCTCTATACACCTTAACTACTTACATGTCCTAAGATGATGCCTGGTTGTCCTCAAAGCACAAAATCCACATGGATCACAGGCTGTATCCTTCTGAGACAAGAGCATTTCCTAGACAGATGTATCTGCGTATGCCATTCATGTGATGTGACATGAAGTAAGCATTTTCCACAATCCAGGCACATATACACAGAGAAAATATGTAAAACACTGTGTGTAAAGTCATGTTTTCATTGTCTTTAAGCATTCATGGCTGTCAAGCTTCAGCATATTTATTGCCCTCCCTCACTCCTCCTTTTTGTAATGCTTGGAAGAGTCCCCTTGAGTTCAAAACAGGATTAAAAGTAGTTATATCTTACGCTGTCCTACCCTGCCAACACTATCTGCACTTCTGCGTACAGCATAGGAGTTTTAAGTATTTTAGATTTTGCCACAGCCAAAGTCATATGCATTCCACAGTGTGTTGGAGCCTGCATCCTCCCTTCACTGCCCTGGATTCTGTGACAGTATGGTGGAAGTTCTCCAATGTAATGAGAGAAAACTGGGTAATATTGATAAATTAAGTCTGAAATTGAATAGCCCTTTCTCTCGTTATTTATTTTGGTGTTCTATTTAGTGTGTTCTGCATAGCCTTCACAGTGCCAGGTTTTACTATGCTGTAAGTTTTGTTGCTGACAGCTTGTAATGATCTTCTGAAAATTTCTTCTGAGGAGGGCTGGAAGGATTACAGAATCTTGGAATCATTTAGGCTGGAAAAGACCTTTGAGATTGTGTCCAACCTTTGACTGGCCACCACCTTATCAACTAGACCATGTCACTAGGTGCCCTGACCATTTCTTGAATACCCCCAAGGATAGTGACTCCACCACACCCCTGGGCAGTCCAAAGCTTAATAACCCTTTACATGAAGAAATTTCTCCTGATGTCCAACCTGAACCTCTCCTGGCATAGCTTGAGACCATTTCTTCTTGTCCTGTTGCTACTTGCAAGGGAGAAGAGGCCAATACCCACCTGGCTACAGCCTCCTTTCAGGTGGTTGTAGAGAGTGATAAGGTCACCCCTGAGCTTCCTTTTCTCCAGGCTAAACACCCCCAGCTCCTGCAGCCACTCCTCAAAAGACTTACATGTTATTAGCAAGTGGGGAAACAGCAGCTAAGGACAGGAAACAGTAGCAGCATCAAAGTCAACCAGAGATCATATCATTAGTACATGGGTAGTTCTACTAAATGCATTAGCAGCCATGGCATCCACCTGCTAATCACTAGGTTCCAGAGCAAATCTGATGTTGCTGAAACAAAACCTTCCAGAGCTGCCAGGAAGTCTGCAGGCTCAGGCCTGTCTCATATATTCTCACTTTGGATTTCTGAGGCTTCCTCTGCGCTCTTCAATTCTTTAACACATTTATGTACTTGAAGTACACTGTTGAGGTAAGGGATGAATCCCACCAAAAAAATGTGTAACTGCCACATCACAAAGACCGTGTTCCAGTGTCTGCAAGCAAGCCCTGAGGCACAGACACCTCGACTCCATGCAATGAACAGAGAGGCAAAACTCAATGGGCTGTCAGAAACCTTGCCTTGGCCCTTGTGAGGGTGTCAAGGTGACTGGGTTAAAATCTCTCCCCCCGCCTTTCTGAGTGCAGAAAAGAGCTCCGCCTGAGACAGGGTATTGCTTAGAAATAGCTTCCCTTTTTCTCTCACTTATTCCCATCCCTCTGTGTCCTGCTGACTCCTGGAAGGGATCCCAAATATCCTTCCCCCTGTGCAGGTCCCCACAGCTCCAGCTGCAATTAGACCTGTGGTTTTCAGAGTTACTCTGAGCTCTAGCAGCAGTGAAGAAAATTCTGGCAAAAAAAAAAGATGTTATATTATTATCACCAACATCAATATGCTGAAAGGTGCAGCTGCTTTCCTTTTGTCTATTAAAATCATTTCCGTGTTTCGTGCGCAGGAAGCAGAGGAAAAAGTTGCATGACCGCCTTCGGCAGAGCCTGCGCTCGGAAAGGAACAATGTGATGAACATGGCCAACGGGCCGCACCACCCCAACCCACCGCCGGATAATGTCCAGCTGGTGAATGTAGGTTTCACTGCCCATGTTTCAGCCTAGGCTACCAGTGCCACAGGAAAGCTCACCCCACAGCTTTTGAACATCTACCTGCTGGAGGCTGGGGACTGATTTCTCTTGGCTTTCTCCACACAGAAAAAATTGCTACTGCAAACTACTGCTGTCTCCTCCATCAGAGAGTAGTATTTTTGGTGTAGCTTATGGTAAAGGGGCATTGCCTTCCCACGTCTCTGTCTATTGAGACTTCTCATTCCCTTTTTCGATATGTTTTTATAGCTTGATTGGGATGCAGACCTTTGCTACTTTCCTCATTTGTCTCCTCCTATTTTGAGTCTAGATGGGCTATGTACACAGAGGTGTATATGGATGTGCCAGTATGTGTTGGTATGGTTTCTGCATGTATTTAAGTGAAAAAATTTGTGCTTTGGCACATGTAAAAGACTGAAATCTGGGAAGGAGGGATTGGCAATTATGTATACAAATGTGCTGTGAGTTACAGTTTGTAAACCTGGGGTTTGTCTGGGTTTTTTCAGCAGTACATTTCGAAAAATGTAATCTCCAGTGAGCATGTCATCGAGAGAGAAACAGAGACCTCATTTTCTACAAGCCACTACACGTCAACAACACATCACTCCGTGACAGTCACCCAGACACCTAGCCACAGGTACTGGAGGTAGAAGGCAAATGGTAGCTGTAATATCTGATCCGTTGCTGTTGCAAAACCAAAAAGATGTGTAAAACAACAAACCAGGGAAGTTTTATGCTCCTTTCATAGTGTTTTCATTTTAAGACTAATGGTATTTGATGTCATATCACCTAATTAATTATCTTCACAGGCATTTACAAAGACCTTTATTGTCTGAATGGCATTCCAATACTGTCACAGTGAATTTTAGTATATGCAAATTGCTAAATCAGTGACAGTTCTGATGACTGGAAAGCCCTCCTTCCCTCTCCTTTTATCAATACAAGCAAAATAACCTTGATGCCTGTGGATTCATACAATTCACTAAACTCTGCAACCCCAGTTACCAACCCAAAGGTTATGCTGCAGATCCTGTGTGACAACAGAACCCTTCTTTTCCTGGGTAAGCTTCTGCTCATACACATTTGCTACCAAAGCCCACTCTCACACTCGTCCTTTCTCTTTTCTTGGTTGCTGCTCTCCAGCTGGAGTAATGGCCACACTGAAAGCATCCTCTCTGAAAGCCACTCAGTGCTCATCAGCTCTTCCATGGAGAATAGCAGGCACACCAGCCCAGCAGGGCCCCGGGGCCGCCTCAACGGCATCGGCGGGCCACGGGAAGGCAACAGCTTCCTCCGGCATGCGAGAGAGACCCCCGATTCCTACCGAGACTCTCCTCACAGTGAAAGGTAGGACACACCACCTCACTGCTTTCAGTTGGCAAGGCCTGGTGTTTTCCCAGATGATTTCAAAGCTTGGGGGCAAAGGAGAAAATGCAGCAGTGCACCTCTTCATGTAGGGCATATATCTCCTTATTCATAAAGCTTAGTAGTAGTTTAAAGCCTACCAAAAGTATTTCTGCCCTTCTTGCCTCTACTGGATTTAGTCCTATTAGCCAGCAGTTCACACTTGGAAAAGCTCCATTGGAGTAGTTAGTCAGAAATTTCCATTGTAAAGTATAAACAGAACTTTGCCCAATTACCAATTTCTTAGAAGATGCAAGTGAGAAAACTGAGAGATTTTGTGGGGAGAAAGTAATGTATTGATCCACAGATGGAGGGCACTAAGGACTCCTAAGCAGTATAGAAATTATGCCACCACCTACTTTCTGGAGTATTCCAGCTCCTAAACCCTTTAAAAATTCCCCTTAACCTTTTATTAAATGAAAGCAAGGAACACAAAGTGCAAGCCAGAAGGACTCGGGTTATTATTAAATCAGGAATAGTTACAAATGAAGCTGACCAGGAGTTTTCCAACCAAGTAACTTTTTTTCTGAAAAGGCTGGTTCATCAGTTCCTAATGTCTGCCTAGAAGTGCATCAGTTGCAAAAAAACTTACTGAAAAAATCCTTCTCAGGTTTACACTAGCATTTTACTTCAAGATAGCCCCAGAATAGCAAAAGAAAGACTGAGAAGAAACAAGACATTTAAAGAGAGTATTGCTCCCAGGAATCATAGGCAGAAGAAAAGGAAAGCAAAAGGTTATGGACCAATTCTCTGAGCACTTCGAAATCACAAGGGATTTGGCTTTGTAGGGTGTCCATGATGTCAGAAATGCAACCAGACAATCCCTAAGGACACTGAGTTGTGTAAATTGTGGTTTTCAGAAAAATAAATGTGCCAGTACAGGAAATGCCATTTCTGTGGTACGCACTCTGCCACACAAACTGCTTAGCAGCAGGAAGAGGGCCCACTGAGGAAGGATCCTGAGTGTGGTACCACCAAGGATAATAAAGTAGCTTTCTTGTTAAAAGTTATGTGTTATTTACCATGGAATTTAATTTGAAGATACAGGGCTCACATGACATAAACAGCCATGGCTCCAATTCAGCAGAGCACTTTGACAAGATTATCTTTTAATCGTGCAAGTAGGCCCGCTGAAATCAGCAAGATTACTCATATGGGTAGAGCTCAGCATGTGCTTAAGTGCTTTGCTGGATCAGGACCTGTAACAGTAAATACCATGTTGTCTCCTGCCTGGGAACCGAGCAGGATGCATGGCCACACGCCTGCCAGTGGTGAGTATTAGAGCTTGGTGTATTTGGGCATCTGCATGTGGGAAGTGAAGACCATTCTTGCTGCCTGCCTGCATTGCATGGGACACCCAAAACATCATTCTAATATGAACTGTTTAGATTTCATTGGGGGGGGAGGAGGGGAGCAGGGAGGAGCATATTCTTTTTTGTTTCCCTGAGAAGAAAGAAGGCATTTCATCAATTATTGTGTCTCTTGAAGGTTGTACAATAGGTCAAAAGCAGCAACATTTCTGTAATAATTCATCAGGCATTGACAGCCTAAGCCTGTGCCTGAAGCGATCAGAAATTTGGAACATGGGAGATGATAGTTCCCTGGGCATTAATTGCAGGCCTCATCTATTTTTAGCAAGCAGGAAATACACAGCCAATTGTTCCTGAGATGGATTGTGTGTGTGTGTGTGTATGTAAGGGAGAAAATGAGAGTTATTTGGAACTAAAAATTACTCAGAAACATAAAGGAATGTAGGAGCTGACAGATTACTTCCTGAAGCCATCAAATGTTGCTGTACTGTGAACTGGTAGATCAAGGCTGTACTCCCTCAAATTTCAAATGAAATTGAACAGACATTATGAGGGGTTCTTTTGCATTACCCCATTCATCTGCTGGATCCCGTGCCCTGCCACCTGTGTACACAAGCAGAGGGCACAAGCAGTTTTATCTTGGCTGTCCTTAGCTGTCTTACAGGAGGGAAGATCAAAAAACACCATCTCTGCACAAAAGGCTGGACTGTATGATGAAGCTGGCAGCATATAACTAGTTAATGCTTGCTGGATGGCCATGTATACACTCTGATCCCCTTTCACTGAGCCAGCATAGTTGGCCATGAAGCTGGATAAATCAATCACCTTTTAACCTTCCTTTCAGGATGGGCTAGAGCTGCACGAGATCAGCTCCCGAGCCTCAGATCGCAGACAGCAGCTAGTTAGCACTGCCCTGTTATGGTGTGGGGGAATACAGCAGAAATGTGTGAATGCACAACACTCCAGTATGAGTAACTTGACACTGTTGGAAGCATGCACAGTACACTGAACACATTTAACCAACTCAATGCATTAACAGAACCAGTTTAGCTAAAATCCAGTATGTCATGAAGACGTGTACCCAACACTGTACCAGCTGGGAAAGTAGAAAGGCTTCAGTTTTTCAGACAATGCCTATTTAAAAATGTGAAAGGGATTAAAAGCTCACTCATGGAAGGAGAAAAAATTATTTAATTCATCCAATGCACAGACCTATTCATTACCCTTTGCTCAACCAGCTTAATTCCCATGCATAACTCCAGGTTTGTTTTTTTTCCTTTCTCTTGCTCCTCAGTTCATGTAAATCAATGTGCAATCAATGTGCCTCTAGTGAAATCAATTTACGCTGCTGCACATCTGTCCAGAGACTCCCATTTTCTCTTTTTTCCCATAACTCCATTTTTGTCAAGTGTAATATGTGCAACTGAGTCATAGATTGGATAAGAAAGCTGGGTTCAGATTTATTTTGGTAAATTCAGGCTCAGATAAATAAACCACTAATGAAAAACTAACTGCTTCAATCATAGACATGTAGCTTTTCTCAATGGCCTGTGTAGGAGATGGAGCTTAGAAAGATTTTAACTTTGAACACAGATGAAATTCAGGCAGGTGAATTTAGGATAAGAATAAAAGTAAAGCCAGACCATGTTGGGCACTGTGCTTTTGATCAAGTGATTTTAGGCAGATCCTCACCTGGCATGAATCCACATGACCTCATAGCATGTCTACTGATTCAAACCAGTTTAGAGTCTTACATTTTTTGTTCTGTTTCTTTGGGACAAACTCTGTAATGGCAATTGAGCTTCATTTTCAGAAGTCACTTCTGACCACTACCCTTCCCACAGGAACAGGGACAGATTTTGCAGAGAAATCATGGACACTAGGCCAGACAATGCTGTCTTTCAGAATTTGTTCCCATATGAGGACAAATGATACTCTCTGTTTCTTTGCAGATAGACCTACCAGCCAGGGTAATTAACACCCAAGGAGTGCAACAGCACAAAATTCCTGGGATGGTGCTACAAATGCTTCTCTGACTATCCTTGGTGATTAAAATTAGCAGAATCTGGTTCTAGATTTTATCCAAACATTACTTTCCTCCTTAGCCTGAGACAGTCTGGTTGCCAGAAGAGGGTGAAGCCCCAAGAGGACTGTCCTTCAATTCCCTTCCTTTCTTTCCCCTGTCTGTTTGCGTGTACCCCAGATTCTGGTCAAATCCTTCCAGAAGTGCAGCAGCTGTTTGTATTTGGAGAAAACACTTGCAAATGCATTTTGTTTCTGGCAGCCTGTCTGTCTCTGAATCCCATTCCTGGATTCATTCCAGAAAGTTATTCTGGCAAAAAATTTACGGCATCTCCATGGCTGGGATCTCAGAGTTTTGCTGTGCTCCTCCTGCTTTCAAATGTTTTTGCCCAAAGTCCCAGAAGTCAGCAGTTTATAGGATTAATAGCAACAGGAAAGTTTCCTAAGTAGCCCTGTGTGAGGATGCTGGGGATCTTAAGGGATCCCTGCCATTTCTCTCCCAGTCCACATGAGCTGCTGTGTTCACAGGTCACCACTGCTCCTGTGCTCGCAACCTTTCCCCATCTCTTTCCTTCAGGTATGTCTCAGCTATGACCACACCAGCTCGCATGTCACCTGTTGATTTTCACACTCCAACTTCTCCCAAGTCCCGCCCCTCCACAATGTCACCACCGGCTTCCAGCTTGACCGTCTCGATCCCTTCAGTGGCGGTGAGTCCCTTCATAGAAGAGGAGCGACCACTGCTCCTGGTGACTCCACTGCAGCTACATGAGAAGTATGACCACCATCTTCAGCAATTCAACTCCTTTCAACACAATGCCACCCATGAGAGCAGCAGCCTGCCACCAAGCCCTCTGCGGATTGTGGAGGATGAGGAGTACGAGACCACGCAGGAGTACGAACCAGCACAGGAGCCTCCAAAGAAACTCAGCAACAGCCGGAGGGTCAAAAGAACAAAGCCCAATGGCCACATTTCCAGCAGGGTGGAAGTGGACTCTGACACAAGCTCTGAGAGCAGCAGCTCTGAGACCGAAACCGAAGATGAACGAATAGGCGAGGATACACCATTCCTGAGCATACCGAACCCCGGGGCAACCAGTCTGGAGCCAGCCACTGCCTTCCGGCTGGCTGAAACCAGGACTAACCCGGCAAATCGCTTCTCCACACCAGAAGAGTTGCAAGCAAGGTTGTCCAGTGTGATAGCTAACCAAGACCCTATTGCTGTATAAAACATAAAACACATAGATTCACATGTAAAACTTTATTTTATATAATGAAGTATTCCACCTTTAAATTAAACAATTTATTTTATTTTAGCAATTCCGCTGATAGAAAACAGGAGAGGAAAAAAAACTTTTATAAATTAAATATACGTATGTACAAATGTGTTATGTGCCATATGTAGCAATTTTTTACAGTATTTCAAAAATGGGGAAAGATATCAATGGTGCCTTTATGTTATGTTAAGTTGAGAGCAAGTTTTGTACAGTTACAATGATGGCTGTCCCATAGTATTTTGCAAAACCTTTTAGCCCTCAGTTGTCCTAGCTTTTTTGTGCACTGCATTATAATGACTGGATGTATGATTTGCAAGAATTGCAGAAGTCCCTCTGGTCGCTTGCTGTAGAATCCCCAAATCAGAAAGCCCTGTAATGGCACTCCCACCCTACTCCACCAGAAAAACACACATATACACACACACAGAGTCAGAAAGAAAAAAAAAACTTTAAAAAAAAAAGATAAAAAAGTAAAAAAAAAAACCCAACAAAAAAATTTTCTTCTATGAGAACTTTTATTTGCTTTCCGTCTATGAGATGAGTTTTGTCTGCTCTCTGCCAGCCAAAAGGTTTGCTTCTTTGAGCACTGGGATAATAGTAGATCCAACAGCATGCTACTATTAATTACAGCAGGATAACAAAAAACATACAAACAAAAAAAAAGCGCCAACCTGCATTAAATAATGTTACTTATAGAAAGAAAGTAATACTGTGATTTTAAACCAAATATATTATTATTCAGAGGTCAGCTTGTAATCACTAGGAGCTGCCATTTCATTATTTTCCAGATATGAATTGTTCTAGTTATCCCTTAGGAAATGGGTTTAAGTTAGCTGAGGCTTTGAACCCAATACTCTATTTAAACAAAAAAGAAAAAAAAAAAAAAAAAAAAAAAAAAAGAAGAAGAAAAAAAAGAAAGCATTTATATTAGTTTATGTTAATGGGGCAAATATAATAGATATCTGTAACCAAGCAAGGAAGACATCTAGCTGGAAAACAAATGCCACTAATAAAAGTGCAATCAGCTTTCACCTCTATTTTTTAATGTTGATTTCTAATACATGATTTATTCTTGTGTTTCCCCTCAATTTTCTTCCCCTTTTTCTCTTCCTCAGAAAGAACCCTGACAAGCTTCTAGCAATACCTTGTTAGAGTTGCTGTTGGAGTAAGGCTTACTCTTGGACACTGAAAGACCTTTCAGGGAAGAACTTGATTTGCTGAATGGTTAAAAAGTATAGGCATATAGGAAGGACAAAGCAAATATATGGAGTTTATTTCCACTCACCTTTATTGACTCCATTACTTGGGTTGAGAGAGGCAAGGCTGATGCAGAGTCCATTTATGAAGGCAAGCACACCATGTGGGTTACAGCCATAGTAACCCACGTGTGACTATTTGATATCAGTGTTTGTATAGCCAGTGACAGTCTTGAAGTCATTGACTAGTAATGAACAAGGATGCTGTCAGTGCTGGAGCAGATGCATCCATACAGACAGAAGCAAATGGCCTCTTTTGCACTGAATTCCTATCAGTTTAGTCAGGGTCACTCTGCCTCTTCTATACTTTTGATTTTTTGTTGTGTGTTCAGTTGGCACAGCATTGACTCAGGATTGATGTGGAAAACAAATGTTTTTCCTAGACTCTGGGGATTCTGAAAATGAGAACATATGTTTTACAGGTATTACTGAGCTCTAAACAAGAGCCCTGTCAAGAGAAAAAGAATTTCAGCCAAACTACACTCATCCTTTGGGCCACATTCTGGTCCTAGTTAAATGAAAAGAAATACATCAAGGAAATTTTGTGAGATGCAAACCTGAGGAACTAAAGTCCCAACTCAGTAAATTGTTCAAGCATATGCTTATGCTAATCCCAGCAAAAGTTACCTTCAGCATGTGCTAGACTGTCATTGACACATCCAGCACATGCAAAAAGTTAAGCATGTGCCTAAGAATTTTGCTGAACAAGGTGTCCTTTTGATCTGAGACCTGAAAGCAAAGTATAGCAAAAGAAGCTCTTTGCCAGGATGACAAAAATCAGTGAGTTCCTCACTGTATAAATAATAACCATATCACATTAGTAAGAACACACATGAGTCTACCTGAACACCAGATTCAGCAGAGAAAGAACAAAAAAAACCTTAGTATAAGAAACAAAGTTGTCCACTAGGATGTTAGTGGTAGAACCAAAAGGCTAGGAAACTAGCACAGCTTTGGGCTATGTGGTGGCTGAAATGGCACTGCTTATTTGAGAAATCTATGGGAGATGGCAAATACATACTGTCTGGACTTAAGTCCCCTTTGCCATTTTTCCCTAGCTGTCATGTACTTGAACACACTTTGCCTTTGCAGACTGAAACAAAAGCTCTCTACAAATTCTAGACACCATATTCTCATTTTCATCTCTTTTCTCATGCCTATTTATCTGCAATCCCATGCAGCAGAATAGTCACCTCTCTGGTAACTCTGCAGCTCAGTAGTACAGAGGGCCAGGTGAGCTTTCCTAATGAAGGCCATGAGTGTCCAAAAGATTTGCACTGTTGAGTTTCTGGGGGCAGAAATTTCTTGAATATCTGTCCTTTCAGGAAGGCCTCTGATACTGCAAAGACCTTGTAGAACAGATGAGACAGAAAAAGAATGGCAGAGAAACAAGTGATTTGCCCCAAAATCACCCATCTTAGTGGCAGAATAGAGATTATAACGCAGGTCTTTTGTAAACTCCTCCGGTATATATCACCCACAAGGCGAGCTCTCATTGAAATATCTATAACAGCCCAGACAGATTAATCAGAATGGAAAGGGAGCATACCTTGAAGTTGAGTAGATTATTTGACTACTGACAATGTTGTTATTGAGGGACAGTACAAAATGAAGGAGCAATTCCATATTTGGGAGCTGTGCATGTGAGATTTATTTGGTATAGGTCTAGGGAAAAACACACCTCTTCTGTTGCAGTGCCTCAAAGTCAAAACGCTGTGCAGTTCCTGCTCTTCCTCCCCCTCGGAACATACACAGTGTGTTATAGGGCAACCATGAAACTAGGCTGGAGACTTCACATGGACCTAAGAACAAGAAAATACAATTGGGGATATGGCTGCCTAAGCCCTTAGATCTTTGTGAAGAACCCAGCCTTACAGCACAATTCATGCAGCAGTGAGTTGGGGAATTGCCCTGGCTTGGCACTCACAGAAGCGGGAGGAGGACACAGACCCTCAACCTCTCAGCTTGTGTTTATCACATTGTGCGGGTGTTTCGCATCAGTCAGGTCCACACCCAGAAGTTAGTGAGTCTACCTGGCCACAGGTGCTGCTGGCGAGCTGCAGCCAGCTCCTGCTGGCCAAGGGGCTGGAGGCTGCAGCAGCATGGAGCAGAGCCAGCAAGTGCCTATGGAAAAGGCCAGCTCCCCTGTTGGGGATATTTGCTTCATTACCCAGACCTCTGAGCTAGGCTGTCCCAACACCCTTCAGCCATCACTGTGTAATCCTTGCCAGCTTTTTGGCTGAAAGTCATGGCAAGAAGAAACATACTTTGAAGAGGGGGAGAAGTATTCCAGTGGTGGCAGAGTTGTTGAGATTGTCCTGATTTATTTCCATGTCATTTAATTTGAGCCATGAGTTTTCCCTGTGTATGTGTTTATATGCAGGAATTATTCCAGGATAAAAGGCTTCTTTCAAGGGTGTATAGCTGGATTATGTTGTGCACAATCTGGTACAGCCTGCCTGTTTAAGGGGTGTAACTCATTACAGCTCCATAGAGGTTCTCATGTAACAGAGAAAAGCCTACTCCCTCCTTTTGGCCAGTTATTCCCTTCCTCACTTGAGCCACCCCAACACACCCAGGTTTAAGAGATCAATCACTGCCTTTATCAGGGAAACAGGAAAGCTCCTTCTTTCCAATACTCCAAAACAACAGTGCTGCATCTCCCTGCTTCTCTCACACACATTGCAAGCAGTTTCCTGAGCATCCAGGATAGCAAACTGGTGTCTCCTCAAAGGACACACCTCTCAGCCTGTTGAGCACTTCTTGGCCCTGCAGTGTGGCTCCTTACCATCACCTGGGACTTACTTCTAGTAAGAAACAAACAAGCACCTATGAAATGCTGCAGAGAAGGGCAGACAAAGAACATGGCCAATTATCATCACTTGTAATTCTCTATTCTATTGTAAATACATCTTGTACATACGTGGATGTTTTCATTATTTACTGTCTTTATGGATATTGTGTTAAATGAGACGCTCTTAGTTTATTGTGTAACACTGTAAATAACATAACGTCCTTTATTATTTATGCATAGGCATCTAACACACAGAGAAAGTTATCCTCATATTATTTTAAGATATATGTCAAAAAGATGTTGCGTTTTTCCTTTTGCTTTGAAAAAATTGTAATATATCCTCTTTTTCCCCTCTTTTCCTTTAAAAAAAAAAAGAATGCTAATTTATTGTTCAGGAGAGAAAGGGGATGTAACTGAAAGGCAAACTGTTCAAAGAACATGCTATGGAAGCCACAAGCTACTGATAAACTAAAGAATTTATTACCCCAAATACAGCAATAAGTAATTGTTGATTTATTAAGGTTTTGTTATTCATTTTCAGTAAAAGAGGTGCTGGATTAAATTGTTTCTGTGTGGTCCTGGCCCAGCTGTTCAGCAGACTGTGTCAGGTCACTAGCTACCATCTTTCTGTATCCAAACGTTGTAAAGGTCTTGTTCTGTTGTTGTGGACCACTGTTCCTTGAGATTTCTGACTGTTTCCTACAGAGGTGTCTGGCAGGCACTCTTGTTCCTACATACATTTTTAGTTTGTTAAGTTAGAATTATTAGCTCTACCCTGACCATTACTACTTAAGATGGATGGGGTTTGGGGAGGGGGAGGAGTTGGGGGGGGCAGAAATGACACAGTCTTGTGACTCTGGGAGCTCTACAAAACTGTCACCTCGCTGTTCAGCAAGTCAATAAAGCAAAGCAGATACTAGGAACTATTAGATGCCATCACCATGCCACTATATAAATTCATGATTTGTGCAGGTCGTAAATACCATGCGTGGTCCTGGTCTTCTTGTCTCAGGATAATGAGTAGCATAATGGGGAAGGGTTTGAAGGGCAACCCAGGTGAATGAACATCTGGAGCTGGTGAGGTCTGGGGAGCACTGGGTAGGCTGGATATCATTATTCTGAAAGGACAGCTGAGAGAAGATATCAAAGGTCTGCGGGAACATAATTATCTTGTAGAAGGTAGGAAGGGACTGGATGTTTAGTACCTCTTCCAATCAAAGAAATTGAATCAATCAAAAGTATTGGGAACCATATTCCCAGAAGGATTGAGCTCTTCGTGTAAGGTGTAGGGAACTTGGGGAATTACTTGCTGCAAGAGATTGCAGATTGTTAAAGTTTCCATTGGTTCATAGTGGGGGCCAGATCTTAGGCATTAATCCAATGAGCATTACTAAATCCATGAAAACCACATCAGATGTGGGAAATAACTGAACTGAAAACATGTGGAGATTGTATAAATTGTAAATATTGTGTATACTGGTGCTGCTCTTACCCTTCTCCAACACACACTTCTTGGAGAGAAGGCAGATATCCAATCTGGCTGTGCTTACATGATATAAGTATGTAAAGTCATTTGCTGTTAACAAGCATTAAATAAGAGGAGGAAAGCTAGGCATGAGCAGCGGAGAGAGGAATGCAGCAAAGACATCTTGGATGTGTTTCACGTCCCTTTGTTCCCAGGGCTAGTACTCCTAGGCCTACCTATTGGTACTGAATGAAATGTCAAACTGAGGATGGATGGAGAAACTAAAGGATAGAAGAACAAAGGAATGGAGAAATGGAGGAACAGAGGGAGGGAGGGACAGAGGAACGGAGGGAGGGATGAAGGGATGGAGGGAGGGAATGACTGGCAAGGGTTTTCTGTCACCCTCCCTCTTCCCCAGTTCTCAACACAGAGAATAAATACCTGGTGGGCTGGTCAGATCTCAGTTTCCCTCAGACAACTTCCCTATCTTTCTATTTCGTGTGGAGGGATCCTGTGGCTGCAGGCTGGATGCTTAGGCTATTTGCCTCACCTGAATGTCTCAGCTGTGTAGGGCCTTGTCGCCTCAGAGCCAGCCCAAGCTAGCACATTATGTCACAGTGCTACTGTAGAGAAAAGGATGGTACTTCCATTGCAGGCTGTTGAAATTGACTGCTTTGAGAAGACAGACCCTCCTCAGGCATCCCCACTGGCCTGTCATGTATGGGAGTGGAGGTAGAGGATTTCTGAAGCAACTAAGTACCATAAGAATCACTCAGAGTCAACAGGACTGAAGACGCCATGCCACATTTGATACAGACAAGAGGGCTTTAGGGAACACATCCGTGTGTGTCCCAAATGTCTGTCCTTGCAAAAGTTGTTTGTCAGTCCATGCTGTCTTTATCCTATGGGCTTTCTCTGCCAAGCTTCTGCCTCTGCTCTTCTCCACAAGGTCTGAAGCAGATGGCGTCAGGGAACACTACAGGAAAATCAAGCAAACCCTTCTCATTTCTGCAGCCCGCAGCTGGGTATGCTCTTAGCATGCCAACTCCACCCAGTTATGAGCATATGATTTGGAGAATGCATTCCCCAAGTTAATTCTTTCTGTCTCAGTTACAACTGATGGGAAGAAAACTATCTCAAATGCCTTGAGATGTTGCAGTTAGTCACTCATGATTAACCTGTGCAGCAGAAGCAAAGCAACATGGACTGTGCATAGGTTATGAGCCTGATAACTCTTCTTTAGTGACAACAGACCCTTGGCAGTGGCACTTTCAGGACTAAATCTCATTTTACCTTTCAAAAAAAAAAAAAAAACCCAAACATGGAGCCTTGGGAATTTCTGATCCCAGGGTGCCTCTCCTGCCTGATGCTATGACCTTTTGTTGGAGTCATTTCAGAGTAGCTCTCATTAGAAAAGCTCTACTGATTGCAAAATTATTTCACATGTCTCCAGACTAAGGCTGGAAGGACAAATGTCGTGATATCCCCATTTCCACCCATGAAAACAATTACTAAAGGAGAGTTACACATCTCCCAGCAAGGAAGAGGTAAAACAAGATCAGGCCCATGCACATCTAGAAAGGTTGTCATGTCACTGGGGTTGGGGACAATATTGTGACTCCAGAGGGTATTTAGAGTGCTGCACTTTCTATTCATTGGGACTGTCAAAACCTGAGACAAAACCTTCAGCATGAATGGAATTCATTTCCTTGAAAGCTAGACCTTACTATCTAAGGTTTGAACTCCAGAAGGTAACCAAGCACCAACCTTAGTTGGAAACTGGACTTCTAACGTAAATGGCAGCTGCTAAATTTCCACTTAGTTTTTTCCCCTTGGAGACAGTGGGAGTTCCCTGCACTGGATGTAATGCCTTGGAGAGGAACCCTGGCAGCAGTGCATAGAAAACCCCTGAAATAAGGCCAGCTCATTTGATGACAGCAGCAGAGGAGGTATCAAGGGAGTCTTTGCAAGGTTATATGCACATCGGTTGGTAGGGAGTACAGCGATTGTTAACAACTGATTAAGTCATTACTCTGGTAATGGCCAATTTGGAGCCATGCTTCAGAAGGCAGATATTGTGTGGGAGGTATTTTAACTTAGGCTACACATTACTGCATCAGTTGGGTTATGCATTCTCTATGTGTACACACACACATGCAGTCTCTCAATTTTGTGTAATGATTTCCTGATGTTCAGTGCATGCTCAGTGACAGGAAAGGAAAAAAATGTCACGACAAGGCCGTTCAGCAGCTGCAAAACTGCCTGCACCCAAGAGGAAACACTTTTTCACCTCAGAGAGGAAAAATTGAGGGTGGTATTTGTCCTGTACAGCTGTGAAGATATGGAAAGGGAATGCCTTTCTTCCCCAGTTGGACAAACTGGATCACAGATTGCAGAGGAGCCTTCACAGGGCCACAGCTGAGAAGGGACTGGCATGGTGGAAGATTAAGGGGACTCCAGCTAGGGTAAAGGGTGGCCATGTGCCTCTAATTTCATTGAAATAACCCTAGAACAATGGATTCAATCCCAAACAGCAAAAAGAGTCACTAAAGATGCCCAAATGGGCCTTCTATATGTGGCAAAGAGAGACAATTTCCAAAGAACGATTATTGCCCCATGTTCTGGTCCTCAGGATATTCCCATCTTGTGCTCCCCTTTCTCACCCTAAAGGCCCCAAAGCTGAGGGTGAGTTGAGTCAGATCCTCCACAGAAATGGACAGTAATCTGCTCAATGTATATGAGAAGATGTGTGCCTACAGCAGCATTCCTAGAAAAAGCAAAGGGAACTACTGGTGCTGTGAAAGCAGTAATCCAAAATTTAGGAAATAAAAGGCCACTTACATGAATGCCACAGTATAAATCCAAGAACCTGAAATTCAGCACACAGTTTTAAAATCATCCCCTAATCAAAGCTCCAGAAAACAAAATAATGCCATTCTAGTGATACATGAACCATTTTAATAATTAAAAATGCCCTGTAATTCTGTCAACTTAGTATCTGCACACACCATCCTTTCATATCCAAGTAAAACATGCAATATTTATCTGATGGCTAATGATTATGAAATAAAGCTGAAAGTAATAAAACTCCAAATAAGAACTGGCAGACTACAGCTATCTTGTGTCTGTTTTATAATCAATCTCTCAGTTGTCATGGTACTAAATCACACATTCTGGGTCATATCAATGGAATAGCAGAAAGGAGCTCTAATGCAGTAACCCTGTTACTTTCATTTCCAAGTGCCAGCTTCCTTCAAATAGAATTTACATGACCTGTTCCGAACTCTGATTACTGAGGTAACAAGTTTGAAGTTCAGGTAACATAAGTCCAGGTAATGGGATTATTATCACAGTGATTCTACACACAGCTCTTCATTTTACTGTCCAATACAGTCCAGAGCTTATCTCATTATTTCTGTGCCTCTCATAATTAGTTGAAATTGCCATTCTAGGGCTTCAGATGCGGAAACCATGGTACTTTTAGTAAACGTCACTTTCTGTCTTACAACTTCATTTGACTGACAAGAGCTGTACTGGCTCAGCAGCAGAACAGCTCTCAGCTTCGTCCCAAGGTGATTGCAGTAGGTCTTCAGCTGCAGGAGAACAGCATGCTTTCTGCTCCTTCTTTGGTATTTCACCAGGACCACATCATCAATGTCAGCACTTACTTCCAGGCTGCTCTTTGAAAAGATTTTTGGTTGAGGATCTAAAAGAGCTGAGTTTGTCTGTTTCTCCTTCCCACGTGCATGCACCACATCATTTAGATTTTGAAAAATTAAAAGAGCTTATGCGGGGGAGCAGAACAAAGCTGATGCTATGACGTTCTGTCTCAGAAGTAAAATATAAACAACCTTGCCAAAGAGCCCATATTTAGCTTTGTCACATACACTGAGCAAGATACTCTTCATCTCAAACTGAGGTGCTGGGAAATGGATCATACTGCCTGTGGAAACTGGTGATGCTGAATTTCAGAGCAGAGGCTCAAGCCCCCTTGCAGTCTGTCACCCAGAGACCTGCTGTTCTGGGGGTTCCAGAAGTGTTTCAGAGTATTTCTCTAAACAGGCGGCTGAGTGCGTCAAGCTGTTGGCATGTGTGGAGGTTCCAAAGGTCAGCCATTCTTGGCTGCAGCTTGCTTTCAGGGGTGTTAAGTGCTCCCACACTGGCAGGGAAGCCCCTTGGCTTGAAGACACCTAGCCAGAGCTTTCTCCCTGGAGCAAGCTGGGACACTCAGGGTATCGGTAGTGCTCTTTCCAGGCCAGGGGAAGAAACAAATGCACAGCTTGACTTTCTGTGTGTTGGCCTGAAACCAGACACTGTGTCAGTACTCTGCTATGACAGCTATGGTAGTGAGAATTACTTCAGAACAGAGGCATCCGGTGACTTAGAAGCTGAACAATCTCTTGCACCAAAGAGCAAATGTTTTCCCTGATTTCTTGGAGGGGTAGTGGGTGGGAGCTGAGATGGTGAAGTGCAACAGAAGCCCACAGCCTGCAGGCTGGGTTAGCATCCTTCAAAGCCTGGGGGTACGAAAAGCACGCAACAGCAGATGGACTCACCCTCTACCAACATGGAACCTCACCCTTGTACATCTGAGCACTGACATGAGCGTCCAGTGACTACAGCTCTGTAACCAGCTGTCCCATCCACCTATAGATAATCATAGTACCTATGTGGCAAGAACTTGCTGGATATTATCCACTGCCCATGCAAGATGTTTGTTTTGCCTAAAGCACATAACTGCACTCGTCCAAATGTACACTCTCACAGAAGGCTCCTTAGTAACTCCAAAGGTCTGATCTCTCTGTGAGAGTGCCCTAGATTTTGTAAGCTGGCATCCCTCTAAGGGGACAGGCTATCCCCTTTGTTGCTGATAGCAAAATAGCAGAGAGCCAAGCATGTACTGGCTACAAGGCTACTTAGCCAGACTTGTGCTCAACAGATGACATTTCTAGGAATTGCTGAAATATCTCTATGGCTAAACATAGTGGTCCTACCTCTCACTCTTGTACTCAGGCTAGTAAATTACACACCATCTCTCTCACCAAGATATCTGACTCAGTCCAAGTACAAAATTACCTATGTTGCATATGCTGAATTCTGCCTCTCTGGAACAACCTTTTCCACTATTGCATTAAACAGGCAAAATGCCTGAGGTCAGATTCAGGAGGAGGGGCTTGGGAAAGTGCAAAATCTCTCAAGTAGTTGGGGAAAAAGAATCCTACCTACAAATTATTGATACTTTTGTTCGTCCCTAAAGAAGAAAAGGTTGTTAGCTTTT
Organism: Coloeus monedula; assembly: GCF_965178545.1. Classification (NCBI taxonomy): domain Eukaryota; kingdom Metazoa; phylum Chordata; class Aves; order Passeriformes; family Corvidae; genus Coloeus; species Coloeus monedula. Next base: position 52,267,396 of record NC_138822.1, read on the forward strand.
AACATAGAAATGAAAAGAACTGGGTTAAGTGCGTGAAGTCTTCACCCCTGCCCTTCCCAGGAGAAATTTTGGTGCTTTTCTTGGTCTTTGAAGAGCAATGATTTGCCCTGGAGCAGAAAACCTTCTACAAGGATTGTAGCCCTGATTTGCATGTGCTGATTAACCTCAGTATCACCACAGTTTTGTTGTGCAGATGAGCACTCTGAAGCCTCTCAAAAGATAATGTATACTCCCTGCCTTCATTCACAAAGCTGCAGAGGTTTGGCAGCTTGTGAATAACTGTTTTTCTAATAGTAATCACTAATTCAATGCCTGGGATTAAAAATAGGATTGCTAATTCTATTAATGTAAGTGACAGTGATCATGTCGCAGTGCTATGTAGTACATAACCTTGTTATAGCTGAAGTTTGTTACCTTACTTTTGGGTTCTCTCTCAGCTAATTTGCAGGAAGTTTCAGCTGCAGATGGCCTGTTTGAAGTACGAAATACGAATCCCATGCAATGTCTCAGTACTTGAAATTACCCTGAACAGAAATCTATCTGAGCCTGGTGCCATTAGTAGAAAGGGAGAGGAAAATATCTCTGCTGGTGGCTGAGAGACAACAAAGCTGCTTGGAGTGCTCAGTAATAGAGTTTGGTCTTGTTCCATGATGTCTGGTCTTCAGAACATGACTTTCTAGAGTGCATGTGAAATAGGCCATTACCAGCTTCAAAGACAGGGAAGCAAAGATCATCTCTCTGCTGCTCCCATTTTCTATTGACTGCCTAGTAATTCTGCTGGTATATCTCCATGTGGAGTAGGAGAAGAAGCCGACAAGCAGTGAGTATTTAGGACCTTTGGGGAAGAAAGGCAGGAACAGTTCAGAAGGCATAACTGGAAAGGAGTGACATAAATTTCTTGCTGATGAGAGAGAGTAAAAATTCAGTATAGCTCTAACACTAAGGAATGCCCCACCCCTGTTAGGAACAGCACCACAGGCCTCTGGGCTGAATAACTGGGACTTGCAGCTCTGTTTTGAGCCCACACGTGGATCTCATTCCCCTAACATCTACATGCTGCAGCCAGAGTGCAGTGGCCTGGGACAGAACGAGCACTTCAATTATTTCTTAGAAAGCTAATTTTAGAGAGGCTGTGCACAGACTCTCCTGTCTCCTATGTTAACAGGAACACATTTGCTGGACATCAAGAGCAAACAGTACGAGGAGGAATGAAACATGGGACTATTGTATTATCCAGCTTCATTAGATAGAATGTTGCTGTTGAAGAAGCAGCAGTTTTCTTGTCCATTGCAAACAATTATGTACAGTGGCCAGAAACAGCATGACAGAAGTTACCCCTGTGCAATCAGGACTGGAGAAAAATAAATGTGAAACAAAACAGTCACTAAAGCAGTCTGCCATGCTGCAGAAAGAGTTCTGCTTCCCTCCAGAGCAGAAACAAAATGACAATGGATTTCAGCAATTAATAGCAGTAGGCTTCCAGAAACTGAAGCCTTTCCTCATTTACTCTAAGAATGGAGGAAAAGTAACTTAACTCCTTGGCTGGGGCATGTTTATATGGCCGTCCACTTATGGCTCCAAGGCACTGTGCCAGGCAGCAGGCCTGTGCCATGTCTGGAGCACTCCTGTGTCCTTGCTGCTTCTCAGTAGAAACACATTTATCTTCTAAAACACCACCTAAGTGCTGAGCCTAATCCTCAATTTGATGTTTGTCCTGGTTAGTCTGGGTCTAATTCTACCCAGACCTCAGACAACAAAAGCACACTAGAAAACAGCACAATGTTCCTTACACTCAGAGGGGGACAAAGTTTTGCCTTTTGATCTTTTGCTCATCTAATTCTTCTCTGAGATCTCAGCTTAACTCCAGGGCTGGTGCAGCCAAGGCACCTTCGGAAAAAAAGCGTTGTTGCTGTCTTGCCACGCTTTATCCCAGCTGATTCAGCTTTTCACTTGCAGAGGACTGCGATTTTGTTCCTGCAGAGGGATTAGGAGCCAATCAGGTAACATTTTCTTGCTGCCCCACAGGACCCTGGGAGTCGATAAACTGGGTTTTCGAGGTGTGCTGTGGCCTTCTTGCAAGGATTGACACTAATCACCAGATTGCACTTGTGCACTGCCAGTTTTGTCATTTCTGTGACATGGCCTATAGGATGGGCCATGCCTCAGCCCAGAAGCTCGGCTAGGCTCTCACAGACAATCAGCTCTCTGTAGTTATCCATGGATGGAAAAGGTTCTCACAGATCATCAGCTCTCTGCAGTCATTCACAAATGGAAAACAAATTGGTATATACAGCCAGAGAAGTCCTCTTATGTTAGCCACAAGGACAGGAGTTGTCCACCTGAACAGGACCTTCAGGGACAGGCGCTGTGAAAGGTGAAGATAGACCTAAGTAGAGAGTTCTTCAGTGGCACACCTTGACCCTTGGCCGTCTCTGTTATTTTCTCCATTAATAACCTGTGTCCCCCACAGTTGCTGAACCAGCACCCCTTCTCACGAGATGGAGCCCAGCAGCATTTAGATCTGATACTAGTTGTAGCTATAATTGCTAAACACTCTATCTCTGCTAACAATTTGACCCAGACAAGTTCACCTGCTGGGGGAGGCTGCTCTAAAGCATTGACACTCTATTGCTTCCCTACCTTGATTTGCACAAAATGGAGCAGGAAGTCCCTTGTTCCCTAGCTGTTGCAATTTTTTATTAAAAACATCTCTTAAAGACATACCTGCAATTCTAAGAGTTTGTCACTTGAAACTGTACTTAGAAAACATAAAGGCCTTAATCATGTTGAAATGTATTGTCTGGTTTCTTTTTTTGTTGAGGGAGCTAAGTTACATTGTGGTTTCCATGCAATTGGAAGAGAAATAAAAGACACTTCTGGAAGTGGGAAATAGCCTAAGCAAGGTAAAAGTCAAGAAGGTTAATTAATTTTTTTTTTTAGTCAAACTGTGCATTGAAGTGCAGCCCCTTAGAAAGTAATTTTCTGGATGTGTAGACAGTGTTGCTGTAGGCAACAAGAGTAAGCCAGAAATTTGATCAGATTGCTGGTCTTGCTTTAATGCTGATCTATCCTATCCAGTGCTATTCATGCATTTAAAAACTCTGCGAGGGAGCAGGAAAAGTCAATTTCAGATTAAGTGTGCTGAAGGCTAAATTAATGCAGTAGGTAAGAGTTTCCAGAAGTTATGGATGAAACAAAAGGAAAACCAGGGTATAGTCTCAGTTGCAACGAAGTCCGTGTAGCCTCTTGATTCTGTCTTATGCAGGGAGGTATCCAGTCTTTGAACAGTGTCAGACAACTAATTTTGAAATTAATGAGATCTTTACAAAGAAATCTGTTACATCTCCAGTGTTTAACCTAGTTACCGGCCATAGTAAATATAGTAAATGTTCTCTTGTGTGTATTCTTCAAGCAGCACTGTCCCAACTGCATAAATGCAGACATATGGATTATGCAAATGATTCAGTACTCAACCCAGTAATGCTGAGGCCAGCAGACAATGGTCTGTTTGCTGCAAAGACTCCTGTAAAAAGGACATACTAAAAGGAGGCAGAGAGTCTGGGAAAGTAGGTGTTAGTCTGTTTAGTCATGTCAGCTTTCTCAGGCTGTTCTACGGCAGGCAATAAAAAATTGCTTCAAGGACACCAACTTAGCTTTGTCCAAGGCATCTCCTCTAGGAGCCTTGTGGAAGGGTTGGATTCAGTTATCTTCTTCAAATACACAATTTCTTGTTAGACATCCGTCCAGTGCCTGGTATGGGGAAGGATGGATCTGCTTTATCCAGCATGTACTGTGCTGCCTTGCATCTGCCCATACCTTGTCTCTCGCTGAGGGACTTCAGGATGAGGCACTTTAAGTAGATGGGAATATTCCCTTCCAGCCTTGAACAGACCCAGTCTATTCAAGGCAGACTATCTATAGCCAGCTACACAGCTTGTTTCTTCCTGGATGGGGCCACCAGTTTATAGGTGAAAATGCTGTCATTTAGCTCCCAGGCTGACATATTTTATGCAGGATTCCCAGTAGAGGGGTTCCTTTTCACCTCAGAGAGCTAAATTCAATCTCACCCTTTGGATTAATCACACTAATGTCCTGAGCTGGTGCCTGGAAGACAAATACAGCAGATAAGCTTGGTGGCACCTCCCAGCTGGGACTTTGGGATGGAAAGTGTACAGGAAAGGAGTTAAAAAGAAAGTGTACTGACCAGAGATACAAACCCATATACAAAGACTAAAAACTCTCCTGTGATCATGACAAAACAGAAGGGCAATGAAACAAGAAAAATGCAGATCTCTCATACACCATGATGTCAGGCTCAGTGGGAGTGGAGTCTGACAGGGCCAGAAATCCAGACAGTTTTACCCAGCCTTTGAGATTAGCTGTGAATGCCTTGAAGGGCTGGACTTGCACTTGCATGCAAGGCATCAATCAAACATTGGCCATTTTCTACAGCCCGGAGTATCAGATGGAGTATATGATCAGGTAGGTGAGGGAGTCAAATTTGAACTACTTTTCAAAGGTAATTTTTGTCTATTCCTATTCTTAAAAAAACCTATATTTAATTCCTTGTTTCAGGATGACATCTCTCCCAAAACTGGCCATAATCTTTGGTTTCAGGGGCAGAAAAATTTCTATTTGTGTGACTAGCATTTTTATGGGTGTCTAAGTGTGTTAACAGAAGCATGGTGTATCTGTTTAAACTGTTTCAGCAGCTCGGAGAGTTACGGTGTCAGATATTTTTAAGATTAGTCCTTTTAGCAGCTGATAACATATGGGTCTGAACTGAAAGGCTATGATGTAAGCCTTGCAAAAAGCCTGAAAGCCAAATTAAGCAATAACATGGTTGGTGCTCTGGCATCATAACAAACTGGTTTTCTTTCTAAGAGGTGCACAGTGGGGAGAGGTATTCCCTCCCCTTCTCTCTTCTTGTGTTCACCCTCAGGCACAAGATGACAGACTCTGTGCTAAGTATCTCAGGCTGCTTTGTACAGCTGAGGGTACCAGCTGTCCTGCTGGCAGACCCCAACAGCGTGACAGAAGGGGAGCACCTGGAGGAGCTGGCAGGCTCTTTGCCTCTCCCCCTGGGCTCCTCCAGCCTACCCCACATGTAGGAAGGGCATCCCAAAGAGATGAGCCTGGGGAAAGCAGAAGACTGAGAGAGAGAGAGAGAGAGAGAGGGGAATACTATGGAGTTGTGTTAAAGAGGAATGAAAGACTGCTTTAGCCCTAGACAAGTCACACTTTTCCTGATCACCATCACCTGTGGATGGATAGAAGCAGAGATAGCACATGGAACAGGACAGGACAGGACAGGACAGCACGGAAGCCAACCAGGAGCACGGGACAACCGTTCTGCCCATGTACCCTCTGTTAACAGCCATAAACCTGGGATGGGCTTTGCCTGCTGCCCCAGCCTAAGTACCACTATGCATGTTTGTAGTCCAGGAGATTTGGGAAGGGGACAGAAAAATGACAGGGAGAATGAATCAGAGAAGGACACTGCTGGCCATTATAGTCTGGGACAAAGAACCACCAATTAAAGGTTGAAGAGAGTAGGAGGGGAAGGGGACCACTCCTGGGGAGGGCTAGAGAATTCCCTCAGGCAATAAGCAGAGGCCTTCCCAGGAGCATTAGCAATGCTATCTCTCCTGGTCAGAGCAGGGACAACTTCTCTTAAGACCCAAAACCAGGTGGTGTTTGACCTATGATTACATGGTTTTCTTCCTGAGAGGAGGTCTGCTCAAAGGGTGTCTGAAAGGGGGAGCACAGGGCAATAACAACCCATCTGCTGCCTGCCTGCCCTGGGGAGCTGGCAAGGGATGCTCAGTGGCAAGTTTCAGGATTCCCTGGTCCTGAGCCATGCTTCAGCTGGCATCCACCGCCTGACCAAAGAGAGCTGTGGTCACCCAGTGGTAACCATGAGGTGACCTCACTGCCATGCTTGAGCAATTTGCTGGGAGAGGAATAAAAGGCACCCCCAGAACATGTCACAGACCTGCCACGATGCCAGGGAGAGGTGTGGTGTGGAAGAAAGAGACAAGATTTGCACAATCAAGAAAAGCCCCAGCTGAATGTTGCATTGAACCCTGAGACTTCCTGAGGCCCATCTGCATGTTCCAGTGGCAGTGCCTGCATAACAATTCCCAAAGCTAGCCTAATGCTTTTCTGGATCCTTGGAAATCCAGGCTGGCCTCAGTAACAAAGTGCAGATACACACTGGAACACACAGGCATATCCTGTGCTGTAATGCTGTGATGAGGGAAACTCCTGTTTTTGAAATCAGTAAACTACCTAGCTGAACTGCATAAAGTTCAAATAACCTCTACTGGCTGTAGTCTAGCCAGGAAACCTCGACCTCTGGAGTGAGGTCATTAAAGCTGAACTTCTGGAAACTCAGAGGTGTTTAGAGAGCCTGTTAATTACTGTACTAATCCTTCAGACAATGCTGGCTCCCAGGACTTCCGGAGCATTAGCACTTTGGTAGCACTTGGGCCCAGACCACTCCACTCCCCCCTCTCAGGAGTACCTCCTGATGAAAATATTGCCATTGTCTTTTCCAAGTCCACACGTGCACAAGTAAGGCAGTCAGGAGAGTCACAGGGTGTCAGAAGCTGGCCCTGAGCATTTCTAAACAGATGTGAGTCCTTTTTGTCTCATTATCTGGAGCTGACATCATCTGTTTTCTGTATTTGTCTGACACCTATGAAGCCTCAGATGGTTCCTACCCACTGTGGAATGAGCTGCCTAACTTTTCCAAAATCGTGTCTCTTCCAAAACATTGACCCTGTAGGCTCGACAAGCCAGCAGGTCCACAGAAGGACAGAGTGCTCTGAATCCAGAGCATGGGTTTAATGACAGTGTGGAAATCAAATGCCTAATCCATTAAAAATGCCTATGACAAAATATGAATAATTAAATCATACTCACAGTAACAGTGGGTACAGAGCTCATCAAAACAGTTGTATTCATTCAACCAGACAAAGTAGCTGCTGCCCAGCAGCTCTCACTCTTTCCAGCTGGACACTCACATTCCCAAACATGAGCCTTCCTTATAGGAGAGCAAGTGACACCCCTACACAGCAGAAAGAGCCGCAGTGTTTTGTGGACCCCTTGTAGTTAATGAACTTTGGCTGGTTGATCAATTATTTTGTAGCAGGTTTACTGGGCTTGGTTAAAAAGGAATCACAACTAGTTCGTGTTACGGCATCTGCTGTAGCAACCCACATCAGCTACCACTCTATCATGGGCATGACAATGCTGCTTAGGACTTCTGGCCATCAGCCTGCTTGCCTGATACTCCTTCTGCCAGACTAGGGCCCTAGCACACTCAGCTGGAGCTGCTACACACATACAATATCCTAAGACATTCAGGCGTCCCAATCTCAATGATCTAGGCACTGAGATTTCCAGCATGACTGTTCACATAGTGGGAGCCCCAGGAACGCTCAGGGATCCCCTACTGTCCCACAGACTGTGCCTGCTATTCTGAAGGCAGCACAGAGGAATCCAAGAACTGAAACATGAATTCATGAGTGCAGTGGCTCCTGGACAAGGCTTTACCCAAGGACTGTCATTTCCCTGGCTTTGTCATTTACACAGCATAGAACATCCTGCACAAAGCATGTTGAGACAGAGGCACAGCTATTAGCACGGTCTGTAGTTGTTGACAGGCATTGACTATTATGGCGGATGTTACTTTGGGGGGAAAATAATATTTGAATGAGACAAAAAGAAAGGAAAAGCAAGAAAAATTTCTCTGGCAGCAAGTTGGGAGAGAGGCAATGGAAAGTGAAGTGTCCTCTTCCTGTTTTTATCTCCAGGGCAGCAGATGATCCCCTGTAATACTTCACCACAACAATAGAGCTTTTCATTAGTCACATAGACTCCCTCCTGGTTCTCCTTGCTTATGGGATGCTGTGCACACTAAAGCACCCCTTGCTAAGGTGTGACTCTCGCACACTATGTGGTTATTGATCTCTGTGCGTACATAAAATGGGCTCCCAAGTATAAACCAAAGCAACCACAGGCAGGGAAAAATGGGGAAAGCAGGGAGAACTCTCAGATTTGTGGCAGTCATTTTCAGCAGGAGCCCATCACAGCACAGAGTCAAGGTTGCAAGACCATGAGAACAGCAGCAAAGCAACAAAAAGAGAACACTCCAGCAGAGGATCTCCAAAATACAGCCACAGCATCTTGGGTGAAAAAGTACTGAGCTGCAGATAGAAGGCAGGCTGCAGAGTTGCAAATTTCAATTTGCAGGAAGTCTATTTGCAAAAGCCCTTGACCTTACAATAGCTAAGGCACCTTGCAATGAGCAGCTCCAGCAGGGAACATTGCAGAAGCCTTGCATTGGAATAATCAGTAAGCTAGGGCATGAAGTGCTGTTTTTCACTCTGAGAAAGGAAGACCAAAGTTCCTGCCCCATACCTGATACAGACCCATAAAGGCGAGGATCTGAGCTGCTCTCTCCCTCATCCCATATTGCTGCCATGTGTCTGTGGCTGCTCAGTACAGGACTGTGCTCTCTTGTGCAAAGACAGGAGCACTCTGTTTAGGAGCTGGACAAGTGTTTATGCTGGGGATCCAAAGAGAGGTTACCTTTTCCAGCTCTGCTCTAGTCCTAGGCAGCTTGCTTGTGCCAGGCTTAGACAGGTCTAAGCTTGTCCTCTCTCTTCTGGCACTAAAATCTCTCTATTCATTGCCTTAAAAAGTCACTGCATCTGATCTGAAAGCAGAAGAGAGTCAGAGGTGTATTCCTTAGCTGTTTCTGCAGACCTGAGCAGTCACTCCACCATGCAGAGGTGTTCTCAGCCAGTTGATAGCACTTGAGCCATTGTTCAGAGAAAATTGGGGCCTTCAGGAAAGGGTAGTCAATTAATGGATATTGCAGACTAAAATTTTGCTGCAATCCATGGTTTTCCATCTCCTGTTATATAACAGAGTTTCAGCACTGGCAGCTCAGAGAAGGTAGTCTGTGAAAACAGTTTCTTTGTAAAAGAAACCAAAGGGCAGTTTTCTGTTGCTGACTGTGACCTCATGTACCTCAGTAAGGCAGACTGATGAATAAGACTGCGCCTGGCCCAGTCTTGGATTGAGAAGCATAACATTTCCCCGTTCTGGAAGAAGTATTTCTGTTGTCTCTGTGCATGAGCTTTAGTTGACTATTTAGTGGCTAGCAAAATTTAACAGCCTGCTTGTGGTCTCAGAACTGGATCTAGACCATGTAGGTATCAGTCGTGTAACCTGAACACCATTAGGCCTGGGATCATCGTGGTAGTTGTGCTGCAGTAGCATTTCAACAATTATTAGGCAGCTCTGGACCTTGTGTCCATTTGTGAGGTCTGAACAAATGCAACAGTTCTTGCTCTTTGTGCAAACAAGTCATATGAATAAGCCATATTTTGCAACCTTGCAGGTAAGCGTCAGAGACTGAAATATTATAGTTTATGACAAACATTTTCATGAAGGACTTTCAAAACTGTATTATAAAAGAGAGGACTACACTGAATGGGGCTCTGAGAGGCCCTGGACCACTGGCTGATGAAGATAAGATAAAGTAACAACTCAGGGCTGGGGACATTCACAGAGCACAGGCTTAACACCTCCAGGGTGGAGGCCACAGCCCCAGGGCTATCAGCTGCCAGGCTCGAACAGACCCTCGCACCAAAGGGTGGGGGGAGAGAGGCTTTGGGTGTGTGTTAGAAAACCTCTGGTTAGAGGCGCAGTGACTGCCCATCCTCCACTGTGCAGAGGAGCCCAGCTGAGGGGCCCTCACCTGGGGAGAAGCTGCATCCACATGAAGGACAGAGGGGGTGACATGGCCCATCAAAGGGGCCCCCCTCAAAGGGGTCCCCAGACCCTGCACCAGAGCACCAGAGATGATGCAACAGACCCTCAGAGTTGCAAGGGACAGGGTCAAGCTGGCCCCTGCAAGAGAGGCACGTGGGCATTCCCACCTGTCTCAAAGTGTGTATTAATCCACGGGATTCTGTACTCTTCAGTGTGGCGTGACATTGGGCTGCATGGCATGGCAGCGGCAACGGGGGACCCTCACCACCAGCAGACCAGATGGAGGGGAGTGACAAGACATGGTTGGGACCTTTGGATTGGTGACACGCTTCCACCTAACCCCTGTCACCTCTCCCTGTTCCCTACCCCCCCACCCACATTTATTTGTCTATTTCTTTCTTTCTTTCTTTTCTCCTTCTTCCTCTTCGCCTGTTTTACTATTAAATAAAACGTATCAATTTTTTGGCACCAAGATCCAACTTCGATTTGTTTTAATCTCGTTTTTGAGTATATTTTGAACCTTCTAAGTTCCTTCCGGTTTATACACAGAGACTTAGCTTGCTTTGCCCTTCTGGGTGTAACCGGATCACGACAGTAAGATGCTGATCTTTATAAGCTCATCAACCTTAAGTTAAAAACAACAAAAGCTTTGTTTCTGTTACAAACAGCAATGCTGTAAGAGGGTCTTTACAGAGTCATGCTACCAGGCTAATAGTGGGTTTGATACTTAAGTCTATGTATTCTCTTGTATCCCGAAAATAACAGGATACAGGAGGGAGAAGCAGGAAGAAAGAGACAAGCCCTTCACTTCTGGTCACTAATGTGCCAATGGTGAGTTTCCAGTCGGAGAAGTATAGCAAGCTGTGGTGTCTGGGGGAGGCAAGCAGTGCAGTGCCTTCCTAACAAAAAGTCTCTTACAAGGCTTGATAATGATGTCGGACTCTTGGTCCCTGAGCAGAGCAAGAAGATGTTCTGCCCCAACTTGCTCTGCAATTTCTTTCTACAGATGGGAAGACTCTTAGGCTTCATTCTAGCTGCTACAAAATTACATGGTGCATAGCAATGAAGCATTCAGCCACAGTTACATTTTTGAGAAGATGTAATAGGGTGATGTTTTCTTTCCCCGTGTGTGTTGCTGCACAACACTGCCACGTACAAACAAGATTTTTCACTCTGAGGGGGCAGAAGGAGATCTTGTTCAGGCTGTTATGTATGTCGGGAACAGCTTAATCACCAGTAGGGTTGCTTTCTTGCCTGAGACCATTGCTTTATCTTTCAGGAATCATCAATGTTCCACTTAGGAAATATTTTTGCCTCTAGTGATTTGTATGTGTGTGTTAGCTATCCAGCAAAAGATGGCATGACTAAATAATCCAACAAGTGTTTTATCAGCTTGTGTTTGCTCCTGATTCAAAGACAATGCCCCCCAAACAGTCATTACCCAGGAATGCAGATCTTAGAGCTTTGGCATTAAATTTCACTTAATGGAATTTGCTGCACAGATAAAACACAAAAAACAGCAAGTCCTGACTCTGAGGACATTTCCTCTGATAACAAACAGTTGACATAGGAAAAATATAATTTATCCACTGGTTTTTCTGAGGTCAATGATTTAAAAAAACAAAGGGGGGGGGGGTGTTGAGGGATTTTTTTACATCCAGACAAGCACCCCAGAAGAATGGATTTCAGATTGATGAGGTATTTCATCCTGATTTTCAAGTCATATGAGCTCACTTGTTGCCGGACATGCTCTAGAGGACTGGCACTAGAAACTGCAGAGGAATTGTGTTGCCATTTCAGCAGCCAGAGGAAACCATGCCTCATAGCTGGTGCCCTGACAGCCCTCTGGACAACCAAGTGTGACAGAGATCCAGCCTTGGCCAGGACAGTGGAAATGAGTGTTACACGTACTTCAGATGTCTTTGGAACAAAACCAGCATCCACAGACATGTTGGTCCTGATGGCCTTCTGTGTCTGATGTCTGCCAGGGCAGTCATGGGGAACCTTTCTCTGGTATGCCACAGTGCTCTTCCAATGTGGAGTTTGAATATGCTGGTAAAAACTCAGGGAAAATCAGAAGAGGCTTTCGCCTTTCCAGAGTACTGCTATCTTTTACACAGGCAGCTGTCTCTGTAAGTTTTGCTATCATGTGTTCTTTGCATCCTATGTCAGGAGCCACTGTCCCCTCCTTTGTTGTTTCGGCTGGTTGCAATGGGCATGGAAGGAAACTGACAAGGGTTGTAATGCGTTTTAAAACCCTGGCACATTAAGAATTTGTGTGATGTGCAATTGCCCTTATTAGTCACTGCCTGGGCAGTCAAGATTCCAGAAGAACTTACTAAAGCATCAGGTGGAGATCATGTAAGTGGAGAGGTATACTGCCTCTCTCTTAAATGATCAATCCCTGCTTTTGCCTTCTTCATGCTCCATCCTCCTCTCATGGCCTTCCTGTCTGAACTTGTGAAGGCTCACCTCTGTTACACCACGGGATGATTTATTTTTTTATGCCAAAGCAAAGGCCTGAGCTGTTCCATAGCCAGGTAAAGCCTGCAGCATAAACTATCTGGCACTGTTCCCTTTGCAGGCAGAGGAGCACAGAACAATGTGTGCACTGGGAGTATGAAAAAGGAGCATTCTTCTCAGTTCCTGTGTTTTGCTTGTCTCCCTCAATGACAGTCCTGAAATGAGGGAGTGTGATGCATTTGCCATCTCTGGTAAAAAAGAAAACAACACTTCAGCCCTAGAGGGTATTACAAAGAAACACTGAGTGGTTTAACATTTGCTATAAGAAATGGCAGAGTACATAGTCTTTTCAGGAGTAGATTTCAGTCCCCAGGTGAGACATTTTTAATAACAGTATACCTGGATAGGCACAGCCTTTCTCAGGGAGAAAAGAATAGAGCAATAACTCAGCGCCTTGAGCAGGCAGACTTTCCTGCCCTACTCTAAGAGCATGGATATTGCAAGTGTGTGCAGTGTAGATACATTTTTAAAGTAAAAGATAGTGTGCTATGGGGTTCCCTGGTTGTTAAAGCCTTGGAGTCATCTAAGAAAGCCAGCTGGTGGTGGAGAAAACCATTTCCTCTGGAAAGGAGCTCCATTTTCTGTAATTTTCCGTGGGTTTCTATAAAACAAATCTGCCCATCCAGTATCAGCTTTCCTGAAGTACAAGGGAAGGTGTGGCAAGGGAGTTATCAGCCATGAAGGATGATCATGACTGCCATCCTACAGCATCCAGGAGCCTGTTCCCATCAGGAGCTAGGCAACTGTCCTCTCCAATGCTTTGTTCCCGTAATGGGCTGACAGTGACAAATGTCACCTGGAGCAGAGCTCTTTCTCTTCAGCTCACCTTCACAATGATAAAGTATTGAGAAGTGATGCATTCTTGCTGCTGGGAACTCCGCAGATTTCCAGCTAGTTCTGTAGTTTGGAGGGCAAATGAAGATGACAGCAGGCAGGAAAGGTTATTTGTAGAGTGAGTTGGAAAATTGATTTGTTCCAACCATAAAGTAGTATGGCTGAGAACAAAAATAGAAGCCCTTAGTCAGAAATTTCTGCATTCACTATACATACTTAAAGCATTTGTTGTAATGTGGACGTGAGCCCTTTGAGGACACTGAAATTTACTTCTGCTTATTTCATCCCTTTTCTCAAATATTTTCACTTGTCAAAACCCCTAAGTATCAGAAAATGGATCTTTCAAGAGAGAACTGCTTTCTCTAAAAAACAAAACACCCTGGTCTCATATCCATCAGGAATTGGGATATGCAGTTTGATTGCCATCAGTCACTCTGTTCTATGATAGTCATTGAAGGTATTCACTAGCATCTCAGAGAATTACATTTCCACATGTTTTGCGGAGGCTAAAACTTGGGTAGGTAATCCGATGTAAAAGGGACTGTGATTTAAGTTCACCAGGTGTCCTGTGGGCTGCCTCGTTAGCTTGTGTCACCTGCCCAGCTGGCAGTTAAGGGCCAGCTGGAGGGGCAAAACAGTGTAGGGGGACAAAATGGGGAAGAGTAGCAGTGCTAGGTAGAGTAAAGTCCTCTAGAATCTTCTTTGGAGAGTGGAGTTGTGAAAAAAATTGTCCTCATTAGTGTTTCTGCTAGTTTGATAGACTTTCTGAGAGGAATTAAATACCCTAATTCTCTTTATTCACTTCTCCAGAATAAGAAAAGCAAGCAGACAAATTGCCTTTTCCTCTAATTCATTACTGCTCTGAGCAAACAAATGCAGAAACACAGCTGTTTCCATTGCCTCTGTGGCCCCAAGATGAAGGACACATCTGCAACTCTCTTGGTGGGCAGTGGAGGTATCACCTTGAATCAGGAATTTAGAACAAAAGACAAAAATTTGTATTTCAGCCCAGAAAGGAATTATAAGATCCTAGCAATATCACAGACTGTGCTTCATTATCCTTTGAGAACTTGAGCAATAACGTGCTAAGGAGACAAATCTTGCAGGCACACAACCTTTTTTTCCCCTGACCCCTAGCAGAGTGTGATGGAAGAGCAGTTAAGTCATCTAGATCTCTATGAGGATCAAATTATGTGAGATTTGAGCCTTGCTCTGTGTTAAAGCTGAAACTGTATTCCTGTTGATTCAGTTGTGCATGACAATTTGCTGCCTTGACTATCAACTCATTACTCTCTCATGGACTCTGTCCATAGCCAGTGGTGATCTAAAGCTCCACCACTTCTCAGAGTTTCCTCAAGCCAGCCTATGATGGGCAATAACAGAACTGTGGGTTGTCAGGAAAACGAAGATATATCATGCCATGGTGCAACTTCCATCAAAATGCTTGCAGGCTCATTTCAAAAGAACTTTCATTGCTACTGGGAGCTCAAATTAAAAATACAATACTTTAATTGTTGATTCCAGCTTTCATTAAATCCATCTGTCCTTATGCGGATGCAATTAAATTCGTTTTTGACTCCACAAACACAGTACCTGGCAAGTGCAATTACATGTGTGTCTAACAGAATGAAAGAAGTACTTACGTTTGTAAGTAAGTTCTGGCATTTTTCTTGTTTGGGCCTTTGACCTTTTCTACATGTAGCCATTGTGCTCATTCAACTAAAATGGACCCTTTGTACAAACTTGGCTGTAAAAACTCTTTCAGTGCTTTAACTAAAAGCTGTGGTTTGCACCTCTAAACAAATCAATGAAAGATAACCCAGCATAAGCCATTTTCCCTGGGGGAGCTTTTAAAAATATTTTTAGGGCTCTGACAGGTGAATTACAGTGAGTCAGCTACAGCAATTTAAGGATTTTTAAGAAGTTCCTTGATCCTGGTCTTTGCTAATGCTACAACAGAAGTAACCACCCTTCTTCCCTTAGAAGTGCAGGAGAGATGGGCTGTAAGCAGCAGAAGCCGAGCTGCAGAAAACCCCTTCCCTCAGCAGCTCCTGCTGCTCATAGGCTGGGAGTTACCATGCTGTGCAGGACCCTGCTCAGGCTCTCTCCAAAATATTGCTTTCAGGTTTGCTGTCTGAATTGCCTTTATGGCTTGGCACAACTGGGCCTTCAAAGATTCTCGTCAAATAGATTCAGCACTCAAACTGGTGCCACAGAGCTGGAAGTACATCTACTGGCCCACAGTTTTGGCCTTACATGAATTCATATTGGCTTGATATGGCTTACTTAGCAGTGTAGTGACATGAATCAGCCTGAAACTGTCAGCAGGCTCTGTGCCATTAGGACAGGTAGCCCAATTTTGTTTTCAGGTTTGCTTCTAAGCATGTCAAAGGGCTTGCTGAAGATGTTAAAAGTCCTGAAATGCTAAATCACTATCTCAGTTTGATTCAAAAGTGCTTGCTGCCCATTTGTTTTATCAGACAGCCTGTCTCAGGTCCACAAAGGATTGCATGACCTTGGCCTGTACATAACACCAGCAAATATCACAGAATCACAGAATATGCTGAGGTGGAAGGGAACCACAAGTATCATCAAGTCCATCTCCTGGCCCAGCATCTGAGCATCCTATCAGTTACTGCAGGCAGTGTTACATGGGCCAAAAGTGTACAAGGCATATCTGGGCTAGTTCTCTGCTATAAGTCTGGTTGTGCCAACATCTTAAGGACCTATTGGAAGCAAGAGTCTGGGAAAATTTAGGCAATCTTAAAGTCTCTTCTGTCTGTTATGAAGAGTCAAAGGCTGCCCTACTCCTTTCCTAGTGTGTGTTCAGTGACACAGACCACTTGAGATCAGACTCAAGAAAGGGCCACTGCAGCACTATTTGTCTCCTACAGTTAGGACAGAGAACTTTGGCTTGCACATTAGATGTCCTCCAAAGCAAACACTGTAATGACTGGGTATTGGATATTCTTCTGTCTCTTGGTTGGACCTCTCAACTATGTTTTTTATACTCAAGAAATTAACTGGTAGACAATGGCCAGCAGCTGGCTTTTTTTGTTATTGTTGCATTTTTAATGAGATGATTGTCTACCATGCATAGCCTCCTGAAACTAGAGGTGTATGTAAAATCCAGGCTATCAGAGGAGGTGATAACTTTCATATTTATCTAGTGTATTTGTCCCTAGACGATAGTTACTCCATTTGATTCAAACACTGTGGGTTTCTCATTCTTGTTTTTCCTTTCCAGACTCCATTCTGAGATTGGTGTGTGAACTGTCTTTCATTCAACTAGTATACAGTGTGTGGTCATACCCTAAGTGAAGAGTTTTCCATAAAGAAACTACAGTTTTTTGAACCCAGGGAATTTTATGCTATATTTGTACTTCCTTGTGGAAGAATTGTACCTGTGGAGGAATTAAACCTCTTCATTCTGGTGATACACACAAACTGTTATGTATGTCAGACTTCCTTTTCTTGCTTCTTGAATTTGTTTTGCTGTGTTTTTCTCAGTAATTTAGTACCATTTTCCTACAGTTTTCCCCTCCCATGAGTCTCTGGGAAGACAGAGATTCAGACTTCCTGAATTTAGTGATACCTACTAAACAAAATATCTGAAAGTCATTTATGAGAACAGAGGTTTCAAAGCAGATTGAATTCTGACTTTGTGTGTCTTTTCTACAAGAGACCTGGCTTACCCCACACATCTACCAGCCGAGAAATGCACAGCAAGAAAACTGCCTCAGTCCCATGCCTTCCCTTTTTATTCTCCTCTCTGAAACTTAACTTCTGCTTTACCTCTTCTTCTTTGGAAACCTTTGTCTGCTGGACTCTTCCCCACTCTATGGCAAGGGAGGTTACACACTGGATGGAGTGCTATCCATAAAAATAGGTCTGTGGGGACACCGAAGATGTTGGGAGTTGTGGTCCCAAAAGAAGAGCTACAATTTTGGCTTCCAAGGGAGGGAAGGTGATGTCCTACATTTGCATGGGTCACAGCCCAGAAGAGCACCAAAACTAAAAGAAAAACACCCATGCTGCACGACTAGTTTTACACAGTCTGATGAAAACAACTAGAGTAAAGGGAAAATAGCTCTTATCTCTCCGGGCTTCCTCTGATACCTTCTTTATTTCAGTATGTTTGTGGATAGAGAGAAGGCATAGGGAAAACACTATTGATTCCAACTTAGTTCTTAGTCACTTTTCCACTTTCTTTGTGTAAATACTCAGAAAATACAAGGCCAAGACTCCAAATGAGGATTTTTCCGGCCATTTTCATCCTGAGGCTTAGCAGTTATGATCATGGTCTAAGAATGTGTGGTATCAGTAAGTCTGGCCCCTCAGAGACGATGGTTATGCAGCAAGTCCACACAGCTAGGTCACCAGATACCCCAGAGCAAGTGTGGCTGTAGCCCTGTGTACCCTGTGTCAGCTGCAAATCTAAGCAGCTTTTTAAGGCCTCCCATCTTGGAGACTCCTTTTTAAACTGAATTAGTGTCTTTTAGGGTATCAGTCTTTGAAACACAACCTGCATTTAGGTACAGATCCCTTTTGGAGCGCTTGCCTTGAGGCAGGACTTGCCCATCTCCTCTGTGCAACTCAAGTATTGCTTCCTAGTATTCAACGAACAGCATCTCCAGTTTGCTCAGACTGTTTTGATTGTTAAACCTCCTCTGCTACAGTTTATGCACTGCCTCTTTCCATTTCGCAGATTGAATGAAATATAAGATGTGGCTATTTAAAGGCAGAACAAGGTGCTGTTGAAGAGATGGTGGTGGTGTTCAGAGACGGGCAAAAAACGGTGAAGGGTCTGGAGCACAAGCCTTATAAGACTGAGGAGCTGAAGGAGCTGGGGTTGTTTAGCCTGGAGAAAAGGAGGCTCATGGGAAACCTTATCACTCTCTACAACTACCAGAAGGGAGGTTACATCAAGTCAGGGTCAATCTCTTCTTCTAATTCAAAAGCAGTAGGACAAGAGGAAATGGCCTCAAGCTGCACTAGGGGAGGTTTAGATTGGATAGTAGGAGAAATTTCTTCAGCAAAAAGATTCTCAAGCATTGGAACAGGCTGTGGAGAAGTCACCATCCCTGAAGGTCTTTAAAAGACATGCAGATGTGGCATTTAGGGATATGGTTTGGTGGTAGACTTGGCGGTGTTGAGTTAATGGTTGCACTTGATGATCTTAAACGTCTTTTCCAACTTTAAGATGCTATAATCACAGAGGCATTTAGATTGGAAAAGACCTCTAAGATCATTGAGTCCAACCTTTGACCAATCACCACCTTGTCAGCCAGACCATGGTGCTGCCTGCCACATGCAGTTGCTTCTTGAACAACTCCAGGGATGACGACTCCACCACCTCCTGGGCAGTCATTCCAATTCTTAATAACCCTTTCCATGAAGAAACTCCCCTGATGTCCAACCTGACCAGCAGATCACTAGCAACTTCCTCCTGGATTGCAGGGGATCTATCCTGCTCCCTGTCCCTGTCTACTCTCAGCTGCTACTCTACAGCTCAGGGGGCAGTTGCCCTGGGGATAACTGGTCTTACTATTAAAGACCAAGGCAAAGAAGGCATTAAGTACCTCAATCTTTTCCTTATCCTTGGCTACAATAGTCCCCTCTTTACATCCAAGAAAGGATGGAGATTTCCTTGGCCTTCCTTTTGTTGTTGGTGTATTAGAAAAACATTTTTATCTTCCACAGCAGTGGCCAGATTGAGTTGAGCTTTTGCCTTTCTAATTTTCTCTTTACATGACCTAACAACATCGTTGTACTCTTTCTGAGTTGCCTACCACTCGTTCCAAAGACCACAAACCCTCTCCTTTTCCGTGAGTTCCTGTAAAAGTTCTCTGTTCAGCCAGGCCAGTCTTCCTCCCTGATGGCTCATCTTTTGGCACATAGGGTCAGGCTGCTTCTGTCCCTTTAAGATTTCCTTCTTGAGGTGTGTCCAGGACCCTCTGTTTATTAAGGACGATAGCAGGGCTATGATTCTAAAATCATACTGAATATATGTAAGTGTGTGTGTATGTGTACAAATGATAGTACACTGAAATGATGCTGTAATTCCATGGTCCATCTGATGAAAATTGACATCAGTTATAAATACAGGCCAGCTCCAGCCTTATATTGGCAAACTTGCAGGTCTATATGAGGATCAGGAATACCGTCCCAAACAGCCTTTTTCATGTCCAGCAGTGAAACCAGACCCACAAACATCACTAGCTCTAACTTGTGCTAGCGCAGAGCTATTTTGAACAAGTTGGTGGGTTTCATATTAAGGGGGTTTATCCTAGAATTTCAGGTTTTTAAGAATTCCTTACTCTTCTACGACTTCTTTCTGTTCTGACAGAAGTTCTTTTTGATCACACCATGAGAAAAAAGGGCCTTCCTATTTCACATTACGGATTTTTCACACACCCTGATCGAAATTCTGATTCTACTTTGAAAAGCTGAATTGATTCATATAATGGGCACAGTGCTTTAATGATGGGAAAAGAGTGCAGAGGTAAAGAAATCTGGTTAAAAAAACATGAAACTGAGGAGTGCTAAAGCAGAAGGTCCAGAAGTAATAAGATGAAGTCATGAATTTCAGGCTCCCCCGAATAAAGTGCCCTTCAGCTAGGATACCTGGCAATCCAAAGGACTTGGTAGCATAGTCAAAACTGAGATGGATGATGTGAAAGATAGGTTGTAGGGAGAATTTAGGTTGATGTGGATGAGGACCACCCTCCTGGTAAGAGAAAGGATCAATCAGTTGTACTGGACTATTCAAAAAGTAGAGAATTGCGGAGTTAGGGGGATGGAAGAGGCTGGGGAGGATGCATGGAGAGAGAGATAGACAAAAAATTATTTGTGGGCTGCATGGGCTTCTTTATTATTAAACATTTCCTAAACTTCAAAAAATGGGGGCCTGTGATTTTGTTAGTGTGAATGGCTTCACTGTCCACAGTACCCATCCTTAATGTCACTCATGCTTAGCATCTTGGCCTCCTTAATACCCACAACAAGGAGAAATTACTGTGGAGCAATGCAAGACTGTCCTTCTTTTCTATGTCTGTGCAGCATCTGGCACAGTGAGAGGCCGCTTCCAAATATTGCCACTCAGATGATAACAAGTGTGAGATCTGCCAGTTCAGCACAATTTATTCAAGGTCTTTATATATCAGTCTTGGTGCTTGCTTAGAAGCAAGGGAAAATTTATAGGAAAACTCTGCTGAAGAATGTGTCAGTCTCAGGAGTGTGTTTCCTGAGAAATGAGTGTGTCCCTACAACAGTGCATGTTGGCTTTCAGGGAATACTGTGTCCTCAGCAACTGGAGACAGATTCCTTAGAAACTTTCACTCACCTTTCATTGCCCTCATCTCTGTTCTCCATATAGAGCCAAATAACTTAAACTTCTGCAACAACAAAGTTCAGATTCAAAGTGAGTTCTGGCAGCTCAGAAATCCCAAACACATTTCCGTCTCATGGGATCCATTCCCACTGCTGCAGCACTAAAAACCCTGCTACCCTGGCGTTTGGACATCACACACCATGGTGAGCATGAGCTCTAGCATAAGCACCCTCAGACAGCTCTTCTCAGGAAGAAGCACCCCACTAATATTTAGTCACTCTACATGCTGCAGCCTCTCCACACCCCAGCCATTCCCATGGTGCTCATTTGGCTGCACAAAATTCTTCTGTGACGAATGAATTGGAGCTGGTATTCAAGACATGGATATCTTAGGTATGTATGGATTAACATACTAATATAGCCCTTTCTGTTGTCTTCCCATCTACTAACTTTTAACATTAGTTCCTTTCCGTATTTTTACTGTTTACTGAACAAATGCTTCTGCAGACCAACCCAGAGTAATACAACAATCTGTTTCTTAGTGAAACCGTAGAATTCACAATTCACCACTTTGTATGCAGTGTTGACACTGCTGTTGCCACATGGCGACTACTTTGTATGAAATAGCAGAGTTTAATCTACAACTTTTTTCCTATGTTATTTTGCTTCTTGAGGCTTTTTGACAACCCTTCTCAGCACCACTTGTTTTACTACCCCAACTTTGTGTGCTTGCGAAAGTTGATTGCCTCATTAGGCAACTACCCCTTCTACTAATCATTTGTAAACAAGCTGTGAAGCATGCAGTTCTGTATAGATCTGCTTCATTTGCAGCCTGTATATTGTAAATTCTGACTTTTTAGTGACTTACTACTTCCTTTATTTTATCCTATTATTTACCTATGCTTTTTTGCTTGTAGCCTGTCAGAGCTTAGCTTCTCCAAAATACTGTAGGGAATCATAGAATTTAGGGATGCAACCAATACAGTCAAGAAGAGTCCTTAGGTCATAAGAAAACCTGGATGTTCCTCACAAACAAATTCAGTGGCTCCCCAAAATGACGCTCACAGATCAGTGAAACATGACTTCTTTCCACAAAACATGAGCATTCTTCTCTTTTGCAAATTTTTGTAAAGTATCTGTAAATTCTGTCTTGTATTGCTCAGCATGGACATCAGAATTTCTAACCTGCACTGCCCACAACATCCCTCTCTACAGGTCTTTTAAAACATACCTTATTTGCCCCCCACCATTCCTGCTTTGGGGTTATTCTAAATGATAGCTCTCACACCACAGTAAGTGATGTGGGAATTTCATACTTGGGCTCCTTTTGAAGTTTTGGATGAATGGCATCATTCACGGAAACTTTTTCATTCTTTGTTTTAAGAAGTTCTATAGGTTTATTCAGACACAGATCCTCCAGCATACCCCAAGAGAAAATGAACTGTGAACCTCAGAGAGCTCATTTTGAGTCAATACAGGCATGAAGAATGCATTTAGTTTTCTGTGTGGTCTTATCTTCTCACCTTGACCTCTCCAACCATCTATAACTTTTACAAAGCCTGTGAAGAGCATCCTTCTCCTGATGAGTGGAGTAAAAAGATACGCCCTTGACATGTTGCTTCTCCAAGGTTTTTGTCCTGCCTGCTCATAACTGACCAACCAGAAAGATTCCTGTTGTCCTCATTTGGTCTCACTTGCAACTTTTTTACTCCTCCTGATAGCATCTTTTACCCTGCTGTTTAATCCTATCAGCACTTCTCTTTCGAACTGATTCTTGCATATTGCTCAGGGCCAAGTAGTCACCTGCTGCGACATTTCAGCACTCTATTAATTATCACTCTTTTACCAAGTTTCTACTACAGCATGTTTATTAGTAGTTTCATTTAAAACTATGTTTTCAGTTTCCACACATTTCTAAGATGACCCATGTTTGACAACAACATGTATGTATGTTTATCTATGTGTGTGTGTGGATGTATGTGCCTATATTTTATGATTAAATTTCCTATTGCTCATGTTCTGCTTAAACGAGAATTGATACCTTTTCAAACTTCTCCTTTCCTTTTCTTTTCCATGGGCTTGTCATACATGAAATCCCTATTTGTGCTTGGTCTTTACATATTAAGTGCTTTAATTAATTAATTTTGAGTTAATTATTTTTAAATTGAATCTTAAAATTAACCCATCAGCCCAGGTACAAAAAAATCAAGTTCCATTATCAGTGTTTTCAATTGTTTAAAGTAGTTTATTAAGAGAGTTGCTCCCTTTTCAAACTTCAAACCACCTATACACGGTAAGAGTTACCTTTCCTGTGTTTGCTGTATACTTTTACAAGTGTTTTAAGATGTGTTGGATGTATTTTAATACTTTTTTTTGGTGTTTCCACTTGCATTTTGGTTCCAAGGCCAAAGAAACCCCAATTCTAACAGCCAGCAGCTATTTTTAGCCCCAACAGCCTTTACTCTGCAGGCAAGCTCCACGGCAACCTGAATACCTGAATTTTAATGAAGGCATTGTAGCTCCCTTATCTCAACTAATACCACCCCTCTGACAACAATGAGCCATTGGTGGACAGAGATGATCTATCAAAGGGAAAGCACCAATCACTTTAAACTGAAGGGGCGGGCTGTGGGCGGACTGGGGGCGGAGCAAAAACTATAAAAAGAACGAGGCAAAGAGGCGGGTTCTCTTTCTTCTTCCTCTCTTTCTCTCTGCAGGCTAGCTGTGGTAGACGTCAGTGCTTCGCATTCAAAGCCTTACCCCTTTTAAGGGGCTTTTAGTAATTTTTTTAAAGTCAGCCCAGCACTGCAAGTTCTTTTTCTCTACCTGAGGTCTAGTGCTGTCTCAGCCAGAAGATCTCAAATCCCTGCTCTCCTGAGGCATACCATCTACTGAGCCATAGGGTCCCAAATTTTTATATTTTTGTAATTTCTGTAATTTTTCAATTTTTCTGTTTTCAATAAATTAATCTTTTTAAGAGTTGTCTCATTTCTCACAGGCTTCTACTCTATCCTTTTTCTGAGGGTGCAATTTCTCTCACCTCACCCTTACAGATGCAATGTTCCAAGAGTATCTTTGCTGTACTTCATTGCTTTTTCTACTTTTTTATTTTCTGATTTGCTGTTTGACAGCTCAGTCCACTTCCATGCTGGATTAGATGAAGACATCCCACTCCAAAAGTCAGTCCTTTGCGTGTTTGTGTTGAAACTGGACATTTCCCCCTCACACCTTCCCTATGTCATCTACTCAGCTATACATTAAGGCTTTGCTTTTCCACATCTTTGAACATGCCCCTGGAAGGATTTCCAAAGATGACGCTGTCTAAAGCCATAAACGTTGCATAAAGGATCTTCTTTCTTACTCACCCCTTTTTCAACCACAACTGGTGGTCTATCACCATCACCTCCTTTCCAGCAGTCCCTGAAAAACCTGTCTAGACACATGAAGCAATTTACTACCTTTGCATCATCTGCCAAGCAGGTTTCCATGTAGTCTTCTCCAATATCCTGAGAAGATACTTACACACATGCTATTTATATGCAGGCACTGTAATAGCCTGCAACTTGGTCTCTGTTGGGATACCAATTATCCTTTGTGCAATACAATATATGTGCCCACTGTGAGGCTCATTTCTCTCCTTTTCTAGACAGCTGGTGGTTGGATTTATTCTTTTCTCAGTT
The DNA here is from genome assembly GCF_965178545.1 of Coloeus monedula. Classification (NCBI taxonomy): domain Eukaryota; kingdom Metazoa; phylum Chordata; class Aves; order Passeriformes; family Corvidae; genus Coloeus; species Coloeus monedula. Next base: position 52,291,555 of record NC_138822.1, read on the forward strand.
TCAGCGCACTTCTAAAGCTGCATTGGACTGCCCTGACACCTCCAAGAAATGTCATGATAAACCCCTCTTTCTCACTGAGTTTTTCCAGACCAGTCTCTGGGATAAGTGGTCTATGCATGGGAGCTGGGGAGTGATCCACCTGCCTGGCAAGCAATGACATGAGCTATGAACAGGTGCATCTCTTGTGCTCCTGTGCCTTATAGTCTTTCCTGGAGAGGAGAATGAAATTTCCTTGCTACCACTACATTCATTTATTCCTTGGTTTAGACGGTTACTTGGTTTCCTTGCGTGGTTGATTTCTCTGTGAGGCTCTCTGTTACACAGCTGGCTGGGTGTTGGGGCTTGTTTTGCTTACAAATACTACAAAAACCCACATACAAAATCTGTGTGCCTCAAATCTTTAAAGTAGATATTTTTCCAATCATACTTTTTCAGACTAAAAGCCTTTCCTGGATCCTCAGCACACTCGAAAGGTTCCATTTCAATTGTCTTCACTCCAAAAAGGACTTATCCACTGCACAACAAAACAAATTTTGCCTGCATGGACATCTTCCCCAGAGTTAAGTGTGGCTAAAGACAAATAACTTGTTGGTAAGAGGTCCACTGGCCTGCTATCTCATACATAGTGTTCATTAAGATTCTGTCAGTGAAGGAAGACTGCATGATCTCAAAAGCACTAGACTGGAGAATAACACATTTTTCTCCTAACACCTCTTTAAAAACAAAGAGACTTGGGTATAGCCCTGGAACTCTCTGGCAGTAACTCTAGACACCAGGGATAAAACGCTGCTCCCTAGTGGTAATCAACAACCACTACCAGTAAGAAGGCAAGTCCCTCTGTAGAACAGGGTTTTGAAGAAGTAAAGCACAACGTCTCTGAAATAACAGTAGTATTTTTCACACTTCTTTCTTGGACAGCAAACAACAGCCATAGGAAGTAGTAGGAAAAAAAACCTCACAAATAAATGCTATGTTGTCAGCACCATGGTCAACATCAATTCCCCAGGCTGCCAGGACCAGAATGAATGCACTTTCCCAAATGAATAAGGTTTCCATTGTGTTCTAAAGTACCTCTTCCTTAAAATAAGCATGGTCTAGGAATCAATAAGTCCTGTTAAATGGATTAAAAATGGACCAAAAAATAGATTTCAAAAGGTAATTGTTCAAGTGGATCAGTGTGTGAATGCAGATGATATTAGTTGTATCCCTGAAGGACGGATTTCAATCCAAGGTCTGTTCAATACTTTAATCAATAATCTGGAAGGAAACAGGAAAATCATTGCTGATAAAATTTGCAGAAGAAACAGGAATACATAGAATAATGAATGGCTAAGGAAGGGTCCTCAGGGAAATCCGGATTACTAAACTGTGTACTGCCGGTTATGTAGGCCTTTGTGTCTGGCTGATAGTAAAAATCAGTACGAAGCAGCCTGTGGTGAGGGAAAGGACAGTTTTGGAAAGCAGTGCCTCTGGCAGGCTTACTTGATGTGCATTTTAAATGAGAGGCTGCAGCTACATGGATTAACACGGTCCTTCTGTGGTGACACCATTCCTACCCCACTGTGTTCAGCTTGGTGTCACTGGTATGGAGAGGAGGCTGGAGAAGGCAAGGAGATAAAATGGATAGCAGAGGGCTCAGAACACAGATATAAGTGGTGCAAGGTCTGAAAATTCTGCCTTGAAGTAACAGCTTCAAGCACCTTGGTGTATTTAGAGAGAGAAGGATGGGATATTGATCACTTTAAAAGCAGTTGTTTTCATCCTGTGGTTGCTGATGCACTGACAAGAACCATCCAAGAAAACTAAGTACAATTGGAAGTTCAAAATTTGCTGGCCTGGAATCAGCTTTTGTATGGGGAAATGCTCAGGAATATGTAAATTTAAAAGACTTGAAAAGAGAAGTTCACAAATAACAAAACAATAGGAAGGTAAGGTACTAGAGGGAAAAATCCTTCTAAATCCAGGAGCTGCATAGACAAAAGAGGATGGAAATGACTGGCACGTAGAGTGATTGCCAGTGGTGGCTCATTGTTTCATTGAAAGCTACGTATCTTCCTGCAGAGTGAAGTATGCTAATTTACCAGCTACACATGGCTTGCAGAGGATCAAATGAAGATGGAGGCATAACAGGGCACATAACCGGCACAGCATCTCCCTGACTGAGAATTAAAATACGTCTGGGGCCTGTGCTCTCTGGACTTGGAGAAACATCACATTGAGGAAATTTGTTTCAGGTACTTTCACTTGAGGCTAGCAGCTGCCACAGATGAGCTACTTTCCACAGGAAAATTTCATTTTTGGGAGCCAAACTCAGAAACAGGGTCCAAAGGCATTTCTGATTTCCTGAGAAGTCCTGATGTGTGAAAAGGCATGCATGAAAGGTTTTACAGTAATTATTGAAGTGTAAGGTCTATATCTAATATCAGTAGAAATCTGAACTGAAGAATTCTTAGCACTCAAATCTTCTCAACTCAATTTGGTTGCCTGACAAGTATCCTGATCTCAATGTACCAGATGGCACAATCTCCTAGAGGGATGGAGCTTCGTGGATGTGAGGAAGATAGCTGCAGGTTTCAATTTCAGTCCCAGACTAATTTTCTCTAGTCACTGATGCAAAATATTGATTTCAAGGCAGATTTAAAAGTGCTACTAATCCACAGGGGAATTACAGTATATATTTAAATCTCATATGTTGATTAGAGCAGTCAAAGGTCTTATATGTAATTAACAGTGTATTTTTGGATACATTTAGTTTTCAGTTCTGTACAGCACAATCTTTAAGATGACGGATAGAAAAAGAAATAAGATAGCAGGAGTATAGGAATAGAACATTATGAGAAATCCAATAAACTGCCCCAGACCCATAGTCTCAGGTACAAATGGTGGGTTCCTTCCTTGCTCATTCAGGTCCATTGCATGAGGATGTCAGTTTAGAAGGGGAGAGCTCAATGTTACAGGCCTTCGGCAGTCTTGATAGCTGTGCGGTTTTCTCATTCCAACACTCTTTATGAAAGGTTCCTGGCCAGTAGAAGAGCTCAGTGTAGGACTCACTGAGCTCTCACTGAGCTCTCACTGAGTCCCTCAGTGATACTTTCCCAAGCAGTATAACTCCCAATTCCTAAGATCTCTTTTTGGTGCTGTTCTCTCCTGAATTCTGTTTTCTTCCTTCATGCCCTTGCAGGCATGTGGTGGAATCTGTTACAGCAGCCAGTTTTGCTTTGGATGGAGGAGCTCTGGTCCTTGATAATATTTCAGACTCTTTCCCTCTATATCTTGATTACTTTTTGTTTATCTGTTGCAATATTTTGGTGTTAAGTGGAAGAAGTGCATCAACACAAACCAATACCAAGTGTTTTCAGGGCAAGAAACTCCTCTACCTCGCATTGGGCCTTGAGTGTCTAAGTCTCCTGGGTGTACTGGAAAGTACTTGCTAAGTATCTTACTAGAGCTGATTGAAATATTCTGACTGGACACCTGTCTTACACCAAATGCCCTTTTGATTAGATTGAAACATTCCACAGGAACATGCCTATTTTATGAAAATTATTGAAGTATTTTATTTCTGCCAAGCTGGATCTTTTGGTACGATGAATTTGGTACCCTGGAATGGCATTATGATATGAAAAATGGCAACACTGAGGTGAAGAACTGGAGCTTTTACTGAGATGTTGCATTTTGAAAAAATTATTTTTATTACATTTTAAAAATTAGTTATAAAGGGAGGTGTATGGAGGACAGCTTTGCAGGGAAAAGATAAAAGCAAGGCTTACCAAAAAGCATGTTATGCTTTCAAGCTGCCTGTCTTTAAAAAGCTCTGGATTCTGGGCAGCCTGCTTTTCAAACACAGCCTGTTACCCACCCTTCCCACATCAGCAGCCCACTTCAGCCGTGCTCCCGACCCGCCCCACTGGGTGACATCCCTTCCTTCCAGCAAGAAACCTCTCCTTGAGACAGGTGTCTTCTCCACTCCTGCTAAGGATCTGCTCCAGATCTGCTTTTCTCGGAGATAATTCAGAGAAGGACTCTCATGACAAACAGATGCCCAGGAAAATTTGGCCCTGGGGGTAGGAGAAGGTGTGAAACCCTGAACAGTCACTTTTCTTCTGAAAATATTGAAGGGAACATTGAAGAATTTGGTTGGGGTGCTGCAGAGGATGCTAGGATGCAAATCCCACAGGGAATGGGCACTGAGTGTGCATGTCCAGGAGAAAACCCTTGAGACTCATCCTGCAAGGCAAAAGGCAAGTTGCACACCAATGGGTATTTACCTGTGCACCCTGAGAGAAGAGGGCAGGTGGTGGAATCAAAAGGCAGACAATCATAGGCTGATGGGGAATTCCCCTTGCACAAAGACTAATTAAATTTGGGCTGCCATGCAGAGAAGCAGATTTGTCAGTAAGACTTCCAAAAAGGGATTAGGTGCCTTAAATGGGTACAGTCTGCATTTGTAATTACTCTGCTTAGGATAACATTTCTGTGGGGTACTTAGCCTTTTTGTTTGGGGAATATACTGATCTGCAGCAGGGCTTGGGACGGGAGTTCCCTGTGCTGAAGAGTCTTGCAACAAAAGGAACATTATACATGTTTTATTGCTTACTCCAAAACATTTGGTTGCCAGCCACTGCTCTAGGCAGTCCCTGGACTAGACTGACCATCAGTGTGTATCTCTGGAGCATTTCTAATGTCCCTGCATTATATTACATTAGTGTGATAACACAGGCAATTCTGCTCTGCAAAGCCAGAGCATTAGGAAGAACTGCACTATTAATGCAGCTTTCTGTTACCCAATCTGTTGTTGGGAAGAAATACAAGAAAATATAACTAATCTTTGCTATTACACCTGACCCGCTTTCAAGAGAGATGTGTTGTCTTCTGGGAGCCCAGATCAGGGATGTTACTGAGACAGTCCCAAGCCTAGTTAAACCCACTGATTGTTACCCACTGTTAGTGTGCCTTATGGGTGCCAGTGATACATATAGTCAGCAGCAGTCTGGGAAGTATTGAGAGGGACTACAGAGGTCTGGGTACCATGGAGACCATTCCATGGATAAAGAAAACTGCCTGTATGGCCACACACACAGAGTAGTTGTTAACAGCTCAAAGTGCACCTGGGGACCAAAGACCAGTGGTACCCCTCAGGGGTCAGTACTGGGGCTGATACTGTTCAACACTTTGGTCAGTGTCATGGACAGTGGGATCAAGGGCACCCTCAGCAAGTTTGCCACCAACACCAAACTGTGTGGGGCAGTCGACACGTTGGAGGGAAGGGATGTCATCCACAGGGACCTGGACAGGCTGGAGAGGTGGAGCTGTGCAAACCCCATGAAGTTCAGCAAGGCCAAGTGCAAGGTCCTGCACCTGGGTTGTGGCAACACCTGACACAGCTACAGGCTGGGTGGACAAGTGATTGGCAGCAGCCCTGAGGAGAAGGACTTGGGGGTGGTGGTGGATGAAAAACCCATCAAGACCCAGCCAGGTGCACTCACAGCCCAGAAAGGCAATGGGATCCTGGGCTGCATCCAAAGCAGCGTGGGCAGCACGGCACGGGAGGGGATTCTGCCCCTCTGTTCTGCTCTGGTGAGGCCCCCCCTGGAACACTGCATCCAGCTCTGGGGTCCCAGCATAAGGACATGGAACTGTTGGAGCAAGTCCAGAGGAGGGCACAGTAGTAGGAGGACTGGAGCACCTCCCCTGTGAAGACAGACTGAGGAAGCTGGATCTGCTCAGCCTGGAGAAGACTGTGTGGAGACCCCCTAGCAACCTTGCAGTATCTGAAGGGTCCTACAGGGAAGCTGGAGAGGGAGTCTTTGTGAGGAACTGTCGTGATAGAACAGGGAGTAATGGGTACAAACTGAAAGAGGGGAAATTCAGATTAGATATTGGGAAGAAATTCTTTACGGTGAAGGTGGTGAGAGACTGGACCAGGTTGCCCAGGGAGGTTGTGGATGCCCCCACCCAGCATCCACACTGACCTTGCCACCTCCTGTTCAAGGTCAGTGGACAAGGCCTTGAGCAATCCGGTCTAGTGAAAGGTGTTCCTGTCCATGGCAGAGGGGTTGGCACTAGGTGATATTTAAGGTCCATTCCAATCCAGGCCATGAAAAAAACAACAAACATGAGACACAAAGATGAACCTTTGGGTAATGTGAGGCTGTTGGGTACCAATTTATCACTGCTTGTCCTGAGCAGTGTATCTGTGCTGAGTGTATCTTTCTGATGTGACACTGGAGGCTTAAATGACTGCAAAGAGACAATGGTTTCTCTCTTTCAACTCTGGAAGAAAATAACAACTCCAAATAGAAACTAAAGCCTTCAAACACTGTGAAGACATAAACAGCCTTTATGGGACACCCACTCTATAACTCAAGACTGAAGGGAAAGGTAAATGGAAATGTTTAATCCCAGAAGAGTGACAGAAATAACATTTGGGAATTAAAATACAAACTTTTCAGAAGCAGGGAGTGAGTCACAGGGGAGATCCTAGAGAAGATCAAGGGGATAAAGACAGTCTTTTATATTGTCTGAACTTCTGCACAGGAAAATACAAGATTTCCTTGCCTGAACGAACAGTGACACTTAGGTTTGTCTATCTGGGATAAGGAAGACAAACACACAAATTTACAGCATATGTGTATTGCACCTCTGGTGATTATGCAGCTCATGGTACTGATCCTTCAAAGTTATATATACATTTGTAAGCAGGATCCTGTCAACAATCCCATTAATCCCAGTGCAATTACTTCTGATTAAAATATTAAACACAAACGGAAGTCTTTTAGAATTCTTCAGCATTAATTCCTGAAGAAGTAAATGGTTGGTATTAAGGAAGTGATTATTTTCTTTTCTGTGTTCCTAATATTTTTTCTGTGGTTAAGTTCCAAACACCCCAAAAAAACAGGTAAGAACTGCCTGATAGCTACCAAATCATGACACTGCTCTGAGAAATGGACAGATCTTGTGCCATGTGGGAGGTTGGAACACCTTGGAATGGAGCACACCTGCACCATGGTTAAGGACTCTTGTTTTTTTACTCAGAGATATTAAAAAACCTCCAACCGTCTTCAAACAGACCATGAGACATTTTCCAGGGCTATTGAAATCCAAACATTCAGAGAGAGGTTTTGTTATGCTTGTTATTTTGTAGGATCCTGCTATCACTAGGCCTACTTAAGTGAGCTATGTTTCAGGATAGGAGAATTTTCTCCCACTTGAGGAGTTTAAGAGAGCATACATAAACAATAGATATTCACAGATGTTTGAACCACCATGACTTATTTTTAGAAAATACTACTACTACTACTACTACTACTGACATTGACATGATACTTACCCCTTTAAAGAGTTTGGTACTTTCGGTTTCTTTCTTGGAGGGTCTGCACCTAGTGACACCTTTGGCTAGGATTTTTGTTTGCAGTATGAGAACTTCAGCGAATCAAGATGTGCCCTAAGGGCACCAGAGATGGCCCAGAGGACTGAAATATTTGGAAACAGGTATGCACATGTAATGAAAAGCTCATGTGTTCACTGAGTGTGTCCCACTGCTCACAACTGGGATAACCATTTTTCTGTTCTCAGCTCAGGTCTCAGGGCGGTTTTGCAAGCCAAATGATCATGAAAATGAAAAGGCCACAGAGTCAGCTGATGATAGAGGATACCTGTGTAAGAAACAGTAACGTTTTGGGGATAATGTGTCAAATGACTGGTGCAGAAGACTTCAGCAGGAGGGTTATACTTTAGCCATGGGAACATGGCTCCATAGCTACAGAGAGTAGTTCATGGTCTAATTACTGCCAGCCTGTAACAGCAGTAATTCTCAAGTGCTGCCTGTTTATCTCTGATAGAGCATGTGTCCCACCCAAGAGAAGACATTAAGGAGTTGGAGTCCCTGGCATGTTTCATCCCCTTTACTGCTGCTCTGTATGTGTAAAGCAGCACACACACTCTCTCATCAGACAAGGCACTTGATGTCTTCTTTCAGCCCCTGGAGCAGCAGCAAAGCAGATGGATCTTACTGGTAAACCTGGCCAATGATTTCTCAAATCACAGTATGAAATCTTTGTAAGCAAACACGTATGTAACTATACAACACTTCATATTTACAGAGTAGCATATCCAGAGCTTGATCCCCCTGGCTCTTGTGATGGTTTTGACTTACAAGAACCTGAGTCCACCATCAAGAGGGGCATCCATCGTCTCCTGACCTTTCCATGCTGGTTTCCAAGTAGGCTGTCTTACTTTCATACTGTCTTTTCTGCAACAATGACAGGGCTTCTCCCAGCTGTTAAAACCTTTCCTCCAGCATGATCTTCTTGCCAGGCATTTCCCTTATGAGATGTAGCTGAGTCATCCAGGGGTCAACTGCTCTGACATATTACTGGAAATGTGACAAGGTAGGGGAGCTCACAGCAGCTCCTCCCATTGCTTTTCAGGCTGGCTGAACTCACCAGAGGCCGATCGCTAGCTGCCTGCAGGACAAAACAGGAGGATTGTGCTGGCAATTTGGCACCCAGCACTGAACATATTGGTTTCCCAGTTGCAGGCTGTTTCCTGGAAACCAAATAATCTCTGTGGCGAGCACCATCTCCTATTATTCTTTATTAAGAATTTAGCTCAATGCTTCAAACTGGCCACAGACGCATCTCAATTAATTGGCCTCCTCGGTAGATTTGCTACTCTGATGTAAACAATGAGGCTGGCTTGGGACAGCAGAGCTTAATGAGGCCAGACTTGCTTTCCAAGAGGAAAGTGCAGAGAGGATGTATGTGTTGAATGACAGAGGGAGCTACACATAGTGCTGAAGTCTAGCAGGCATGAATGGTGTGTGCTCATCCAACTCACTGCTCACACAAGCACAAAACCACAGAAGACCTCCAGACTCTGGAGAATGATTGAGGGAAAATATGAATGTCTTGGAAAGGGCTGCTCCAGCACTTGTTGCTGGACAAAGGTATTGAGCTGTGATTGCTGGGCAATGCGGATGTTTCAGCAAGTAGAAGGCCCTTTCGTTGCTCACAGGATAGCATTTACAAGATTTCATTACATCCTCATGGCCCTTCTGGAGGCACAGCCCTCCTGAATGCTGAGACTGGACTGTTGTTCCTTTGGTGCATGGGGCAGAGCCAGGAGTGGGATTTCCAGTTTCAGAAGAGATGTGTCCCCAGGTGTTTAATGCTGTTTGGCACCCTTTTCCTTCACCACTCACTTCTCCACTCCTGGTCAAGTCCACTGAAACATCTCTGGGTGACAGACTTTCTTGAAATTCTCTGCTGATGTGTACTCATCCATTTCACTTCCTTTTCTGCATTTTTTTCCAAATCCTTCCCCTAGAGCTGGTACAGAATCTGGCACATTTCCTGAGAAGCACAAGTATGCAGCAGCCATGATGTCTAAGCCACAGAACATTTTAGAAAACTCCAGCCAGACCAGGAGGGGCCAAATTCTCATGTCAGAGAGTCCTTGGTAGCAGAGCAGTATGTTGAAGGCTAGGTAGGGTTTAGGCAGGTCTTACCTGGGATGACTAGCTGTGCTCAGATATGTGACAGGGAGCTGGTAGGTAGGGATGGAGACGTGCACTCAAACCTGTAATCTGTGTGTGCTCTTTGAATGATTCTTCCTTAGGGTGATCCCTGGACCAGTTGCAGTTTTTCTAGCACTGGGTATGAAAGCCTCTATGATACACTCAGTCCTACTTCTGCAGCCCAGACACAACTTTTCTGAAAATTGATAGGTATATTTGTAGGGCTTTTTTACTGTTAACATTACCTTAGGAATCACAACCTCTTTGTACAGAGACTTGTATTTCAATAGAAGCCAAAGAGACTTTTTTTTTTTACAAAGATAGAAGTATTCTTAAACTCTTCTAGTCATTTCTCTTTTTCTAAACGAACAATATATACAGGAAATAAAAGCACCACCTTGCTTAGAAAGAATTAATCAAGATTAACAATTTATCATTAGTTTTCTTGAGAAATAAAGTTTTATTCTTAACTACACTGAAAACAGAAAAAGGACAAAAAGACAACAAATTATGACCATCTTTGTTTCAAAAGATTTAAAACATATCTGTTTCTTAGCTGAGTTTGAGATCATCAGCAGCAGCTTAAATCAGAAAACACAACCAGACCTTTTGTTAGATATGAAAATATTGGAAGAAAAACTGTTAGATTAAAAAAAAATAATTGAAATACTAGTGCATCCTTTGTTTAGAAACCTGTCTGCTGTCGCAGGCATTTTTTGTCTGACAAAGAGAAAGAAACAAGGCTTGTCAAAGGTCTGAAAATACCATTATAAAGACCAAACTACCACTTATAATTCATTACTCAGATGTTGTTTTCCTCCTAGAGACATAGCTATGCACCCAAGTGAACCCCATCCCAGTGTCACCATGGAAAACACAGTCACCTCCCTCCTGTCACTGTTCCCTGCTCATTCAGCACTCACTACTCTGCAGACTCCAGAGCTGTGTCATTTGCAAATTGTTCTGCAATCTCAGAGGTGGGGTGACCAGCTGCAAACTGCTGCATTTTCCAGAATTTTTGCAGACAGATGGCTAGGAAACCGCATGCTTTCAGTGGCTGACCAGGGAAAACCATTTCTTCAGAGTGAGATGTGCCACAGGCTTATAAAAGCTATAGGCTGATGCAGAGGTAATCGGATGAAGCCCTAAAGCCTGTGTGCTTTACCGGATGTCGTCCTAAATGAGATAATGGTCCCTACTGACCTTTAAATCTACGAAATGCTGACTCTTGGAGAGTTTGATTATGGACTTTTCTGATAGAAATTTTTCCTGACTCATTTTTAGACTGGACCACAACATAGGATCAAGACATTTTCACCCAGGAGTAACTGTAATAGGGCCATCTTTCAATAAGTTCACAGGATGTCTCAGGTCTTCTCCAACACACCTGCTTCTTTTTTATGGTTGAAAACTACATGGGAGGGGGGAGGGAGGCAGGGTAGGGGTGGTTCTTCAGAAGTAACTTGCAGATCCTTTTCCAGTTTCTGAATGTTGGATGTCTGCTGTGATTTTTTTGTGATGGGTTGGCAGGAATTATTTTTTTCCCAGAGAAGGAGGGTGTCCCTGCTGTGAGAGCAAAGAGACCTCTCTATAAGATGCAAGGGCTTAGGCATGTGGCTGGCACACATCAGCTGATCCACAGCAGGCGTGCTGTGTGCGCTGCTATCTCATGCACTTTTCCCCATCTACTTTTGTTGGCACCGAAGCCACTCCCTGCCAGAGAGTTGTGCAGGTAGAGCAGTGTTCAGACCTGCTCACGCCCTTGCCAAAGTGAGAAAGAGGCAACTACTGGCTAGGAAAATGCTGGAAAAGCTACAACCAGTGGTGTCCTGTATAACCCAGCATTGCCCTCACAGAGGACGCATCAAAGGAGACAGAAAAAAATTACAGTCAAATAAGAAAGCTAGAGTCCACTAAAACATCCAAAAGCTGTTTTACCAGGGAGATTGATTTTGGAAGAACAAAGCAGAAAATTAAATCAAACCTTTAGCCTCTGTCTCTTGCTCATTTAATCAAAAACAATAGTCATCACAAAAGGTGTTCAACACACCAGCTTTTTGGCTCCAGAGGGATCCTGGAAGGACTAGTAACTATAAAGGGCAGAATCAGGAAATTAAGAAAGGTAAACTGTTGAACTGACACCATAAATTTTTACTGTAGGAAATGGTGTCCTCTCACTCCTTGTGGAAGAAAAAACTAGTCATCTATTAATAATGTTACTTTCATCTCTAAATTTCATAGGATTCTGACAAGTAAGTTAGTTAATGTGAGGGTATGATTTATGAAGAGGGAAGATGCCATATGTGCCCTTTGTAAGTAACCTAAATCCTCAAAAATATCCTCCTCATAACAGAAGCATAGAATCATAGAAGGCTTGCAAAGTACCTTCAAGATCATATAGCTCCAACCCCTTGTCATGGGCAGGGGCACCTTCCATTAGACCTAGTTTCTCAGGGCCCCATCCAACCCAGTCTTGAACATTTCCAGGGATGGAGCATCCACAGCCACTATGGACAACCTGTTCCAGTGCCTGAGCACCCTCTGAGTAAAGAATTTCTTCCTAACATCTGATCTAAACTACCCTCTTTCAGTTAAAAACCATTGTCCCTTGTCCTGTCTCTGCATGCTCTTACAGTCTTTATTCCTCCCTTCTATAAGCCCCCTTAAGGTGCTGGAAGGCTGCAATGAGGTCTCCTTGAAGTCTTCTCCAGGCTAAACAATCCCGGTTCTCTCAGCCTGTCTCCATAGGAGAAGTACTCCAGCACTACAGTCATCTTTGTGGCCTCCTCTGGACTCGTTCCAGCAGGTCCATGCCTTTCCTGTGCTATGGACCCCAGACCAGGACAGAGCAATCCAGGTGGGGTCTCATGAGAGCAAAGTAGAGGCAGAAAATCACATCCCTCTACCTGCTGCCCACTTTTCTTTTGATGAAGCGGGCATGCAACTGGCTTTCTATGCATGGCTCAAGTCCAGCCTTTCATGCATGCCGTAAGTGCATGGTTCATGTCCAAACTTTCATCCACAAGAACCCCCATGCACTTCTCAGCAGGGTTGCTCTCAATGACTTCTTCTCCCCATTTTCACTCCTGTCTGGAATTGCTGAGCCAGGTGCAGCACCTGGCACTTAGATATGCTGACTTTCATTAAGTCCTCTTGGGCCCAATTCTCATGTTTATCAAGGCCCCTCTGGATGGCATCCCATCCTTCTGTTGTGTCAGCTGCACACTCAGCTTGGTGTCATCTCCAAACCTGCTGAGGGTGCACTCAATCCCACTGTCTGTGCCATTGATGAGGATGTTGAAGAGCACCGGTCCCAGGAGAGCCCTGTCCCTGAGAGCACTTGTCACCAGCTTCCTCCTGAACACAGATCCACAACTCTCTGGCTGCATCCATCCAGCCACTTCCTTATCCACTGAATATTCCATCTATCAAATCCATGTCTCTCCAACCTGGACATAAGGATATAATGTGGGACCATATCAAAGTCCTTACAGAAGTCTAGGTAGATGATGTCTGTCAGTCTTTCCCTGTTTACTGTTTCCATCACTCCAGAGGTCACCAGATTGATGAGGCATAATTTGCCCTTAATAAAGATGTGCTGGCTGCCTCAAACCACCCCATTGTCTCCTATGTGCCATAGCACATGTTCTAGGAGGATCTGCTCCATGATCATCCCAGGCACAGAGGTGAGGCTTGCCAGTCTGTAGTTCCTCTTTTATATTTTCATTCCTTTTTCCCCTTTTTAAAACTGGGAGCAACAATTCCCTTTTCCCAGTCTTCAGGGCCTTCTCCTTGACTGCCGTGAGTTTTCAAATATGACAGAAAGTGGCTTGGCAACAACACGAGCCAGTTCCCCCAGGACCCTGGGACATATCTCATCAGGTCCCGTAGCCTGGTGGCTGTTTAGCTTCATCAAGTGATCCCAAAACTGCATTTTGCTTACAGTGAAATGGACTTCACTCTCCCCCACCTACCCATAGGTCAGGGACTTGAGAGAAAGTGGGAAACCTGACTGCCAGTGAAGAGTGAGGAAAAGAACACAATGAGTACCTCCACCTGCTCTGTATCAGTTGTTACCAGTACACCCTTCTCGCATATCAGAGGAGTACATTCTCCTTGGCACCCACTGGTTTTCAGACAAGGTTTCTCTTGGTCCCTCTCAGTGAGGGACTGAGAATGGTGCCAGCACAAATGGTGAATAGAGATAGAATGTCTCCTCTTGAACCTTTTCTGTTCACTCTGATTATTGCAAATTCATCACAAGTCTGGACCAACATACTAGTCCTAGAAAAATGAGATAGATTTCCTGAAATGCTGGCATACCTACCAGCCTAAAACATTTTTCTCTGGGTGAACTCAGGGTTTGAAGTCTCTCTTGTAAGAGCGTGCAATGCTTGTGTGTCACTGTGTTTTTCTCCACCTCCTTCTGCTAACTTGGATCCCAGAGTTATACTGGAAGAAAGGACAGAGACAAAACCACACCAAGGTATCCTTTGTCCTAGCTTGCATTGCCCAGATCAGTGCTGGGCCTCCTCAGATGTGAGGAAAATGATAGATAGCTTTTCTGTACAATGACAATTAGAAGCAGAGACAATTGCTTAGGAAGTGCCTTACATACTATGACTATTGTACATCTTCTTTAATATTCTCTACCTCTACTACAGCACTTAAGCATATACCTCACAGGCCTTTCTATTTACTGTAGCTGTGTAACAGGCTGAGGGATTCAATCATTTTGCCCTAATCTCCTTTCTAGTTATGATGTTTGCTGAATGTAGCAGTTATTCCCTAGATTGTCTCCTTGAATTCAGCCTCATTATTTTATCATTTTGACAATGGACTGCATTTGCCATCTGCCAGCTCCAATTCTCAATATAACCCAAATCCCTTGGAATCTGGTTACATTGTTCCTTGCTATTTGTTCATCCTCTGCATCATCAGTAAACTGTGAGATCTCAGAGTTTTGAGCTCTCTGAGTCAGACTGTGCTCTCCATCTTTTAACTAGGGTAAATCTGGATCTTTTCCACTAAGGTCTGTGGAATTACTCCAGAGTGAGCAAACGGAAACTAGAGCTGGATATTGCTTAGGTTTTCAACACCCTCATCCAAGTAATTTTATATTTATATATAGACACATGTTATGAACAACAGATGTCCTAAAACTGACCTTGAGGACATTTTTCATCTATTCTGTTCCTATGCCATTTTTCTAGTGGACACCCACTTTTCCTCAGTCCTGGCTGTTTGTTTGAAGTTAATTCAGTATCAATAAACATGTTCTTACTGTTATGAATGAAGGTTTGGCAAAGTGATGATACTTTCAGGTTGTGTTTACACTCTTTATTTCCCTTTCACTTCCTTCATTTTTTAATTCCTTTCTCTGGATAATTTTTTCTTTACTACAGTGAAAATGGTTGCTATGTAGCAGACCACTAGACATGCCCAGGGATAGTAGGTTTACTGTGCTCCCTGGAATAAACAATAAAAAACTTGCAAAGTGCCTGAATGCATGGAGTTTGATACTCCACACCAATGTGAAGGACAAACCTAGTAGAACTGCTGACCTGTCACATAACTCTGCAATTTAGTCTTATGAAATCCCTTCCCTTTCCCCCACCTCTGGAACACCAGTGTGCAGCAGAAAGAAAAATATATTTTGTCTCTATGACTCTTTCCCTTCTGTTTTATTTTTCCCATGCTGGAGAATCTTACTACTGGTCATAATTACAATTTTCAGCATAAAGTCCCAAGGGAAGACGAGACCACATGGGAATAGTATGAAGGCAGATGAAATCTTTTATCAGAACACTGGTGCCAAACATTGCCACACACCTTGAAGGTGTTATATCTCGACCAGATGAATTTCTTGCTTACACCTGTTGCCAAACTACCCTGTTCCTCACAGTTTGCTGTTTTGCATTTTACCCCCTAATTTCTGTCACAGGAGCAGGAGAGATGTAGAATCAAGCTTCCCTCCCGCTTACAGCGCCTAGTATTGTCTGACCTATGGAAACAGGAGTAATGCGATCCTGTAAGTAGAGACTGTTTCATAATGTACACACACGAGGGAGTTTAAGTGTTTTTGGCATTACCTAACTCCCAAGTACTCAACTTTTACCTCTTATGTTCTCCTGGCAACATGTGGTGCTATATATATATATATATATATATATATATATATATATGCAGTTTCCTAGGTTTTTAACACAAGAAGATACAAATAGTACCACATGCAAATAAAACAGCCCACCCACGTGATCCATCAGGATTTGAAATATAATAATCAGCAGACATTGCTGGTGATTGGGTTAAAGGTCTAAGGTCACCAGCTAGCTGCTCTGTTGGATGGTTTGGCTTTGCAGACAAGGCTTGGAGAAGAGAGGCACCACACTGAATCATAAATAATGTGGGAGAAGGTGCGTCTGTTCTATGCATGCTTAAATATACAGGTTTAGGAGATCTGGCTTGAAAGTGAGCCTGAGAAATCACAAGTGACATCTCTTCTCCCTGTATCATGCTGTACTAGTTTGGAAACAAACCAGTGGGAGGCACCAAGTCAGAATAACAATTTAATGGAGAAATTAAAGAAAAGGAAAAACTAAAAGAAAACACTGGTTCAAATTGACAGAGTCAAGATACAACCTGACACCCTGTTAGTCGGAGTGGTGGTAGAATGATGGCTGCAGTCCTCTCAAGCGGTGATCCTGTAGAAAAAGGGTCTGCTCTTCCTCAGGTCCAGTAGTGGCTGTGTAGCTCCTGTCCTCTGGAAATCCAGTGGAAAGGCCTTGTCTCTGGTGTTCAGCCTCAGCTTATATCCACGCTGGGATGCTTGGTTCCTCCCTCTGGGTGGAGCATCTCACAGTGGGGTAATGAGTCATGAGGCCAGGCGTTGAGTGGGCTCATTAACAGATGATAGTCCAGAGGGAGTTATCTATGAGTCATGCGGCAGGACAATGATGGGCCATTAACAGCAAGATAGTCTGGGGGGAGGAGGCAAGGAAACACTGCCCCACCTGATTTCAACAGCTCAAGAGGATGGTAATAGAATACACTGCAACCCAGGACACATGCTCTGCCTGTATCACCAGTGATCCTATTCCTCCTCTGTGGTAAAAGATGTGAGTGGGCTCGTCTTCTAGTTTAGATGCTGATACTTCACTCCCTACAAATAATGTGGTAAGAAATACAGAAAGGGGACATCTCACAGGGAGATTAAATGGGATAACCTGAGGACCAGTTAAAGCACTTTGTCTAAAGACAGAATTTACTTAGAGTCAAAAAACGGAAAAAAGTCTTCTATTTCTGCGTCCTGCAGAACAACACAGAGGAAGATCAGAGTAGCATGAAAAGCTGGTGAATAAAGAGTCATAGAGGAACATGAATGAAGTTTTCTCAACTTCAGGATGAATTTCCTACTGATCTGCAGACAAAAGTTACTGGAGACCTTCAAAGTAATTGCAGCTGGTTTAATGATGATTAAAGGTTCTTCAGAGCGAAACAGAAAGTGTATTCTTGAGGCTTTGCACTCTCTGCCTGGCCTTCCCATATCCAAAAATATTTTTTCAATAAGGGTTTATACCCTTATTAAACGCAGCGAAGACTGTGGCTCTTACTTTTGCACTGCACCTCAGGAGAGTGGAAATATAGAGATACCTTCTCACTGCTTCAAGTGACAGACACCAGTTGATTGCATTGCTAGTAGGCAGGATCTCAGGTTAGCCTAGCCCTCAGGCTTCACGGTGCAAATGCCAGTGGTGAGGAAAACAGCAACAAAAGCATTGTCCCTCTCACTCTCCTATTGTGAAGCAACTCTTCCAGCACCTGGGCATCTCACCTCTCACAAGGTCAAGCTCTCATGATGTGAAGAGCTGCTCTGCTGTCAGCAAATGCAATGAAATTCCAGTATTATCTTCTTTGGTTGATGGCAATCCACTGAATGTAAATAAGAACTGACAGTTTCTGCACCTGGATTTCAAACTATGGTTCTGCAATATCATCTGACATCTGTGAAATCTACATACCATGAGCTGGAGAGGAAGGTGCAGAGGGCGCAGAGATAAATGAGACTCCAATGCATTTTATGCCACTGGAAGGGAAGGATACACCACATTTTGTCCCTGTCTGGCTTTATCTGTAGTCCTTTTCCTCCTATTTCCTTTCCATTTGTTTTTATAGGATGAAGTATCTCCAGTGTGCAAAGATGCTGAAATGGTAGGTGCAACTCAGACCTCACACACTCTGTCTCCAAAACCAGGGCTCAGAAGCAGGTTGCTGTGATCTGCTTTGTGCAGCTCCTCCTTACAGGGAGAGCATCCTCTCCACCTTCCCCAGGCTGGGCAGCTCAGCCCTGCTGAGGCCCTTATTAGCCTTACACTCAGAGCCACAGCATGTGCAGAGTACCAGTGGGAAAAATATTCAGAATATGTTTTCTGAAGTGACTGCTGCTGAAGGGAAATTTAGCAAGGAGTTGTCATGGTCCATTGAGCAGCCACATGGAGCCACATCAGACACAAGGCAAAGCTGGACAACAAAACCAGGTTGTTTTGTGAACACCTTGTTCCTGCACCTGGAATTATCTCCCCTGTCAAAAAAGCCTCCTCTGAATTTCAGAAGAACTGACCAGGGTTTCTGATAAAACTGTCACCTCTGACTTCAGTAAATTTGCTTACTGCTTTTAATCCAAATATGAAAACAATTTTTTTAATGGCAGCTATAAATCACCATAAGCAGCAGATATGTGATGGCAGAGCTTTTTTTGTACCAAAGTGTGCCATGGAGCACATGTGTCAGGGAAAGTGGGACTCCTCACAAAGTCAGGGAGTAAGGAAATCAGAGGTGCCATGTGAGTTTGAAGAGAAATGATAATTCAACACAGAAACTGGGGACAGTCAGTGGAAAGTTGCAAAATGTGCATTTAAGTGCAGCATTGGCTAGCTGCTGTGGAGAGTGCTTTTTAATTTGGAAGTTTCTTCCCTTCAATTCCAGCAGCTACCTTTCTGATGGAAGATAGGAGATATTCCTTTCAGCATTAGTCAGTACACACCGTAATTTCCCAGCCATGTTGCCTTTTCAGATTCACATGCAAAAAGTTCCACTGCAATGCAGTCATTTTAAAAGGACTTACAAAAGTGGCTACTGAGGAATATATTGCAAAATTACTGGTAGCAGCTTAATTGAATTATTGACAACCTTCCTCTTCATCTCATAAATTTGTCACTGGAGTAATCCAGCATTCCCACAATCTTCATGAAGGATGCTATGCAAATTGTAATTCTGAACATAAAGTTGTAGAGAGCATGCCTGTGTACCTTATGGACCTAAGATCAGGAAGAAGTCATGGTTTGATGAAAGAAGCTTAAAATCATGCTTTTCTCAGATCAGCATGCAGATAGTGTATTAATTCTCACAAGTATCTGCAGTCTGATATCTAAAAGTATGAGAGATGCACTAATTCGGCTAAAGACAGCATAAGGTAATTGTAGTACTGAAGAGAACTTAGGAAAAAAAGCAGAATAATGTCCATTTCAATTCCGCATGGTATAGCTTCTCTCACTGGTGTTTGATTTAGAGTCTGTTGAGTTGCCCATAGAGAAAACTAACCTTTAACTCCTTCTATAATAGCTGTTCTGGACTCTTATGTTCCCAGCAGCAAAATTTATTTCCCGCTCTCAGGCCAAAGAAAATTGCTCCAAAGAATGCCACTGAGACATGCTGGTGTCTGCGTTCTCTGTATGTGCACATATGCATATCTGTGCATGCATGTGTGTGCATGTTCCTTCTTAAGGACATAGCTTTGGTAGCATGACACTGATGATACAATCTTAAATTAATGCTACCATAAACCTCAACATTTCTCTGAATTTACTCCTTTCTAAAAGGAGCAGAATCTCACTCACTCCCTTGACTGATTAGAAATGTTGTTGATCCTGATGTCACACCTAATCTGTGTTCACAGTCCCTGAGCAACACAAATTCATCCCATATCATTTTCAGATTGAGAGGTTTTTGTTAATTTAATCAAAGTTAGTTTTCTTAAATTTACTGGAGAATGAGTTTTCGGGTTGGATTTTTTTAATCTGTATGGGTACTTTTAAAAGATATTTAAAGTCAGACTGTTACTGGTAAAACTGATTTTCAAAAAACAATCTATTGTATCTACATATTCTACCGTAAAATTTGACTGTCAACATTTTGATTGAAACTGTTTTTAAGAAACACTTAAAAAATCTGTTCCACTACATGGGTTAAAATTCTGTCTTATTCTATTCTCTTTTTTTTGAAATCACTTTTATGAATAAAGGAGCTTATTTATATGTATAGTTATGTATGTGTACAGTATTTCCTGGGAAAATCCCTTTGCAAATGCATTGATCTAAAAAGGAGTTTCTTTTCCTCCTTAGGAACTTAATTCTCCAAAGCAGAACTGCATGCCTACATTGAGTTACCCAAGAAGAGTTCCTGTTCTTTAGATCTTCACTGTCAAGCAAAAAGAAGTTTTACTTGAGTTCAGCATGAGCTTAAATAAATGAAATACAGGAAATTACTTCAGAAAAGCAGTGCAGCACCCTCTAGTGTGGACACATTTAGATTAGTAAACATCACAGCTTTATGAATACCTGATTAACTTGATGCTGGCCCACTAGTCAGCCGAATGTCTGATTCGGACATTCTTACAAGACTTCTGATTGGCCTTGGGTAATTTGGTTCACTTTGTCTCTTTTTCTTCACCAGTAAAAAAACCAGAGAAAAATTACCCTTTTTAAAACACCTTACACTGTCCTAATGCCAAGTTCCTCCTGTACAAAAGGTGAACTGGTATCATAATCATAACCAAACGATGATGACCAGATTGTCCTCTCTACCTCCAGAAAATGTACTGTGTAATGCCAGGGCTAGGCGAGCTCTCCCATGTGGTGCTGCACATCATCTGTCAGGCAACACCTTGGGTTTTTCAGTGTGATTTGCACCACCAAAGCTTGGGATCATAATCTCTACTGTCGAGTTTTCAAAACTCTTCAATAATGGACTTGTGCTTGTAGCTCTTGGAATGTCTGCTGCACATTGGCTCATGTAAACTGGGATACCACTCTTTCACATTAATAAATTCCATTATCTTGCACCTTATTTTGGGACTTAGTTAAAAGACAGAACAGGCTTCAGAAAACTGAGTGAGAAAGAAGGACAGACATTTGGTCCCTGTATGATCTTCTGATGAGGTAAATAGATCTTCCAAATGTCTGAGCTCTTCACAGAGGCAACACTTAGCTATAAGAGACCATCTGAGGACCCGGTCTTTCATGTCTACTCCATACTGCACTTTGTCACATTGTACCATTCCTGTTGGTGATGACTGAGCATAGTTATTGCTAAAAGCTGGAGATTGTCCTGTGTGCCAGAGGGAGAACATTCCAATGGCTTTAGTGCACTGAAAATTATGGGGACAGGTGGTAAAGAAGATTAGTGTGCAGAACTCTTTATTAAGAGTGATCTTCTGCCTGGAGTTTGTCTGGGATGTTTGTCTGGGATGCATGTATATGTGATACGCTCATGCATGGGTATATATTCTTTTCAAGCCATATTGCCATTCCAGTGCATAACCTAACCACTACAGCCAGATACATAAATCCCAGGTGGATTTAGATAGGATATCTCCTTGTTGACACGGTATTGAGGGGACTGTGCTGCAGGACTGCATCTGAAATGTAGTAACCAAGAACTTCTTTGACAGAACTTGCTGGGTACAAACCACCAAATCTTGAATGTCTCTGACTCATACACGAAGTGACAAAATAATAAAGTAATTAAGGACCTGTCTAGGCTGGACAAATATGGAGCAGACAAGGAAATAAGTGCCAACACGCTCAGACAATTCAGATGCACTTCTGCCATCTCGACAGCTGGTTTTTCCACTGCTTAAGTGCATGCAAGAAGACCAGGTCCAAGCCAATCTCCTTCTAGTTAAGAGTATTTTATTATTTTGGGGGGTGGTATAAACCTTTTTTCCTGACTCCCAGCCAGGTTCTTTTCTCCTTGCAGACATCAGTTATGTCAGTCAAAAGGCCCTTCCCTTCTTCAGTTCCTTTTAACACCTGTGAGGGAAAAAAAATTACCTACCAAAACTACAGCAGGGGAGACCGCAGCCTCTTTTTGTTTTCCCTCCACGATAAGATCCAAGGCATAAAGTCAGGAGAGAGAAGCCTCTTCACCTGTGAAAGACAGGAACAGGGGCATACAGAATCTCCAGGTTTTTCTTAGCACTTCCTCCTGCTCTTGGGTCTGCAGTGATCATACTTCAAATCAGAAATCTGTGATTTCAAAAAAGATGGGAAAAGACATTTTCTCTGCCTTGTAATCAGCAGTCTTCAAAGCCAAAATTCAGATTTTCAGCAGGATTAAGTTAACACATGCTGATCTCCAACAGGCAGAGACGAGAAAAAAAATTGTGAAAAGTAGTAAGATTAGAGATGCGCTGTAAGGAGACAGAACATTCTAGAGGATCACAGTACATTACTGGATTTGATACCATTTACATCTTCCTTCTTTTATTTTAAATCATGTTCTTGGAGCATCGGTTTATACTGTGATCAAGTCTGTCACTGATGGGACCAGTGTTTTGAACATCTCTGCACTACTGTCAGGAGAACTTGCACAACTTCCTTATGCACAGTCACTAAAACCAATAACATGAATGTGACAACCAGAGATTAGGAACAATCTTAGACCTAGTTATCCCAACTCTCCACTAACTTTAAACTTCTTTTCTTCTGTTCCAAGCAGAATTGATGGATTCTGATCCTGCAAATATGTAGCATTCCAACTACCCCTGGCCCATCTTTGGACCAGTTGCACAGTCAGGGTAGGACTGTGTGTGCAGAAAAGTGGTCAAAATGTCTTATGCATGTGGTATAAGAGGATACTTTTCTGAACATACTGCAAGACTTCCCTTAATAAATTTTTAGTTGTTATTAGCTCTGTCTTCCAGTATCACGCTGTCAGTATAGCTGCCCTTAATCTGTGGATCAGGCCTCCTGACTGGCAGCATGTCCAGAACAAAGGGAATGTATACATTCCCCAGCTATCATGAAGCTGGACACTATTATTGTTCTGTCTATGTCCACCAGCTGGAATCAAGCCCTTTCTGAGCAACATAAGGCTAAGGCCACATATAGCCTAGGATTTAGCCATAGGATTTTATCTTGTTCAAGGTAATTGACGTTTCATAAGGCTAGGTGAAGCAAACTGCTTGGACCTCAGCTTGTGCTTACTTCAGCTTCAACAGACCACTGTGGCAAGTCCATGTAATTCTTAGTTAGAATTTTAGGAGGCTCTTACTGATATGAACTATGGCTTTTTAAAGCCAAGGCCATGCATCTAATAGGATGGAAAACAGTTTTTGTTTCTAGTGTAATTGTGGGGACAATCCAACAGCAGTTAAATGCTGCCCTGTATTAAAAGCAAAATGTATGCACTCAACAGAAGCACTGGGGGGGGAAAAGAAAAGCTGCAGAGAATCTGAAATTAAACCAACAAAATGGATATTGAATAATTGGTAATTCACATGGGTATTTTTCCTGTATGAAGCAAGGTGAATTATTTCTGCGTTTGCTTTGTGCTGTGCCTAACACAGAGAGGAAAATACCAGGCAGGGATGTGTCTGGGCTTCTGTTGCCTTGTTGCACTGAAGTGAACCACAGACAAGTCTAGGTGAATCAAGTCCAGAACATGCTGGTTCTTTTGCTGATGCAAGGATAATAACCTGTTGGCTTGGTGTGCTGCGATTGAATGCTGCTTGGGAAAGTTTTCTTCCAGTCTGTGCCCACCTACTTCTCATACAGCCATGCCCACATCAACCCACAGCTGGGTCCCTCTGTGGAGTCTGAGAACCTCAACTAAAACTGAGAACTGTGCAGGAGCATCCCAAAGGAGGATGGAGCACAGAAATCCTGACAGAGCGCTGGACGTCTCTCCCCTGAAGGGAAAGCATACTCTGATGGATGGCAAGACAAGGAAACGTCAGAAATTTCATCATCTGTGCTAGCAGGGTTTTTGTATGTCTTTCTAACACTGAGCCACATTTTGGAGAGGACACTGGAGGTTGACCAGATGGCACGAAGGATATGAAACACACACGAGGCAGATGCTTTCAACAGCCCTGATCTTTGTTATGCTCTCTGAGCAGATCTCAGTATGATTCTATGTATTGCTGTTACTCAGAGCGAGGGCTGGGAGAGTAATGCACCAGCTGCACCTCTTTTCTGGGTATTCTCCGTGTTTGGGCTTTTCCACCATCATTGACATCTTGTATGAGCCAGACCCAGAGGGAGATTTCACAATCTTCTGATGGCTATGTGCTTACTGAACAGCACTGTGTTTTCAGGAAAAGAAAAGAGAAAAGAGAAAAGAGGAAAGAGGAAAGAGGAAAGAGGAAAGAGGAAAGAGGAAAGAGGAAAGAGGAAAGAGGAAAGAGGAAAGAGGAAAGAGGAAAGAGGAAAGAGGAAAGAGGAAAGGAGAGGAGAGGAGAGGAGAGGAGAGGAGAGGAGAGGAGAGGAGAGGAGAGGAGAGAAGAGAAGAGAAGAGAAGAGAAGAGAAGAGAAGAGAAGAGAAGAGAAGAGAAGAGAAGAGAAGAGAAGAGAAGAGAAGAGAAGAGAAGAGAAGAGAAGAGAAGAGAAGAGAAGAGAAGAGAAGAGAAGAGAAGAGAAGAGAAGAGAAGAGAAGAGAAGAGAAGAGAAGAGAAGAGAAGAGAAGAGAAGAGAAGAGAAGAGAAGAGAAGAGAAGAGAAGAGAAGAGAAAAGAAAAGAAAAGAAAAGAAAAGAAAAGAAAAGAAAAGAAAAGAAAAGAAAAGAAAAGAAAAGAAAAGAAAAGAAAAGAAAAGAAAAGAAAAGAAAAGAAAAGAAAAGAAAAGAAAAGAAAAGAAAAGAAGTGGTGTTTCTGATTGTGAGAAACTGGGAAAGTTTCTCAGAAACATCTCTTTGGAATGCTGTCAAATCATTTCTGTACCAAAGTTTATCAGATCACCTAGACTGGCAGAACAACATGCCTCCTAGTGCTCCCTCAGTGAAATAAGATGTGACATTTGCAGAAAGATATTTTTCACTGCCCTCCACAGTCAGATTAAACACAAAATGCAGAATGATCAGTTATAATTGGCATTATTGCTTTTAAAACACTTTCAGTGGCAAATCAGGATGAGACTTGGTAAACACAACATACCCACACTGGAAACTAAACGAAATTTCAGGAGCAAAATTCATTCAATGCAGTACCTCTGCAATGCCTACTCAGAGGAGTGATGTGGGAGACAAAGAACATACCACTATTAAATCACATGTGCAAGCACTAACTCATGGTGAAACCATGTAGCTTGTGGGCTGTTTCCAGTGATACAGGTATATCAAGATATTACTGCAGAGCTTTTTCATTGCAATAAACTTGTGTCGGCAAATCCTGTGGTAAACTGGTGCAGTATTCTCTTGATTCTTTCACATGCCTAAAATGTCTTCTTTTTAACCTGAAAGCAAAAAAGAAAGCCAGAACAGATGTCCTGGGTTGCAGTATATTCTATTACCATCCTCATGGGCTGTTGAAACCAGGTGGGGCAGTGTTCCCTTGCCTCCTCCCTCTGGACTATCTTCTGTTAATGAGCCCATCAACGCCTGGCCTCATGACTCATCATCCCATTGTGAGATGCTCCACCCAGAGGGAGGAACCAAGCATTCCATCCTGGATATAATCTGAGATTCCAAACACCACAGCCACCCTTTCCACTGGGTTCCCAGAGGACAGGAGCTACATTGCCACCACTGGACCTTCCAAGGAAGAGCAGACCCTTCTACAGGATCACTGCTTTGACAGAACCACATCCACCACTTCAGGAGGACTGCAGCCACCATCTTACCGGACTGCTAGCACCACCCTGACTAACAGGCTGTCGGGTTGTATCCTGACCCTGTCAGTTTGAACCAGTGTTTTCTGCCTCTTTTTTTTTTATTTCCCTATTAAATTGTTATTCTGACTTGGTGCCTCCCACTGGTTTGTTTTCAAACTAGTACAACAGAATAGTATCATAAAATGATAAAATGTTCTGCTCTGTGCTCACTCTAAATTTTCTCACCTACAGTTTCATCAATATAATACCTTAGTACTCTGCACATAGCAATTAACCTTTATTCAACAGGCACATTTATCACATTACATTTCCAAGGAAAGCGGTCCAGACACAGAAGAGTCCATTCCACTGCTCATTATTTCCTCACTCAGGCACGGCTGAGATTTTAAAGGGTTTAGGCATTTGCTTATACTTCATTAAGGGCAAGGAGAAAGTTCTGTTACACCATAAATATGTACCAACAGCAGAAAAAACACAACACTGACAACAAGAATTTCACTACTGAGTTAATGTTTCTTTCTAGTTAGAGGTGCCTTTTGCCAGTTTCATCACTACATGTCCACTTGTTCCCTCTCCTTCTCTGACCCCAGAACCAGGTAGTTTTGTGGGGCTGGAGTCCCTGTGTCTCACTTGAAACATCTGTAGCCTTATGTCTAATCCAGCCAAAGACATCTGATGCCTGTCTACCTGATAGGACACCTCCAGCCTGCAATTCATTCAAAAGAAAGCTGACTAAGATGAGTGGACTCCGTTGGAGGTGCATTTCTTTCCTCAACTGTTCAGGCTGTTTGGAGACAGCACTCAGACTGTTTGATTTATATTTTGATTGTTACAGTGAAGAGAGAGAGCTTCATGCCTCAGAGAGGTTCATCCAGCAGCACCTGTCTATGTTGTGCACTGTAGCAATGGTATGAGATCTCTGATGGAATCGGGGTCCCAGTGTGGCACACACCTTGCAAACAGACAGATCTGAACCTTTCCTAGAGAGACAAATGAAGTTATTGGACAAAAGAAAAGCAAATAGAGGCAAAGTGATTCCCTGAGATCTTACAGCAGTTAAGTGTCAAAGTGTGAAGAAAATCAAGGCACCTTTACTCCCAGGTGAATACCACCCCCATCAAATCACACACTACTTCACATTAAACTTTTATGTTTATCTGTCCTTTGCATCAGAAACGTCCCTCTGTCTTTCTCCAGGTGGAATGTCAACCTTACAAAGAAAAGTCAGGTTTGACAAAATTACATAGGGGGGAAAACATGATACTGTCTTCTTGGGTGAAAAATAGTGTTAAGGAGCACATTTTTGCCAAAGGTGTGCCTTATTCAGGTAGGTTTCCAAAGACTAGTCAGCATGGAATATATTTTTCTGAACATCACAATCTTTGATTGAGTTATAATAAAAGGAGAGAGAAAAAATCATCAAGACATCATGCAAGAGAAGGGAGAGGATGTATTTTCCATTAAATTATTTCAGTGGAGTCCTGGCCGAGAGAATGGTTTCTTCTTCAGTTACGAACTGGAGAGAGAATTTCTTTGGCCAGGTCATCCTTTTTGTTTGTTCTTGTGCTGAGTGTTTTCTGATGCACTTACTTTAGATTAATTCCTTGATTCCTCCTTGTTTCTCACCTTCAGAGACATGAGGATTTTAAATTTTTTTAAAATGTCCCAGCAACACACTAAACTTGCTGCATGGTGTTTCCCAGCCCGGTAAGCATTGAAGACAAGCCAAAGAAAAATGTCTGTGCATTAAAATGCCAGCCTTTGTTCCCCTCAAAAGAGACTGGCTAATGCACTGTCAGACAGAGTCTTTATACTAATGATGTCAGCTGTGAAAATTCAGTGCCCACATGCAAAAGCACTTCCCTTCCATGGGGCTATATGAGTTCAAATTTCAGCATTTATGCCCTGGTGTGTGACCATCTCCCTGAAAGAAGAGATGATTGCTAGGCAAAGAGCCAAACCTCCCCACACAGCAAGATATCCATGCATGTCTACCTACGCATTCTGGAGATGGGAACTGGGATCCCGCACCCACGCAACCCATGCCTCTTGCATACTGAGGCATCTTTGTACCCTGCCCTCGCCTTGGTGCAGCCCAGTCTACAGAAAACTCCCTGCAGCTGGCAAAACAGTAGACACAATGGCTATTGTCCCACTTCTCTGCTGCTCAGATTGGGAGAGGGCAGAAAGAACAAGGCTGTATCTCATATTCTGATTATTACTCTAACATCCCTGGCTGCTATGGTGTCCCAGCAACACCTGTACAGGCAGTGACAACTAGATGGGACCTTTAGCTCCTGGCTTATCTCAACTCAGTTTCAGAGCAGAAACTGATTAAGAACAAAACAGTCTAGATGAAGCACTATACTAAAGAGAAAGGTATAAAGTAGGCAGTCTTTGAGGTATGAAGACTACAATTTTGCCAGCCCCCCAAGCAGAGCTGTTGCCAAGCACTCAAACCTCCCCATTGCCTTACTGTTCTCTTCTTCACAGCCACAAGCCACCCATCGGTATTTGGAGAGCAAGGTGCAGTCATTCACTGTAGCAGTGAAAAGCTGTCTGTGTGTGCAGAGCTATCTGACTGCTGGGCACTGCTGGGGACTGGTGAGCTTGGCTGTTCTTAGCCTGGCCCTGGCAGCCTGACATGCTACATTGCACGCTGAAGGAAATGCAAGCTAATACCCCGAACAGGAGCAAAATGCTGCCTCATCACAGACCTTTGTCCTCGACCTGTATTTTATTCACCTCAAATCTATTTCTGGATTAGATGCGGGCACTGAAGCCTCACTTTTTAAATTAAACATTCTTCTTTCTCCTTTTTTTTTTTTTTTTTAAAGAGAGAGACATTTAATTTCTTATATTAGTTTCTCCAATAAAGCACACAGTACTTGCTGGACAATTAAAGGCTGTACTGCTCTTTGGCAGACAGCACTGTTTTATAATTCCAACCTATTCACATCCCTCAGCTCTCCTTTGAAAATGCCAAGATTTCCCTTCCTTGCCAAATGTTGAAAGAGATCTGCCAGCTGAGAGGGGCTTTCAAAATAATTGCAAGTACAAAAATGGCAAGTAGAAAAAAACTTGTTGGGCAGAAAAACCACCTGTGACTAGTGCAGCACCATATATACCCCAGAAGAGCCCTTGCTGGTTTTGGGCCTGTTTTGACTGATTGACCTGGTGATTTCTAACGTTCACCTGTGAAACAATGAAATCACCACACTGTTTGAGCTCTCAGAGCAGCACAAAACAGAGCTTTTTGCAACAGTATTTGGTTAAGAGAGGGGGGATGGCGTTCTGGATGGTGCATGCTGAATATCCATCCTGTGAGGCTCCACACGAGTGCTGCTCCCCTCAAGGGAGCTAAGAGGTGGCGTAGTACAGACAGCAGTCATGTCAAAGTCAAGGAGTGACAGAGGTTGCCTGTGGTACACAAAGGTTTGCAGTCCCTGTCTGAAGGAAGAAAAAGCATGTCATTTGTCTTATACTTAACCTCCATGAGCTCTGGATTAACTTTGTCTACATATTATTAAACTTTTTTGCTACTTTGCTTCCAAACCTAGCAAGGTTTTCTGATGACCTCCCTGGCTTCAAGCTTTCCTCCATAAACACAGAAATACAGCAGGATAGCATCAGAAGCCAGGTATGAAGGGCTGTCTCTTCTACAGACCTCTCTGTGGCATGAATTGAGCACAAAAGGATAGATCTGTTGTAGACCAAATAGAAAGAGTTCCTGGGACATCTCACTCACCCTGACACAGAACACAAGGACTTTCTACTGAAAAGTGAAGGTGAGAGTGGAAGAAGCCCACAGACCGCAACTATGTGCCAGTGGAGACTAACTACCTGATCGGCCAGACCCTTCTCCAAGGATCACTCTGTGTGTACCTGAACTTCCACACCAGCAACATCCAGCCCAAATCCCTTCTCCTGCTCCAGCTTTCAAAAGGGAGGCAGAAAATCAGGGAATCTCATCAGAGTTCCCTTTTAGTGCAGATGGTGAGGAGATGGACTTCCCCCTCCACTACACTGGTAATTGGGTGCTCAGAGGAGAAAAAGAAGTCTCCCAAAAAATCTAAAGTAGGAATCACTATGTTGCACATCTCCCTTCGAGACTTGATTGCTTTTGATTCTCATGGCAGGTGGCAGCAGAGACCTGACCTTACCCATGAGTAGAAGCATGGCTTATCACTCACAATATCAATCCTATGCTTGGTTAATCAGCATTACAGTGCATCCAGATCATCAACCAGCTGGCTGAGGGCAGCCTAAATAAGGGTATCAACAGGCTCTAAAGCTGTCTTTTAATTTCAATAATGTAATATCTATTTTGTAATATTATGTTTTATTATAATCTCCCTGGTTTCCCACCCCGTTATTACTCTTGTGTACTTAAATGATATTTAACTTCAAGGACAGTCTCAGTCATCTGCTCCAAATTTATTTACATACAAGTAAATATCAAGCAATAATGCCACTGTCAACCAAAAAAAAGAATGAGAGAATGAGAGGAATATATTTGCAAACTTGGGATGATAGTCCAGAATGAATGTTAAGAATATACCAGCAGCCATAACAAAAAAGATACCAAGTGGTTTTTTCTTTATTTCCTCCCCCATTCCACCCTCCAAAAGGCTACATTAAAATAGGCATCTTCTATCAAAGTGTTTGGGTTTTTCCAGCACACTGGGATCAATACTTCCTCTCCAAATACTTGAAAAATGAGTCATTGATCAAATGTCAGCCACAATTTATTCTTTGTGCAATGCTCTGATCTCAATGCAAGGCCTGCACTGTGAATATTTCTAGACTTACTAAGAGCCTGTTCTGGTGTTCCTCCCTCTCTAAATTGCTTTTGTTCTTGAATGTCACCAGAGCATCTTAGTGGACACATGCAGTCAAAGCAGTTTTCTTAAGACAGCCAGTTGTTTACTAAATAATTCATCAGCTACACAAAAGCCAAAAAGGGGCAGAAAAGCTCCAGAATGAAACACCACTTTATACAAATCAATGTTGCTCATATCCTTCAGTTTCTGGAGGCAAGTGGTGCTTTGTGCAGAGCTTGCAGAGCACAGTGGGCTCAGCAGCTCGCTCTGGGCATACAAGGCAGCCTGGAGGGACAGATTGGTGTTTGCAGCCAAGTGAGTGACCTGGCTGGTAGTGGGCGAGCTGCAGACCTCCTTGCCATGGGATACAGTTGCTAAATGTTGATGTGCTTTCCACATCCCTGGTGGCTCTGCACAGCATCCCTTCCCCTCAACGCACTGCACAGAGCTCTTGCCCCACTGTCCCACCCCAGGTTGTTGCTACCACAGTGCAGTGTTTTGAAGTTCTGAGAGCAAAGAATCATTTTCTCCCCTGGGGATAGAAAAATGCAAATTTTCTGCAGATGACAAAGCCTTGGTTCTTCTCCCTTGGCCAACCTCTTTCCTGCCAGGGGGGAAGAAATGGAATGAGCTGTGCCAGGAAAAGAGCTGATGTCCTCCCAGGTGGAGAAGTGGAGACTGAGTGGAAACCCTCATTGGCTGACAATACTTCCATGTTCTCTCCCAATCTGGACACATCTGGGAACATCTGGTTGTCTGCTTCTGGAAAACCAAGCCATTCCCTGAGCAACGGAAAGAACAAAGCACATACTCCAGTGTGTCTCCTGTGTGGGTTTAGCTGTGCTTCACATCAGCCCTCTCCTCAGCAGGAGAGTGAGTCAAGACTTCTCCACCTCCCTCCTAGGACTGACTAATGTCATTATCACTGAGATCTCTCCTCCTCTTCCAATTAGGTTGTAACTGGCCAGCATATTCAAAACGTGTTGGAACTGCTGGGACACACACACTGTTACTGCATAACATTCATTTTCTGAAGAAACTGGCCTGAAAATATCTCTCTGCTCCTAAGCAAGCAGAATGTGCCTGTCTCCCTTTCTTCACCTTCATGGTCATATCTGGCTGTGCAATTTTTCATTTGGTTTTTTTAGTTTGCTACTCTGGATTTAATTTAAAGAATTAGTATTGCTAAAATTACACACATGGTGGTATTTCAAGCTGTAATTTCTTTAAAAGGAATGTGCAATTTTCTGTCGCAAGGGATGAGGGTGTGGGAGCGGAGAGAGAGCAAGACCACTCCAAAGATTACCAGTAATATAAGTAAACCTGGCTTTGATCTAGCCAGCGTCAGCCTGATGTATTTATAGATTTTCAATTACATATATCATAGCCTGCAATATGTTCCGAATACTACTTTGGAACTTAAATCACTGCCCTTAGTTTTTTTTTCTTATCTATTTCAAGTCTGAGCACTTTAAAAAAAAAAGAAAGAAAAAGAGAGAGAGACTAAGTAATGGTGTGGCCAGAAGAAGGAGATATCAGTTTTCTGTGCTATTGAATTGCAGAGGTAACAAAGGACTGCCATTCAACACATTAAGGAATTAAATTTGGACTGGCAGTTTGGAATGGATTTTCTGCAGCACTCAGCATTTCCCTATACCAGGATTTCTTCTGGAACAGCTACCCCTGATGGTCCACTCTATGACAATGCTTGCTCCAGAGCAGATTAGATTAAATTAGTATACTTAGGCCAGCACGAGAATGGCTCATGCACAGGGAGTGCATCACAAATCACTCTTTTTCTTTATGTTAATCCCATAACATTAACCAAATTAATGTCCCTTTGCAGACAAACATTCGTTCTTTGTCAGCCAGCACAGGAACATTTGAGGAAATTAATTCAAAATAACTTTGAAAAAGGATTTGTTAAATTCCTCTAAAGCCCTATGACCTCAGTTTAGTTTAATTGGGCATTAATTCGTTTAACTCAATTCTTGTCCTAAGTCAATTAAACTCAATAGAATTGTGACCGTTTCAGTTCTAAAGGAGAATGCCCACACTGTGCTCTCAGCAGTCCAATTACTGCAGTGGAAATGTACACCTTTTGTTTAATTTGGATCATTTTTCTTCAGTGTCCTGTGCTGATAGGTCTTCTGTGATGCCCCAACAAGACCAAAGTCCCCTTGACTTGCAAAGGTCAAAAGGATTTGACCTCAGATCTTTGGCTCCTACCCTTGCTATTTGCTATCCACTGCTCCAGCCTTCCTCTCAGTACTGTCCCTAATTCCACAGTGCATTTGGAGATGGAATCAATAGTCCTTTTTATTTGTAGAGACATTAAACCACTCCAAGCTTACATAGGACTATACAGAAAAACTCAGTAGGGTTATTTTCGCCCTGGATACATGGTATAGCTTGTGTCATCAGCAGACACTTTTTGCTTGGGCAGCCCTTTTCCACTGTTGAACAGCTAATTGGGTGCTTGGCACAGGAAAGGTTTTGATGGCCTCTTCATGCATCCTTGTTTGCTATAGTGGCTGATTTTACTAGCAAACCAGTCCTAAGAAACACTGCACTGAAAGCCACAGTGTTTCTGTCATCTGAAAACTGGAGACACTCTCCACATGTGACAGGTCACAGAAGCAGAACCTTGACTTAGGGAGCCTCTATGAGATCAGGCCATAACAATTCAGTAGATGGGACCCCAAGAGTCAGTAGCAGCTGTGAAAGAATGAAAATGGGCCATACAGCATCACAAAAGGAAAAGGGAGGTTTTCCTGCCCTTGCTGTGAGATATTATGAAAGTGTCTGTCTCTTAGGAATGCTCAAGAGAAAATACCTTTTTTGCAAGGTACATTCCAACCCCTCAGAATGCCTAGGAAGCATGGACTCAAGATAGAGAAGTGTTACAGCTGTGTTATATTCTGCCTTTGAGATTTTTTTGGTGTCCATAAATGCACATACACACCAGATAAAGCTGTAGCATCGTACTGGCTGTGCATGGCAAGGTTTTGCTAGTGGAGGAGCTACAGAAGTGGCTTCTGAGGGAAGATGCTAAATGCTTCCTCTGTGTTCAACAGAGACAGTGCCAGCTGGCTCCAGGATGGAGCCACAACTGGCCAAGGCTGAGCCCAT
This sequence comes from Coloeus monedula, assembly GCF_965178545.1. Taxonomy (NCBI): domain Eukaryota; kingdom Metazoa; phylum Chordata; class Aves; order Passeriformes; family Corvidae; genus Coloeus; species Coloeus monedula. Next base: position 52,324,913 of record NC_138822.1, read on the forward strand.
CAGCAACAGTGGTAGAGCCTATGGGATAATGTATCTAAGAAGGAAGGGAGGTGGGGGACTGAAACAACTGGGCAACAACAATTGCAGATGGAGGGAGGAGTGAGAGCATGTGAGAGAAACAGCCCTGCAGGGCCAGTGGAGAAGGAGGGGCAGAAAATGCTCCAGTCACCAGAGCAGACATTCCTCTGCAGCCCATAGTAAAGACTGTGGTGAGGCAGCTGTGCCCCTGCAGCCCATGGGGGTCCACAGCGGAGCAGAGATCCACCTGCAGCCTGTGGAGGACCCCATGTTGGAGCAGATGGAGAAGGAGGCTGTGACCCCCCCCCCAGGAAGCCCACACTGGAGCAAATTTGCTGGCACAATTTGTGACCTCATGGGGGACCCATGCTGGAGCAATTAATGAAGAACTGCAGCCTGAGGGAAGGGCCTACGTTGAAGAAGTTAATGGAGGACTGTCTCCCATGGGAGAGCCCCCATGCTGGAGCAGGCGAAGAGTGTGAGGAGTTCTTCCCCTGAGGAGGAAGGAGCAGCAGAAACACTGTGTGATGACCTGATCACAGCCACCATTCCCTGTCCCCCTGCACCACTGGGGAGGTGTGGAGGAGGTAGAGAATCTGTGAGTAAAGTTGAGCCTGGGAAAAAGGGAGGGGTGGGGGGAAGAAGTTTTAAGATTTGGTTTTATTTCTCATTATCCTACTCTGATATGATTGGTAATAAATTAACCTAATTTCCCCATGTCTGTTCTGCCCATGACAGTAATTGATGAATGATCTCTCCCTGTCCTTATCTTGACCCTTGAGCTTTTCATTATATTTTCTCTTCTCTATCCAGTTGAGGAGGGGGATAGAGCTTCTGACAGAACAGCTTTGGTGGGTACCTGGCATCCAGCCATGATCAACCCACCACAACCCTGCTGCAAAAAGCAGTTCCACAAACATGGAGACACACAAAGCACACAAGCTACACAGAACAGCTGAGCCGCACAAGGAGTCAGCAGTTAAAATAACTCCTTTTCTATCTGTTCCCAATACTGTTTTTCCTCCAGCACCTTGTGGAAGTTTGGCAGCTTTGCAGTAGAACTAGGAAAACTAGAAGATAAAAGGCAGCATAGGCATTTTGTTAAGAGCTTCTTATAAAATTCTCATTAATCATCGAGCAATTCTGCATTTAAAAGTCATCCAGCAAAACGCCTGCCCTTTTTTTGTCTCAAGATGAAAGGCAGAGAATGGTAATACTCTTTCTTCTTTCCAGAAAGGAAATGGGAGGAGGGTTGGCATAAATGCGTGCAAGAGAACAGTGGCTGGTGGAATATGTGACAGTGTCTTCCACAGGCATAAAAAAAGGTCATTTTCCTGCTGGCTGTCAAAGAGACTAACCAGGCCAGCAGCTGCATTGGTAAGATCTAAAGAAGGCAAGGTCTTGCATTAACTGGTGACACTCTGTTTTCCTTGCACGGCAGCTTCAAGGCTTTCTTAATTAAAGGGGAAAATATTCTAATGAATATACAACAATTGTAACAACATCCAGACTGTACAATGCACTTTCTGCCCAGACAAGACAGAGTTTTGCACAACCAGTTCCCACTTCAGGCTCTCCTGTAGGCATGTCCCTTTCCCTCATTTTTGCAGCTATGCACAATTACCTTACTCCATCAGCTTGGCCTTACATGGCTTTTGAACCTGATCAGCATATACACAGCAACTTTGTCTGGCTTGTAGATTCACTGCAAGGTGGAGGGTGCAACAGAATTGGATCATGGAAATCAATAGAGGATGGCACCAGGAGTCTGGGTATGAATCAGCCTGACAGACATGGATTTTAAGGAGTATAAAGGATTAAAACTGGGGGCTGGTCTTGGGTACTTGAGAAGAGGCAACCTGGATATATACAGACCCTTGAAAGAGGTGAAATATCCTGACTCAGGTTAGCTTCGACATGCTTAGGTCTTTGGAAAATTTACCTCTGCCTGCATGCGATACTGCATGGTGTGAAGTGAGCTGGTAACACCTGAGGCAATCCGCTGGGAGAAGCCAGATATTCACTGTACCATTACCTATAACATGTAGTTGTCCTGCCAGCCTCACCCGTGTTTTCAAGACCACTTCCCCACTCCTTCCTTGCCTCTGCTGGTTCTGCAGGATCTTGGCTGTTGTTTACTTTCTTTCTTATAATTTGGTGTTCTCATGCAACGACATATGGTTTTCCTCCTACCATAAAAGACGTTGCCACTTCCAGCACCAAGAATGTCTGAGGAGCAGGAGGCAATAAATAGCAGAGTGCAAAGGTCCCCTTTGCTTGAACTGACAGATCAGAAACTTGAGCTGAAGTGAGTTTCTGCCAGGTTTACAAGCAGGGCAATCAGCCCAAGAACAGTAATTGTTTTAGATGTATATCTCCAAAGAACAACAATCCCAAATAAGGAATTACCCCTCTGACAGAGCATATAAGCACAGTACTCTATAGCATCAAGTTCATTGAGATTCAAGTTGTATTAAGCCCAGTTTCCCCAGTTTGACTTTATTCCAATGTTTTGCTACTGCAGATAAATTCTTCTTCTCCATCAGTGATGACTTTCCCAAGAGCAGACTTAAGACCTCATAGAAAGCCACAAGCACACTTTGAAAATCTAGCCCTTATGAAGCTTAACCCACCAACATATGCTCCATGGTTACCTTTAGTGAAAAGTCAACCTCACGGTGCTAACTCTGAAGATTTAGGGCATATTTTCAGCAATACACCTCTATGACTTCTCCAGCTTCTGGCAACAGGTAGTCAAGGCCACAGGACAGTAGCAGCTGAAATCCTGAATGTGATTTCTGAGTTTGGTCCTTGCAACATGCGGTCTTGAAAGAATACACTCACACATGTCTATGTGTCTCAGGGCATATCCAAGGCTGTGTCATCTTGCAGCTGATCTTCTGAGGGCTCTACAGAGGGCCTGGACAGGCTGGATAGATGGGCCAAGTCCAGCAATATGAGGTTTATCAAGTCCAGGTGCCAGGTCCTGCACTTTGGCCACAACAACCCCGGGCAGCACTACCACCTGGGGACAGAGTGGCTGGACAGCGGCCAGGCAGAAAGGGACCTGGGGGTATTGGCTGACAGCAGACTGAACATGAGCCAGCAGTGTGCCCAGGTGGCCAAGAAGGCCAATGGCATCCTGACCTGTATCAGCAACAGAGTGGCCAACAGGACCAGGGAAGTCACTCTGCCCCTATACTCAGCACTTGTGAGGCCTCAACTTGAGTGCTGTGTCCAGTTCTGGGACCCCCCAGTTTAGGAGGGATGCTGAGATGCTTGAACATGTCTAAAGAAGGGCAACAAGGCTGGTGAAGGGTCTGGAACACAAGCCCTATGAAGAGCAGCTGAGGGATCTGGGGTTGTTAGCCTGGAGAAAAGGAGGCTCAGGGGCGACCTTATCATTCTCTACAACTCTGTGAAAGGTGGTTGTAGCCAGGTGGGGGTTGGCCTCTTCTCCCAGGCAACCAGTGACAGAACAAGAGGACACAGTCTTAAGCTGTGCCAGGGGAAGTTTAGGTTAGACATCAGGAAAAAATTCTTCACTGAAGAGTGACTGGGCACTGGAATTGTCTGCCCAGGGAGGAGGTAGAGTCACCATTCCGGGAGGTGTTTAAAAAGACTGGCATGGTTTAGTTGATGAGGTGGTGTTAGGTCATAGGTTGGACTTGATGATCTCAAAGGTCTTTTCCAACCTAGTTCATTCTGTCATTCTGTGATTCTTGACTCTGGGTGTGTTCAAGCCCATACCAATAAAGGTACTCCTTAGTTAATAGCACATTACACAAGGAGTTGTGTTCAAATCCCCTGTTTGCCTGGAGACACCTGAATGTGCGACCTGTCCTCTCTAAGGAGCATATTTTCCCAACACAGAATCATGAAGGTTGGAAAGGACCTCAATGATCAAGTCCAACCTTTGACTGAACACCGTGATGTCAACTAAACCGTAGTACTAAGTGCCACATCCAGTTGTTTCCAGGGATGGTGACTCCTCTGCTTTGCTGGGCAGCACATTCCAATGCTTAACCTCCCTTTCAGTGAAGAAATTCAATGATGCTTATGATGTCCAACTTGAACCTCTCCTGGTGCAGCTTGAGGCCATTTCGTCTTGTTCCTCACTGGGAGAAGAGACTGGCCCCTGCCTGGCTACAATGTCATTTCAGGTAGTTGTAGAGAATGATAACTCTCCCTTTTCTCCAAGCTAAACAACCCCAGCTCCCTCAGCCATTCCTCAAATGACTTACATCATGACTTAGCATGTTTCGGGACCATCTCAAAACCTTACATCTTCTGTCTGCCTACATTCATGCAGTAGATTTAAACAGTGAGTAATATAGGAAGACAGTGTTCTAACCAGTGAGAAAGTGAACAGAAAATGGTATACCATGCCTAGTCTCCCTCTTTTTTACTATGCAATGTCCTCATTTCCCAAATCATCCCTTTCCTTATGAAGGCAAGGGCTCACCTGATTGCAAGGTGAGCAAGAACAACATTCTTGTAAGGGTAGCATAAGAACAACATTTATTACTCCTCAGGAGCACTGCACCTTCCTTGAAGACTTCATGGCATCTCTTACTGATGCCATGCAAACTGATTTCAGCACTCTGTATTCAAGTGTGCTGGATTTCATGACTAATAATCTTAATTACCTACCTACCTTTATGTGTCAGAAGAAGTTTGACTGTAAGACATCTACATGAGAGACAAGTTCCCCCCATTTTCCTCTCTCTCCTATCACTATGCAGCAGCTACTATAATGGCCATTCTTCTGCTCTGTACAAAAAAGCAAATTTTCAGACTTCTGAAGTCTTCAGCCCACGGAATTCTCCTGGCTTGCAGATTTTCCATTCTCACCACATGTGCTTCAAAAAGATCTGCCTTGAACTTGTTTTGAACATTCACTCCACTTATTTGCAATGGAAAGATACATTGCAGATATGCATAACATATACATGAGAGCTTGTAGATAGATAGATGGATATGTATATAAGCATTATATAGAATTATACAGATAAATACACATTTTTCAGTATCCTCTTGCTCTTGCACTGAAAGCTGATGGTTATTTTCTGGCAAACCTCTGACTATATTTTTCTCATCTAAATTTTGTCTTCCTAGCTGAAATCTGCATCAATCTCTGAAGATTAATAAAACAAAGAGCCACTACTGGAGGCTGCTGGAGGACATTTTTCTTTTAAATTCTGATAAACTTAAGTGCTGGTCATTAATTTTTGTGTCCCAGAGGAGTGCCTGGAGCCTACAGAATAATTTCATTCCAACAACTTGCATAAAATTTTGCACTGCACTTTGGATCCAAGCCAGGTTGTCAGGATTGTTATTTATTGCAACTAGTAAAAATGATTCTCAGCTGTTGTAATTTGGAGACATTCAAATGACTTTGGTAGAGCAGTGCTCATTTGGCTTGGCAGCCTAGCAAATACCCCGTAATAACAACTAACAACGCTGACATATCAGCTACCGTCACAGCAGTTGCCAGTGGATTTTTAATTACTCAGGGGAGGAAGGGCAAAAAGGAGAAGGCAGCCTTCTTACAAAGACACTGTGAGTTAACTACCTGGCTCAATTCTCCAACGTTGTAAGCCTCCACTTTCAAGCACTTTCATGCTCACACACTCCTTTTTTTTTTCAGTTTTTCATATAATCCATTAAGCAACCCATGGCCACCTGATTAAACCCATCTTCTTTGACTATAGGGAGCTAAGGCCCTCCTTGGGTCCTGGCAAACAAGAATTAAAGCAAAGCCAAGAGACAGTTATCCAAGAGAGAAGGTGCAGTCAATGAAGAGGAAAAGGGCATTGCAAGGTGGTGATGCTAACAAGCCCCATCAGCCACCACTGTTAAAAATGGTCAGTGGTTTGAGGCTAAGAAGAAACCTGCAGGGGCAGGTTATCATGTCCTGCTGTGTATATGCTTCAAGACACCTTAGACTGTCATCTTACATACGAATTCATGAAAATTCAATCTCTTCAAGCAGAAGGTACCTGCTCTACTATGAAACTGCCAAAGGGAACCAGAAACCTCTGAAAAATGTTGAAAATGTGTCCAGGTTCTTCCCAAGTCAATTGATTCTTCATCTCAGTCACTGTCTGCTTGTAGAAGCAGAACTTAATATTCACGCTGTGCCAGGAGAAACATGAGCTAAGGGTTGACCTAAGCTATGACCTTTATCTCCACGCTTCATGGAGCATTTGCTTTTAGGATGTCAGCTGGCTTTCAGACCCTGAGCCCTACCAGTCAACCTACACCTGAGCTGCATGAGCATGGGAGATCAAACTTGTCTTCTTCCTGTGTGTGCTTAACTCCCGGTCTAAGTGAAGACAAGCTGACAGCTGTGTCTTTCTAACTGGTATGGACTAGGTGGCTGACTCCATGATTCTTCTGTAATGATCTGTCCTCACATAAAACCTTTCTAGCTGACATAGCTAGACAATGATGTCATTCTTCCCCTCAAATAAACAGAGTTCCAAGCTCTTAAAATCAAAGGCAATCTCTTCTCATATTCCTCCTGAGCTAGATCCCAATGTCTTTGCAGACTGCACATTTGTGCCCCGTTATTTTTACTTGATTTTTAATATGTTGATTTTATTTTTCCCTATTTATCCTGGCCACCTGATCAATGTGTTAAATAATCACAGAAACACAGAATGTTCTGAGTTGGAAGAGACCCACAAGGATCATCAAGTCCCGCTTCTGGCCCTGCACAGCACTATCCCCAAGAATCACACCATGTGCCTGAGAGCACTGTCCAAACACATCTTGAACTCTGTCAGGCTGGTGCTGGGACCACTTCCCTGGGGAGCCTGTTCCAGTGCCCTACCACCCTCTGGATGAAGAACCATTTTCTAATCTCCAAGTTAAACCTCCCCTGAACAGCTTCAGGCCATTCTCTCAGGTCCTGTCACTGGTCACCACAGAGAAAGGATCAGTGCCTGCCCCTCCTCTTCCCCTCACAAGGAAGTTTTAACTGCAATGAGGTCTGCCCTCAGTCTTCTCTTCTCCAGGCTGAACAGACCAAGTGACTTCAGCTGCTCCTCATACGGCTTCCCCTCAAGGCCCTTCACTATCCTGGTTGCCCTCCTTTGGATGATCACTAAGAGCTTAATGTCTTTCTTATATTGAGGAACCCAAAGCTGCGCACCTTATTGATGAGGCCACAACAGTGCAGAGCAGTAGAAAACTTCAGGTTAGGATCAAGGAGGATGAGATTTTCAAACCTGCAGGGGTTGATGAACTCTCACCAACAATAATGGGAGCAAGACAGCAAAATGTCTTATTTGTTTTGCAGATCTAAACTTTAATGTTTAGTTAGTGAAATGGATTTGTTTTCACAGTGCAGTGTTAGGAAGTGATCCAAGGCTATGTGAAGTCAAGATAGTTTTGCATTGATCAGGCAAGTTTCACGACTATCATGATGAGCTCATCCCAGCTTAATGACTTCTGCAGGTTTTTATGCAGCACCTACAGAACTGCCTGGCTTCTCACTTACTCCTTCTTTAGTATGAGTCTGACATGCTGGGTGCTATAGAACTGACTCAGCAGCTATTAAGTGTTTTATTCTCTTTCCTTTTTTTTAATGCTAAAAAAAAGTAAACGATTGCAGCTCATGTTTCCACCTTTTATTTCACTCCTTGAGGTCAATACCACTCTTACTGGAAGAGCACATTGCAGAGCCTGCTTTTCTCTTCTGGTGTTATTTTTATATACCACTTTTGATCTCGGGGAATCTTTTCATCCTTGCTCCACTGATGTTTAATAACATTTTAACTGAATGTACTTCAGTGAATATGTCGACACTCCACACTTAAGCACATGCTGTCCTTGTGGAAAGAGGCGAGGGTAGTGAGGGTGGAGAGACCACAGGTCATGGCAGAAATCAGGATTTGGGGTGGATCTCACATGTGCATGGGCAGAATCATAGGCATATGAGGAAAACCATAAAAAACTAGAGCATAAAACCATCAGGCTTACAGAGCTTCAGATGGGTAGCAAGTAAATTAAATCCCAAAATCCTCCTAGATGAGGTTTACCTCTGCTGACTGAACATGTACTGATGGAGTGGACCCAGAGATTCCTGCACCAGCTTGTGCTTGTGATCGCACACAAGATTATGTCCAAGGTGCTTTCCATGTTACTACATAAGTTCAGAATTATGCAGTTTCTTTCCATATCCTTAGGATTTAAGCAGACAAATAGTAAGAAGGGAAATAAAGTGACAGACTCAGAAAAAATGTGAAAAAACAGGCTCAAAAATACATACTGTCACTCTAGTACATTTCTGGTAGAGAAAAATTATCCATTCTTCATCAGACTCAGGAGCACTCAGACCTCTGCCAATGTCTCCTCTCTACTGGGCAATGGTGACATTAACCCTAAAGAGAGAGAAAAGTTCCTTTAAAGGGTCATGTTCAGGTTTACTACTCACATGAAGCAAAATGGATGACACTGCTGTTGGGCTTCAAAAGCAATGCACTGCTTCCCAGGGCATCTCTGAGCAGCACAACTGCCAGCCAGGTGGGCCTGCCAAACACAGGTATGAAATGTGCCACCTGTGGCTGGAAGTATGGGTGCAATGTGGTTGGATGTGCACTGGGAGAGGGACAAAGGACCTCTCTACTTCCACTCCAGCAGTCTCGGGGAGGGGCAGCAATTCCTCCCTCATACCCAGTGCTGGTGGGGGGATGCAAAAGGCTGTAGCAACATCAGGCAGCCAGCTAGTTTGCTGAGGGGATGTTCATCTTGTGAAGCTTGGCTCAGCTTCAAGCAGCAAGAAGAAACAGTGTCACCATTTCCCAGAAGTTTAGCTGACAATAGCAGTGATTGCAAATGCTTAGCAAAGTGCTTTTTGTCACATTTTGCTAACAAAGCAGAGGTCAGGTCCTTTCTGCCTGTTGAGATATAAATATCTTAATTAGATCTTGGAAAAAGAAAAAGAAGAAAATCTAAAAGCCTGGAATGTATTTTATTATTTCTTTTTTATTTTTAGTATTAAAAGTATAACTCAAGTAGTGCTGGCACCAGGATGCATAATCCACTTACCAGGGCAGAAGGGGCTCTGAAGCTGCACCACAAATGCATCATTTGATAACAGTAATGAAAAAGACACCAATCTATATCTGCAAATAGCATTAGAGCTGACTTGGTTTGAGGACCAAAGGAAGATGATGCTGAATTTATGAGGCTGACATCTCAAACATTTGAGACCAGTGCTTTCTTTCCTCCTCTGTTTTGTTTCATCCTCCCTTACTTTTTTATTTTTAATAACTTGACCCTCTTTTTGGGTCAGCTCTTAGCCCCATAATGAAAGCAATTTAGTCAGGAAAGGTTGCAGAGTGAAGTGGGCCTGCCTTGTCCCATGGGCTGGGTGGGAGCAGCTGGCGCATGCTCACGCACCTTGCCCCACAGGCTTTGTTCCAGTGCTGCAGGGCACACGTGCTTTGGGATGCCCACACCACACCTATCCATGTCCACAGTGCCCACCGCTAAGCCGGGGCTGGAAAAGCTACAGAGCCACATGGGAGACACCTCATCCAGCTAGGGACCAGACAGGATCTTTTCCAATACAGGTGTCTCTCTCCATCCCATCTGACACTGTCTGTCACACAGCTCCTAAAAGGAGCCTCCTAAAGGAGGAGTAAGCTGTTGGAGAAAACACGTGGGATCAGGAGTGAACAGACATGGTTAAGAGAGCCAAAAAAATACTCTACTGCTGCTGGGCAATAGTCCTTTTGGCTAATACCCTGTCTCCAGCTGTGGCAGTAGGAAATGCTACATCAGCACAAAGCACAAGCCCACTCCCTTACTTGAGTTTCTCCAGTTCTTGGTGAGACAGTCTGCTGTCACAACCTCCTATGCCAGCAAGTTCCAAAAATTCCCTTCCCCTCTGTATAGAAGCAGTTTCTTTCCTGTTTTAAACCATCCCCCTTGGATCCAGTGTTGCAGTAAGCTTGTGCTCCTCTTTACTTATTTTGCATGTGCCTGTCTCATATCCTTCGGTTCAGTCCCAGACCAATAGCTCCTACCTTTTTAGTGTCCTTTGAAAGTAACTTTTTCATCTCCAGACATTTAATTGCTCTTTTCTTTCCATTCTCTGTATCCATCATGCTTTCTTGGAGACAAGAGACAAGACCTGCATTGTCTGCTCAAAATGCATTAAATTTTCCCATTCACATAATTTTCCAGCATTTTGATGGACATGCTGAATAAAGTGGTACCAGCACTTGTTTCTGGAGGACCTTCCATGAAGACCCACCAAACAAATGGGGTAGCACACCGCTTTACAAAACCATGCTGGTTTTTTCTCAGTACACTGTGTTTAGTCATGTGCTCTGTGATTTTTTTCTTGACCGTAGACTTCTATCATCTTCTCAAGATGGAGTGTAAGTCATCCATTGTTTGGAAGTTCCAGCAGCCAGCTGACACACTTGCTGTTTGCAATGACAGTTTATGCACCTCAGGCAGCAGATCAGTGGGTTGACACCTGAGCTCCCACTCAGTTCTCCCACTCAGTTCTGCAGTGAATGCCATCTGGTCATAGGAACTTGTTAGTATCTTATTAACCATGGAGCCCAACACTTCTCAGGCTTTCAGGCTCCTGGCATTGATACAGACTTGCAGTTGTAAAATTTATTCTTGCTCTGTCTCCTGGCACACACCAAGCAGCTGGAATTGAAGGTGACCTATTTTTCAGTGTGACTGTGCTCTCTATTTCTCTACTGACACTTAGACACACCAAGTGTTAGTCAAATCCACCTTGTAGGCCATGCCAATCTGAACAAAGTGCTTTCTCCCAGCTCAGAGATGACATACTCCTCTACAACTTTTCTCATTCCCTCTGCCAGCAGAAAAGTTCCATTAAGATGAGGAACAGCCAATCCTTTCTGCATGGGTTCCTCTTCTCCAGAAGGGTGTCCTGGATTCTTACCACCTACTTCTTATACCATGACCTACCAAAATTTGAGGGTCTGAATTTCTCTCCTGGCTCCTCGGCCTCACACAAGACAGGATTGCAGGCAGTGCTACCAGAGAGGTCACAGCCTCCAGTCTCCAGTTTCAGCACTTAAGTAGTAAAGTTCACCTCCCAAGGCAGAAGTAGCTTAGAGAAACAATGCTTCACAGGTGAGGCCCACTGCAGTGCTTCAAAGGGGTCTGCCCTATGATCAATGGGTGTTAGTGATGGCCCAGGTGCCCAGGAACCTCCTGATTATTCTTGATCTGGCCCTGACAATGGAGGTCTGGCCTCAAAGATACTCTTTCCATTCAGCGCTTTGCATGTCCAAGCAGATGGCCTGGATTTCTTCAAGCATGCTGTAGGCCATGGTGTCTGACACCTTTGTGACAGCAGCTTGAAGGGCACTTTGAACACTTCTACACTATGTGAAGGCTCCCAGATAAATGACTGCTGGCCTCTTTAGCGCCATAGCTCTTAACATCATGGATCATTTTAACAGGATTTCTAACAAACCTTAGGAGAACTCTGTGATCTGAATGGGGTCAGGCAGCGGAGCAAGGCCTAGCTCAATTTTTCTGTTTTAAAGAACACAGGGTGCTGGTGGGACCCTCAAGGCTCTTGAAAAACAGGGACTGAGTGGAGGTAGTTTCTGAAATAACACACCTAAATACCAAGTCCGTCGCTTGCATTTATTTCTGTGAGTTCCTCCTTATACTCTCACAATAAGCTACAGGAGGAAATTGCATCTCCAGAAAGCTGGCTGAGCTGCACATGCTGCACAGTGTAGCTAAGGAACCCCAGGGGTTATGGAGAAAAAGTCCTTCAGCCGTTAATGCTGTAGGGACACAGGAGAGCTGGCAGAAGAAGGGGCAATCATGGATAAACAGCAAGGAAGACTACTCCCAGGAAAGCAAAGGAATTGCATCAATATTTCTGATCTGCTGATGAAACTGATCTGCTTTATCCTCACACTTCTTAAGGTACTGGCACAGGAAAGGAGTAGAGACCTTTCTCCTTAACATAATCTAAAGCTGGGTTGCTTTTTCTTTATTTCTGCTGTTTTGGTTTTTTTCTGGTTTGTTGATGGAAAGCTTACTTAGTCCTTTTCTTTCACTAAATTTAAACCAGATTTTCATGCTAAGCAGCTTCTGACTCTCTTACATGAAGGAAGGCTGTCTGTGGTTCTACACAGTCTTGCAAGAGGCACAGACTGACCCAACAATGACTGCAAAGTTACAGAGCTACCAGTTACAAGTCATCAGAGAGGCAGAGGGGAGCTGAACAGAAACAGCTAGGCAAGTGCAAATCAGCTAGTGCAAGCAGCAGCATTTACTTGCAAGTCCTAAGGTATTACTGTTGAGAAATAAGTAATCTGGTATTTTATTGCTGTAACATTTTTGCTAAAAACACGTGTCCATACACCCTGGAAAAGGAATGATTGGTCTCTACAGTACCTGGTTTGCAGCAGTTTATTCAGTTACTCTAAGGTCTCAAGAGCCCCACCTGGTGTCCATCGCTCACTTGGGAGGAGCTCAATTTGGATAGTTGTCACAGGACAAGTGGGAGCTTCAGACAAGCCCCTTAGCCACAGATTTTTGGCAGCAGTTTAAATGTAAGAAATTACTCTGGCCCACAAGTTTTAAGACTGGCAGATCAGGTCTATTAAAAAAATGAATTTTTTATTGAACAGACAAGAGATGACAGATGAAAGAACTTAATCAGAGTTACTTACTGCAAAGTATAAAACTAACTACTAGTAGATTACAGCACTACATAAAACAGTGCACTATATCAAGGTACCTATATTAAAGCCAGCAAAAGAAATAGTATTGATTAGGAGTCAAATGTAACTTACCACTGTAATGACAATAATGTACACAAATTCCTTTCACTTCACAGTTACTGGGGAGTAACTGTGAAGTAAGCATCCCTACTCATGGGAGAAACTCCACACATTTCCAGCGAAATATATAGAAGATTTCTGCTTTGTGAAAGTTTGGTGTCGCTTTTATAACCATAAAGGGAAGTGTCTATCAGTCAGAAATCCAGATTATCTTCCAGATCTCACGTCGACAGTAAGATGTTTATTGGCAGTTGGGAGATGCCAGACCACAGCACTAAAATAACTCACTACAAGACAGTTTGTCCTGTTTGAGTTATCTGACCCATAAACAAACAACAGATAAGCTCTTGTGGTAAGTGAGATGCCCTCCTCCAGTAGTACTCTGGGGGCCTCACCAGGCTAGGAAGTTTCCTGCTGATGTCCTTAACCCAGGCCCCAGACAGTCATCAGACACCCCTAGGGGTTGGGCCCAGTCAGCATATTGTCCCCCTTGGAAGGGAACTGCCTACAACTATAACCCATGTTTTCTTCTTCTTGGGAGTTGTTTTTAGTACGGAGAAGTACATATTTCTAATTGTGGTGACACCTCTGGTGTTAACAGACTTTCATCCTCTTCACCCTTTGGCTGGTCTTTCATGTAAAATGGCTCATCATTTTTGTGCAGAGGCACCTCAGTGGGGGAATGAGGTGGGTGAAGAACGATTTTGCTTGCACCCCAAGCATGGACTACCCTCCATTCGCTCCTTTCTTTACAACTACTACTTTCTTGCTGGAGGATGGACATAGGATTCCCTTGATCTTGCATTATTTCTGGTGGCTGCTCCTGTCTCATGGGGGCCAGAGCTTGGTTCCACCAGTCTATTGCCCTTTCTGGTGCTCTAATACTCCTTAACCTTTCTACCTCATCTTGCAGCTCTGCTATCAGGCTGAACAGGTTGTCCATATGATCACATCTGACACAACTGCTGTCTCTGCTACAATCCAGTGAAAAGCTTAGGTATTCCCTACAGCCTGAAGCCTGGACAGCTGTGTGTTTTTTAGGGAGCTCTGTCTGGGTCGCTACATCCTTTTTCATGACTGTAGATGAGCGGAGCCCATGAGAATCTCACCATTTTTAACAAGTGCAAGGTGTTATACCCGGCCTATGGCAACGTCTGGTACCAACACAGGCTGGAGGATGAAGGGATTGCGAGCAGCTCTGGGGAGAAGGCCCTGGGGGTGCTGGTGGGTGAGAGACTGGACATGACCCAGCCATGGGCACTCACAGCCCAGAGAGCCAAACGTGCCCTGGGCTGCATCCAAAGCAGCGTGGGCAGCAGGGGAGGGAGGGGATTCTGCCCCTCTGCTCTGCTCTGGTGAGACCCCACCTGAAACACTGCATCCAGCTCTGGGGTCCCAGCACAGGAAGGACAGGGACCTGTTGGAGTGAGTGGAGAGGAAGTTACCAAGATGATTAGGGGATGCAGAACCTCTGCCATGAGGAAAGGCTGAGAGAATTGAGATTCAGCCTGGAAAAGAGAAGACTTAGGGGTGAACAAATTATGGTCTTCCAGTACCTGAAGAGAGCCTGCAAGAAAGACGGAGAGAGACTATTTACAAAGGCATGTAGTGACGAAACAAGAGGGAATGGCTTTAAACTGAAAGAGAGTACATTTAAATTACAGATTGGGAAGAAATTCTTTAAGGGTGGCGACACACTGAAACGGGTTTCCTACAGAGGTTGTGGATGCCTCATCCCTGTAAGTGTCTCAAGGCCAGGCTAGATAGGGCTCTGAGCAACCTGGTCTAGTGAAAGGTGTCCGTGCCCATAGCAGGGGGGGTTGGAACTAGATTAATTAAGCTTAATTCCAACCCAAGTCATTCTATGATTCTATGATTCTCTGTACTAGCTTTCTCTTTCTTCCTTTTGACAAACTCATATTTCATAATCCACATTTTTAAAAGGGAATACTTAAGTCATTGGGCACCAGATAAACATTTTCTGCTACAGTCTGACATTCTTTTAATATGAGCACTAAAATTTAAAAGCAGTTATTGCTGCTGCAGTGAAGTACTGGTGAAAAGCTTCCTATACGTTCTACACATGACCCTCAGCTGAAGTTAAGCTACATGTTTCTGTTAAAGGAAGTGAAGAAATTGTTTTTCTCAGCCTAACTGCTGAAAATAACGCATTGCTTTTCTCAGAATGCAATGCGTGTGCTCTCTCTGCCTGGGAGAAGGAAAGGCCATACCACAGGGCAGGTTAGGTTTCCTCTCCAACTGGATATTCTCGAAACCTTCACTTAAAAAGAGAAATGAACAGAAGAACGCTGGGTGTTCTATTATTACCTTGTGACCCCAGGAGCTGGGACATTGGCTCACATGTTGTGGCAGTACTGAGCTGGATTACGAGCTCCTCATCCATCAGCCCAGAAATAGGTCATGGTCAGCAGTCAGTACTGCTTCCCATTTCACACTAAGGTTTCAGATTTTCATTAAGGTTTGGGCCAGGAAGGTGCAATCTCTGCCAGAAAAGCACAGGAAGGCATATTACTTGTGGGCAGTGCAATGAATGCCAGGGCTTCAGAGGGCCATCACCACTGTCCCTGCCATGGTGCTGCGGCCATGTCTGCCATGGAAATCACCTGTGTGCCGTGGAAATCACTTGTCCTGCAGCAGTTCTCAAGTCCAGCACACATGCAGTCAGATGATTTTGATGACTTGGAGCCTATCCTTTAGCTTTGCCTTTTATCGGGATCGCTTCACCCGAAGCGTGTCCAGCACTGTCAGGGGTGACAGCACAGAGGGCTCCTCATGGCCAGGCTGCCTCCCTGTTACATGCCACCGTCACCACTGCAGGCTGCTTCCCTTCTGCCACGAGGGCAGCAGCTGGTTATCGCTGTGGTCTCACAAGGGCTCAAAGGAAAAACATATGCGCCTCTCTGGGAGAGCTCATTTGCAGGGAACACCAGTCCTTCCTTCTCTTTACCAGAAGGTGGAAAATAAATGGACTTACCTTTTTTTCATTTATGTACATGAAAATAAAAGTAATTTTTCTTTATGTCAAATTATGTAGTATAGTTTAAAAAACTAGAGCTGATGTTTGAAGAGAAAAGGGAACACTGAGACAGTGGAAATCCTTAACTGTGCCCTGGGGAAAAGGGTGTTTTGGAAAGGTGATGTCAGTTTGGGAGAGCAGTCACTTCCAAAAGCACAGAGAGAATATTTTCCTAATTCAGGATCACTTATTTGTCTGTTCAGAGCTGAGAACTGGAAGGTAAAAGGAAGGGCAGAAAAGTTTAATTTTCCTCTTCTAATCTATGAATGTAAACAAGACGTAAAATGAGATTTATTACTGTTAAAATCTTGAAGGTCATTCTGACCAGGAGCTAAATTCAAATAACTGGCTAAGGATCATATTACTTTTGTTTAATAAATCACTTAGTCTTAAATGTTGGACATGTTTTGATAAACCTTCCCTTTTGCATTATTCACTCTATGAAAATATGAAAGTAAAAATACTAAAAGAGGTACCTTTCTTCACACACACAAAACCCTAGCTAAAATGCTGTTTGGAGGCTAACTGAATCCCAGTTCTCTTCCAGAAGTTTAATCAAGCTCACAAGAACCACTAACTAGGAAGAGCAAACGTGTCTTCATCAGCCTCCAGAATCATAAAGAAAGTAAAACTTTTAATCTGAATAAACATGTTAAACCTTGCAAATGAGTGAAGAATAGCTGTGGGTCCTGAGTGTATCCCTAGCTCAGCCAAAGGCTATGTTGGATTTTATCTGCAAATGAGAATCAGACTTTCTTTGAGAAAAAAAATCTGAAAGCCCACACACAGCAAAATGTAAGCAATAATTTAAATTGAAGCTCTCTGCTTTTTTATTTAAATCATGATTAAACAATAACATGCTTTAAATATTCATGATAAATTAATTTCCCCTCTTATCAAGACTCTCCTTGTTAAACTGACACATCTAAATTCTCCATCAGAAATGCTCAGCTATTCATCAACAGGGGTCGCCTTGAAGAGAGGGGCAGTGTGGAAAGTTTAATCCTGCTTTCCCATCCCCCTTTTTACCATTTAATTCCATTTTCTTCTATTTGTTCTGTTATTATCACAGATTCATAGCTTTTTTTGTCATAAGGAGTGCCACCTACAGTAAAAATCATGGCAAGCAGAACAGAGATTGCCCAGAGCAAAAAGATGTAAAGATGTTTATCAAGCAAATGCAGATGAAGTTCATATTTTGCCCAGTTTTCTTTTAGGATCTGTGTCCATGTGAAGTGTCCTCCCACTCAACCTTGCTTTTCAGGTTGCTGTTTCATGGTGCTCAGACCAAACAAGACCAAACATATCGGTCCAGATAGACTTGTGGCAGAAGATTCCCTGTGCAGCCTTGTTCCTTCCAGAGTTACCCAGCAGGTCCCTGGTGTAGCAGGAGATGACAACTGCCTCTCAGATCATGTCGTCACCACTTTGCACACCTTTTGTCTGAGCAAATGCTGACAGTTCCTTGTGAGCTGGGGAGAAAGCAGACTCGCTTTCTCCAACAGCCACTTAAGCAGTCAAACTTATCTTGACCCTCTCTGCCTGAGTTTGAGTACCACAACACCTGGGCACAGAGAGTCAGCTTACAGCACAACACAATCTGCCCATCTGGGGACCCAGGCCCAGCTACAACACAGCAACAGAACCTGCCTCTCCATGGAAGTGGGAATGACTGCAGAGGCTCTCCCATGGCCACACACTGCCTATGTCTCTAGGCATGTTACCAAACCTATAGGAATTTTTATCTTAGTGCAATATTGCCCTGGGCCTTGAGGGGCCATTGCAAGAAGCCCTTCCCCTCCCCAACCCTGTTTATTTGAATACAGTGCTCTCCTGAGAAGATATTCATAAACACTGTAAAGAGTGCTTCATCTTAGGTAATTCTTTTGAATGATTTTATATATGCCTGTCAGAAACCAAATGAGAGGGAAATGGCAAATTTTTTACTAAAACACTTTTTCCTTTAGTAATCTCTAATGGTCCATTCGTTAGTTGTGTTTTATCATGCAGCTTCTGGCATTTTCTTTCACGTGCCAAGGGTCCATTATACTGGGGTTTTACTGCTTCTAGGTGACAAGTAAGAAAAACCATATGAAGAATCCCTGGTACACAGCAGGCTTCTTCATCACGTGCATGGAGGCAGACACACAGCGGTGGGGCAGAAGGGTGATGCCAGTGAGAACTGTGGAGGTGACAATAGCAGACAAGCAACTCCCAGACTCAATGACTGAATTGATTGTGGGAAGGCAAAACCAAGGGTTTTGTCACCAACCAGGACACACCATGCAGGAACAGAACCCCCTGCAGTTGTCAGGGAAGACGGGCCAGACCTGACTGATTTAATGGCATAATACTGTCTGCTGCTGTAGGAAGTACTTTAACTGCAAATTAAACTTCGGAAATGCTGAATAAGGGTCAGTCACTTTTCAGTTTGATCCTGGGTGGAATACTAATCTGAATATGAGAACATTAATAATGACCTGTGGATTCTACTTGTGAAAAGAGAAGAAAAGTCACATAACATTAAATGCTTCCAAAACAGCACTTGCACATTTTCTTAATTTGTGTAAATAAACTGTAATATTATATACAGGTTGATATTAATTTAGTATTACTAATGTAAAACTACTGACGGGGTATTATTAAAATGGTCTGTAAAGTGCAGATAACAACTGCCTAGGAGTAAGTCCGGATGCTTGTAAATATGTCCTCTCGCAATGGGATGTGTTACAGGGTTGTGTGGATTTAGTGTTTTCATTTTCCTCCTTTTGTGCTTTGTTGCTGTCACTGATGTTGTCATTTTGCAGCTAGCTTACTCTGCTTGCATCCCAAAGAATCTGCAGTGGACGGAAAGGGAATATTTCCATTAGTTGCTATCTCTTGGAGCATAATGCTTTTTAGGATGGTAAGGGGAGGGCCACACTCATAAGATTTTGCATGCCACAAGTGCTGTTAAACTCAGACCTCTGTTGTGCTAGGCAATGCAGAGTAGGTGTACATCACAGACAGGACAGTAGACTGCCGACACCACATACCCTCCATGTGCCTCAAAAAGCTTCCTGGCACAGCCTAAAGGCCATATGGGCTATTTATACTGTCACAGAGCACTGTCCTGGATCCAAGAGATACAGCAGCATCAGGTGATCACAAAAGCAGATCACAATTCATTGTACAGAGCAGAGCAGAGGAGCATCAGCATCTCTCCACAAATCTGTCCTGAAGGGAGAACCATCTTCTGAACCCAGTCTGAAGTTCAGTGTTAGGTCTCACTGTGTTGTGGCAGAGGCATCCGCATCAATGGAAGGCTCATGCCATGGAAATCTTCTCATGACTACAGTCAGTTACAGGAGTGCTGTTATGAAATGGTAACATTCTTCACATCTGTCTTTTATAATAATACTTAAATAACACACCGTTTCATGTGAATTTATAAATAAACCATGAAATGGTTCATGAGCTAACAATTCATGCTTTCCTGAATCTAATACAATGGCAGGTTTTGCCTTCATTGTACAAAGAGGATTGTGAAGAAACAGCAGTCCATAAACACAGCATACTAAAAGCCACTCACTTGTGCTCACACTTGCCTGGGCTTGCTTCTTCCAGAAGTCTGAGCGCTCAACTCACTTCTTGTCCTCACAAGTATTTGGGCACATCATTCCCATGACTACATGTCATGGGAAAATAAATAGTGCTTTGAGTGCCTACTTCAAAGCTGACTGGAGAACATTTGTGTTTTATGCAAGGAATCATGAAGGATTCCCCGGGCTGACAGGGCAGGAACCACAACTGACTGTGTCAGATGTTTCTCATATGAAGGACCATGTATTTTAATTTTCCTGCCCAAGTTCTCAGCTGAGATACCACCCAAGCGAGGGCTGGTTCCTCTCTCTTTTCAGGTGAGTAAGAAGCAGAGCTCATCCATTGCTTTACGGGAGGTTCTCTCTTTTCGAGAAGGGTGCGAGCTACCGAAGCGGCCAACAGCACCAAGAGGACCAACCGCGGGGCACGCGGCAGCAGCGGGACAGCGGCGTCCGCCCTGCGCGGGGACAGCGGTGCCCTGCAGAGGGACGGTGCCTGCCCTGCAGTGGCACCTGGTGGCCCCGCAGGCCACCTACACCCGCGGCGCAGGCACCCCCCGCCAGCAGCACGGGTGGGTGCGCTCCTCACCCGCCGGGATTTGCCGGGAGGTTTTTTGCTGCTCAGGCAGCTGGGGGAAGGCGGGCGGGGGACAGCGGGGGATGGGTGTTGTTAAATATTGATATCGATTCTGAGGATGCGGTTGGGTGAGGCATCATGGATGTGAATTCAGGCTAATCGACACAGGATGTATTGACCGTGAAATGCATCCGCAGGGCTGAGTCAGTCCCGTCTCTCAAGGTTATCCTGCCCCCTCTGCTACTGTGTGTCTGGGACAACTTTACAGTCAGTCCTGCTGCTGTCTGGGACATTGGGATGTTGATGCACAGTACAACATTTTGGGTGCCCACAGCTGTCCCTGGTACCTGTCACAGACCAAAGGACAGACCCCCCCCATCTCCCCAAATGAGGCCATCTCCACCCATCCACGCTAGATACCCTTCATGCACTACAGTTGCCATCCAGCCCATGTCAGGCCAGATCTCAGAGCTTCCTCTGAGGACAGTAGGACATATCAGCGAACACATCTGCAGATGAAATCTAATATTTGGTCCCCTTGCTGAAGAAGTCAGTTTCTCAAAACCGGACTTTAAAGCGGCAGAGTATTCAGATGATTCCATTTCAGGTGTCAAATTAGTTAGCCTCTTTTCAAAAGACGTCCCTAGCAAAGGATACTCCAGCAGGACAACTGTCTGAGTCTGCAAAGAGCCTGGAAAGAAATGCTGACAAGGATAATGTCCTCTGGCATCTTAGCAGTATATTCAGTTATGGGCAGAGAAAAAGCCACCAGGAAGCTGACCACCTCCATAGAAATGAGAAACATCTTTCTGATGGCTTTGCCCACAGTACAGGTATGAGTACTTTCAAATAGCAGCTGGTGAAAAGGTACAGTGCAGGCACAGTACAGCCTCTGGCTGCTCTCCATTGATGCTGGAGTGGACTTCAAAGGCAAAACACAGCCTAGAAGGCTGAACAGACAAGGATTCACACACACATTTTAGTCTGGCTTTAGAAGAGCTGTATCTGATTCTCCACAAGTAGAAATATTTCTATAGCCTTGCAGCTTTCTACAGCACTCAAATGACTGCTGCTGATGATGCTCTGGTAGTGCTCACCACCACCTCTTGAGCTGGTTTCTGGGCCATAAAACTATTTTTTTTTTGCTTTAGAGCCCTGATGTCAGGTAGGAGGCATGCCTTTTGGACAGGTGGGAAAGGGGATGCTGGAACAGCTGCAGCATGTGGTCACAGATACACCTTCATAACCCTGCCTGACAAAACTGGTTGGCTCTGTAGTCACCATCACCACCATTTTCCCACGATGCCACCCAACATTTGCATTATCTACAGTCTTCTGTGTCCTGGTGCTCTCACCAGCTCCCACATTGTGGGCTCTGTTTCAAGTGTTAAGCCCTTACCCTGGATTTACATTTATGCTATTCTGATGATGTACAACAACTCCTGAGTAGGATTACATTACATTACACTTAGTATAAGCCCCTTTGCAATGCCCTAGCAGTATAAAGAGGATCCAGTGACTCATGTTTCCTTCATGGCTGGTTCTCTGTCACCAGGTTACTGGTGCTTTTGGATGAAGTTTTAATCAGTGTCGATTAGCAATCCTAGAGCAGATGACACACCTGGGTCACAACAGCAAAACTGAGTTTTGTATTTGTGCAAAGAAAGCAACACTATATACAGAGGTGGGAATAGTGTGTACACAGCCTCCCACTCAGTGTGGGGATGGAGTAGCAGCAATTTCCACCATGCCTGGTGAGTTTTGAGAGCTCTTCCCACAGCAGCAGGAAAAGTCCAATTGTCGTCTTAAACAAGGATTCTTAAAAACCCAATAATAATAGCAAATCATGTAGACATCATCTTCCATCATCTCTAAGCTGAGCAAGCCTCAAAAAGGTGACATTTTGTTCTAAAGTTCTTGCATCTATTTGCTGCTTTCACACCCTAAAATTAGGTTTAGGTCATCTATATAATGGCATTTCCTATCCACCAGAAGTAGCATCCTGTTGGACACATTGGTCTTCTGCAGGAGGCTGAGGAGGAGCCAGGAGTGGGGCTATCAACTAAAATGTCCCACAGCAAGGGGGCAGGGACCCCCTTTCCTTTGGCCCTGTTCTGGCTGCCCCAGGTGATATTTCAAGCATTTGCTTCCTACTTTGAAAGAGGGGAGCCCAGCAACAAACGAGCACTACTGAGAACGGAGAGGAACCCTCCCTCAGTGGCAATGGTCCCAGCAAAGCTGTCTTGCACACCTGCTCCCCTTGCTTCAACACCTCAAGGGTCTGGAGCCTGATTCTCTGTGGCAGAGATTTATTTGAAACTGGCGCAAGGCTGGTCAACCGAACTAAGGTTTGAAGACACAGCCTCAAGCTGAACCAAAAGAGTTTCAGGTTGGAGATAGGATGAAGTTCTTCACAGGAAGGGTGAATCAACATTAGGATGGGCTTCCCAGGGAGGTGGTGGAGTCACCATCCATGGAGGTGTTTAAGCCAAGACTGGATGTGGCACTTGGTGCCATGGTCTGGTTGACAGGGTGGTGTTTGGTCATAGGTCAGACTTCATGAACTCAGAGATCTTTTTAAGCTTACTGGTTCTGTGATTCTGTAAAAGTGCAGTCCTTCTGTCACACTACCCTCTGAGTGACTCACAGTCAAGATGTCCCTGTGGCCGCTGCCTACTGCCTGGATTCCTGGTCACATTTTGACTGTGGGCTTTGATTTTAGTCATCAGACCAGACTGTCCAATTCTGACCGCTCAGACCAGAGAAACATTTTTCTTTAATTCTAGATTAAGTATTTCGGGGGAATGAAGGGGGCCAGAGTCTAAATCTAATTCCATTATTACTGGGGTTTTGTGTGTACTGCTCTCACCCCTGGAATTAATCATATTGGGTTTCTGCGGTCTTTGTACAAAACACATGGCATGGAGAGAAAGGATGTATTTTTGCTGACTCTGGGAAAATGGTAAACAACCAAATCTATATGTCAGGAAGAGGGAGTAATAGCTTCCAATGCAAACAACTTTTAGCAGTACATTTTAGTGCATTAATAATTTACATTCCACGGAAAGTTTAATTTATGCAAAGTGAGAGTTTTGTGGCACAGTTACTAGAGGCACACATGATTCTGGGGATAACAAATCTATAGCGAGCCTGTGACTGCCAAGACTCTTGGTTTCATCACAGTTCTTGCATACAGTTTGTACAGTGTCTTTATCAACACACCAATGTCTCTTACTGGAGTCCAGTACAAGACCATTTATTTCTCATCCATATAAAAAAACCATCTTCTGAGGCCTACCCAGCCTAAAGAAATACCCAGAATGGCAAAATGTGCACAGCAAAATATTCAGAAAGGTTGCCAACAAAAGGGAAAAAACATACAATTACCTTCCAAGCCTCATGACCCTGGACCAGTAATAACTGATGCAATGTCTCTCCAGCTGCTGCATCTCAAGCTGCTGCATCTCCAGCTGCTCCAAGGACTGCCACAACCAGTATCCACTAGAGGCCTGAGGACACCCCATCACCCAGCAGACACATATTGGTGGGCCAGAAGGAGATGGCTTCTCTGCTGACAAAATACAGCATTGAAAAGGAGACTGACAGAGCTCCCAAGCTGTCCTGGAGCTTGCAGCAAAATCCATCAAATACAAATGGCTTTCCTCAGGTGTAGGTGCAAGGGGGTTCGGTCTGGACCGGGCGTAGACGGACGGAGCCGAGAGATCTCTGAAGTCAGATCTTGGAACATGCGGTTTATTGCAAAGGGCGTGGGTACAGGGGCACTGCTTAGAGCTGCAGCTGGCAGCTCTGAGCAGGCCCAAGAGAGCAAGAGAGTAAGCGGGTAAGCAAAGAGAGAGAGGGGGAGAGAGAGGAATGAGGGTGAAGAAGTAGTGAAAGAGAATGTGTGTAGAGTATAGTAAGAGTGTAGTAAGAGTCTATAGTAAGAGAGTCTAGTAAGAGTGTAGTACGAGAGAGCGTAGTAAGAGTGTCTGAAGTCCTGGTTACAATACAATAAATCATCTTCTGTACTGAATATTCTAATTGTCACTAACCAATCTAATACAAGATACAAATCCTATAGCATTTACATACAGCCTATAAGAGTTCTTATATTACCATGGAGTGTTACATCTTAACTTCTAAAAACTACTCTTTGGACCCCTTCTGCTGAGCTAGTAGGGTCTGCTCTGACCCTTGGACCTGCCTGCAAGCAGAGGGTATTGTTCAATCAAGAGGGGATTACCTTCAGTCGGCCATACCATTGTTTTCCATTTGTTCAGTAACTAAGATTTGGTATCTCAAAGGTGGCTTTCATTTCGATGTCGCTTATAGTTTTCATATTCCCAAAATCTTTTGTCAGGCAATCATATTTATAAGGCTTTCCTGTTTCATCTTCCCCAACACTCAGGCTTCCCCAAACATGCTGTATGCAGCATGTTTCAGTTCTCTGAGTGTACTGCCCCCACACTCCTCCCAGGCCAGGGAGTCATGCAAACACATTTCTGCAAACCCAGGGGACCCAGAGCCCAGAAATGTTGTTCTCTGTTGAAAACCATCAGAAAGGAACATGCAGGCTCTTCCCACACTCTTGTTCCGCATCTGGGCTGAAGGATAAAACTTCTGGCTTAAGTCTCTTTTGATTGTGCATCTCACCTCACTCCAGGCTCAGGATAGACAGCAAATGAAAGGAAGTTGAAGGAGAACGTAACTAACTTGGTGTGTGTGTTTAGTTTTGGTATGGAACTGGGAAAGCAAAATGAACTGGCTTTCATGGACTTGATGGCGCCCCAACTTAATGTTCCAGGGGAAAAATCCTGGGTTTAAAAAGACCAGTAATACAAATGTTTTTCATTCTGCTTTGCTTTGCAACCTTAAGCAATCCTCAGGTCAGTTTTTTCCTGCAGAATATATGTACATATATTAAACAAGATTGATTTCAAGATATTTGATTGATCTGATGCAAAATAACGTCTCTACACCCTATCTGCTTCCAAGGTCAGACAGTAAAGACATCAGCAAATGGCTGTAGGTTTTTAATAATTAATTCATTAACCCTGAGTTTAGAAGACTAACTTAAAACAAGGTCTGCACATGAGGCTTCAATAACAGTGGTTTAAGAACACTTAGGGGGAATGTCAGCCAGCAGGACACAGCAGCACATGTCCGTACCACCCCACACTGCCTAGCCTTCCATCCTTCATGCTCTGCAGAAAGTGCACCTGAGAAGGATAGTTCACAAGCTCTCTCTTTGGATTAATTATGCAGAGAGAGCCTGGTCTAGTTTGTGAACAGTCCCCACAGAGCTGTGCAGCATGGCACTACAGTGTCAGTCATATGAGTCCTCCCCACCATCACCTCATGCATACACAGCAGCGACACTCTTTTCTACAGAAACACACAGCCACCCTCATTGTATTTCATGTCAGGCTGACACCATGCTGCTGACAAAACAGAGCATCATATGCTCTGCAATGCGCACTACCGGCATCGAGATCTTTGCTTTTCTTTAATGCCTGCCACAAGCAAGATTTGGCTTTGTTCCTCTGTAAATGCTGCACGAGGGAGGAAAGCTGGGATTTGACCTCTGAAGACCACAATGCACAGTTGTGCGCCCACAGCATAAGATCGAGGTTTGCCTTGCACTGAAATGAATACAGTTAAAGTCCCCCTTCTGTTTTTTAATCACTTTTTCAGTCTTCGGCTTGCTGTTCATTTTCAAGGGCAAATACTCCATTGTGCCTTTAATGTATTCCGAGCACAGCAATCTCATATGATCTGCTGTGTTAACACCCCCACCCAACCAGGCGCTTCCAAAGTTAAGGAGATTTTTGAAGAGGAAACAAATATGCAAAAATGAACCAATATGGGAAAAGCAGGTCAAATGACCAGAGTTCAGAGGAGAAAAGAAATTTTAAACCTCAATTCTGAATCAAAGCAATGCAGCAAGAGAGCCCCATCACTAGAGTGCTGCTAGAAGGCATGGAGGAGGCAGAACACTGTAGGCAAGGGACAGCCCAGCTGCACAGCATTCTGCCATGAGACAGGGGATGCACTGTTATGGGTTCATGGATAATGGTCAGGGGGTGGTGCAACACAAGGGGTGGCATGGGGGCATCTGCTGTGGACAACCTCACTGAGAGGTGAAGCAACCCTTAGGAAGTTGGAGGAAGCTTCATGATGGCAGGACCAGGCGTTCCAAGGGACTTTCCCCATTAGCAGTAGCTTCTGGAAGGGCCCTGGGCTGGGGCAGAAAAAGTCTACTGGGAGTAGAGCCAAATGGGCAGTATCTACACTGGGGTGCAGGGGATGTTGCACTACAGGCAGGACACACAGAGCAGGGCTGTGGTGGAGGGCAGGGTCAGTGACAGCCCAGCAATTGCCCAGCAGGTCCATGGGGACAAAACAGATGAAGACTGAGACAGAAGAACTGGAAACAGGCACAAGCATGGCACAGCACAGCCCAGACAGGGACTTGGGACCTCAAAAGGCGTGACACAGGAGGCCCCACGTGAGGCTTCTCCCAGCTCCTTCTCATGCTCACCTTAGCTGTTTCCCTGCAGCCTGATTCCAGATATCACTGCACCAAGCCAGAGCTTGCCTCAAGCACAGGCAGCCATAACCCAAAAAAGACAAGTTGGAGGTTCAGGCCTCTGAGACAGTGAAAATGGAGAAATGTGAGCAAATATTTGCAGTGAAAACACTTGCGTTTTTTTTCCCTACACAAGATGTCACGGAGGGCAGGAGGTACAGGTATATCAGAGAGCTGGTAGAAGGCAGAGGCTGGATGTAGAAAGGACAAGAGAGAGTAGTAGGAAGGTTAAAAGCAATCTTGTCTCTCTTGTCTGTGCTCCCGTCCTAATTTTCCTCAGAGAAAAGGAGAAAGACCATTTCCAAGGCTGACATCCAGGGTAACCTCCTTCCCCAGGCTTTCCCAGTCCCACCAGGGAGATGCTGCAGATTTCTGAGACACCTCCAAGCTGAACGCTGGCATCTTCTGAAGGGGCACTCTGGTCTTGAAGTTTTGTACTTCAAATGCAAAAGTCACTACGGGCTCAGAGGCCACAAATATTTGTGACTCCAGGGGTAGCTGATGGGCATGGGTTCAGTGGAATAAATGCAAGCCCAGGAGGAACTGTCTTTGACAGGGGAAATCAGGACAGATTGTTACTACTGTGTAAAAGGTTGGGAAGCATGCACTTATTCTCCAGAATCATCTCTTGTTGGAAGTACAGTTTTTCTCAACTGTCCTGCTATTGTCTTTCTAAGGCAAAAAGAAACAAAAAAAAAGTAAGGACTTTATCATCTGTATCTGTCAAACTGTTGGCTAGAATTACAAATCTGTACATGGCAGGAAGGCTAGCAAATCTGCTAAAAAAAAATTCTGCTTATTCCTTCTCAGAGCAGTAGGGGGAGAGAAGAGATCAACGTAGAATTCACAGTGGTCAGTCCCTCTTAACACCTGATGAGCCTGCACAAATTCTTGCCATAAATCTCCACAGTGATGTTCACAAACCCTCCACCCAGCACAGGAAGAACTTATTCTAGAAGGTGATTAAAAAATGAAGAGGCCAAATGGAGGTTGCATTGAATTAGACTGTGGGACCCAAGAGTTTATATTCTGTAAAAAAAATGCACTGTGAGAGGACTGACAATTAAACCACAGTACCCCTTTAGGCAACTGCTCTGGAGACTCATTTTTCTACTCTGTATAGCACAGTATGAACACATTACCTCTTCAGAAACATGGGCTGCTGACCACTTGAAATTTCAGAATGCGGGTCATAAACCACTTACTTCAGCCTTTCTGTCCCTCACACCCCACCAAATTAAAATTAAAGATAATAAAATAGTAAAAACTGAGATAAATATGTCATATCTTTGGATAAATCTATCGACCAGACTGCTCAGGATCCTCAGGATCTGGCAGATTCCATCATGAAAACAAAGAAAAAAACATTCAGTTGTGCAGTTCCTTGTTAAACAACATAGCTTGATATTTTTGGCAAAGGAGACGGCAGAACATAACAAAAAAAAAAAAAAAAACCAACAACAACAACAACAAAAAGTAGTTAGTCCTTCATGTTTCTTTATCATCCTGGGAGGTGACTTAGAGATTCATGGCAACAGATGGGCATTCAGCAGTTCCCTTTGCAAATATTTTGGTATTTATGTTCAGCTTTCAGTCTTGATCTAGGAAAGCCTCTAAGTCCAGTGTTAATGTCACTTTCCTGAAGAGCTTCATTTGTGGAGCCTAGTCATTTGCACTGCAGACCACTGGGGTAAGTGTTTAGGACATGCCCAACAGACACTGTGTGTCACACTGGCAAAACACTATTGGTGAGAAATTTCAGTGGGAATATTTTTCTTAACTGAAATGAAATATATTCTCATAGAAACAAAGACTGATACTAATGACCAATGCTATATTGTTCATGGCTACAAAACTTATCTTTCCTTTGACAGATTTAAAAGTAATAAAAAACTCACCAGCTATTCATTGAGAAAATTTCTGGTGAGGAAACTTTTCCAAGGTAAGTACATTTTGCCACAGAATTTCTTGGTGCAAATGCTATTTTCACATCCTTCCCCATTGCCACTATGTGCCTACCCCTTCATAAAACAGCCAGGTCTTTGACAGAAATTTTCAATTAGCCTGGTGTGAGGAACAATTGCATGGAAATGATCACACAGGTGAAAATCTGCCTTTCTGGCAATGTGAAGAACCCTGTATTCATAGTTCCATTTGCCTGTGTCACCATATGTGGGCATGTGTATGAATGACTGTCCCCCATCTGAATCGCTCCACACAGTCAGTGCCGTTTTGCAGATCCTGTGGAAGTTGACTTCTCCACAGACCGAGGCTGAAAGAACTTGGGAAGAAAACTGCAACAGTCTAAATACCAGGCAAAGGGGTGTCCTTTGGCAAGTGATGACTAAGATCACCAAGTTTTATTCTTTGTGAGATTAAGATTTGAGGTTTTGTGTGTTAAAACAGGAAGGATGTTTGCCTGCTTGTCCTTGGGCCTACTGAAGACTTCAGCACCAATGTGTTATCCCTGCCCTTTTAATCATGTAATTTCATGTTTATACCTGACACAAGTACTATCATCAGAATACAAATACATCATCAGAAAGGCAAGAAGATAAGTCAGATCAAAGACAACCCTGATTCTGGGGAGTAGAGATACTCATGAGCTTGCTTATTTTTAGCAAAAGATAGTGGGTAAATCTGAGCCAACACGTTTTTCATTCAATCTGTCCCTGTACACTAACAGATGGTGCTTCCTCATTCCAACCACTAACATACTTTACACTGGCACTCAATGTCAGGACACAAAGCCCACCAAGTCCCGGCTAAATCTGCTGATGCCAGGAAAATTCATAATAAACAGCTAGCCAGGCACACGGTCCCAAGTTTTTAATCTACCTCCAAAGCAGCACAGAAGCTGTACCTGTGCAATGGTGTCAGCTGCTTTGCACCTTGTGGCTATCAATATAGCAAAGGAGGGTCCTGGACTAGGGAAAAAGGGGTCTTGAGACCAAGCAGGTATGTATCTAAAGATGGAGGGAGAGCCATCTGCTTCAGGGTAATTAGCTGTGTGCTTAAATCTGGGCTTTGAGAACCCTGAAAATCAGGGTCTTAATGTTCAAACATTTGAACAAATGACAATTAATAGAAATCATTCAAGATATAAATATATGCGTATATATGTGCATATATTACCTGGCAGAATGATTTTATTGTTTAGCGTTTCTTAGTGCCCCATGAGCACTGAACATACTAAATTCAGTCTTAGGGGTCTATTTTCCATGGCTACTAATCCTAAATTATAAGGTCACCTACAAAAGAAAACTCCACAGAACTCCTCTGAGGAGCTCAACTCTGTTTTACAGGTTGTTGTGTTTATTCTTTGAATACAAGCATCCAAAATTCTTCAGCTGTAAAGTTCTTGTTCCTTTCCACCAGGTGCCTCAGTGCCCAGGCTTCTTTCTTGGATTGCTCGAAGCTTGGTATCCACATCTTTTGGAGAGAAATCCAGCCAGGGTTTGAGGATGAGAACCAGAACGCCTCTGGTTTGGGGCAGCTCAGATGATTAACCTGAGCCTCCCACTTCTGGGGCAGCCATCCCTGGCAATGGAGACAAATAAAAGGGGTTATTCAGGGACCCAAGAAAACAGAGAAGAAAAGTGCTATGCCATTAGTAAACTATCAAATCGCATCAGTTACACTTTTCTTCACGATGCAGGCTCTACCATGTCCCTGTGGAAGGCCTCCCCTAAGTGTCTGGGACAAGATCAGTCATGCTGAGTCTCAGATAAGGTTTGGCTGCAAATGAGCAGCACCAGCCCACAAAAAATGAAATTACAAGGCAAGGAGTTATATTTTCATCATTATATTCTGTTTTCATCTTAAATACACACATACTTACTGGGATGTTTTTTCCTAAGGGAAAAAAACAAACCATGAATCTGGCCAGGAGAGCAAACTGGTCTTTATAATTTCATTGACTAGAGCCACAGAAGCACAGAGAAGGACTATCTGTATCTAACCTATTCTATACCTTTCCATGGTTGCATTCCTAACTCAAAGAGAGGACATATGTCCAGATTTGAACAAGACTCAAACAGCAAAATTTGGTTAAGAGTAATGCTTGCCAGTTTATAATTCTCAACACTTAAGCTCACCTTAATAACTTCAGAGGTTTTCTCCATCTCCCTTCTACTGGCTTACCACTTAGTGTACTGCTCAGTTTGTGATCAGCTAAAATACCTCTCACAAACACACAGCCTGGCTTAAAAATGGTTTCAGTGTTTAGTCACCAAATGTGGCCACAGGCAATGGCATGTTGTCACTACAGGTTTGAATGTACCCACAGAACCTGACAGTCATAGAGTGCTTAAGACAAACCTGAAGACAGGGATCTCTAGGCCAGTTCCCTCTTCCAAACAGGTGTAATCATATCTAATTGACTAGGGCAAAATTGAGCTTAGTCTTAAAACACCTCCAAGGACAGAAATCCCACAACCTTTCTGGGCAACCTGTTTCCAAATGTTCCAGGTCAAAAAGTCAGGCTACTTTCTGCAGCATGAAAAAAACCTCCTCCCTGAACAACTCGAGCCTTTGGCTGAAAATGACCACCAGCTCAGTGGTCAATGTCATGTTCTCACACAGCAGCGCTATGAGGAACACATGCTCTGGTTGTGCACCTGCAGCTTCTGCCAACACCTGTTTACATGAGGATGCACAACCCAATGGCACTGGAATACCGTGCTGTCAGACGGCCAGAAATCTGGTAACCAAACTTCCTGGGACAAACCTGACCCTAGTGCCATTTTAAAGCCTCTCTGAGACACAATCACAAATTCACACATACCTTTTCTCTCCGTCTGATGTTTTCCCACACTCTGTTACAAACCATGCACTCAAAGGTGTCAATGTAATTGTCCTGGGTGATATCTTGCACTCCCCACTTGCGTTCCTTCATTGCTCTAAGAAGTCTCGGGTTGGAAATGTCCCCTCTCAGTTTCCATTGTAGGTAGGACTCATATTCTTCATCATTTGTGTCCAGTGTTTTGATATAGTGGGCCAGATCCCGAGGGTGTGAAAAACTGGATACCAGGATTGCACTCTTGTTACTAGGAAGCCAGTCTACAATGCTGGGAGACCCAAAGTACACTGGCACCACTCCCAACTTCAGAGGCCGCCAGAGTTTTTCAGTGATGTAATCTTCACAAACAGCATTTTCAAAAGCAAGAATGAACTTGTACTGTGCCAGTATTTTTAGAAAGTTCCCATCATCCATGGCACCTGGGTTTCTGAGATGCTGAGGAAGGTCTCTGTTATGCAAACATTCCCCGTAAGAGTCTACTTCAATGTGGCACATCAGCTCACGCACATAGCTGTCCCGGTCAGAAGGGGGGTTGCAGTCAGACTGCACATACACCACCGGTGCAAGCCTTTTCCTCAGGCTGTTTTTCATCTGCAGTGGGATCATGAACCTCAATGACTTCAGGACCTCTACACCCTCAAGGTACTGAGTGGTCAGTGGCAGGTGAGAATGGCGGCTAAATGTTGCAGTGTGGTTGAATAAGGTGATGGTTGCTTCGTGGAAGAGTTTGTAGTTGTTTTTTGGTGACTCTTCATGAAAAAGGGCCCAGTCATGATAGTCTTTACGAGGGAGGGGTAAGCTGTCTATACTGAAGTCAGTACCTAGACAAAAGCAAACAGTGGTCGTCCTGCTCTTATCTGTCATGTGACACTAACTACAATGACACAGAAGTCTATTTAGTATCAGCCATACAACCATCACATTTCTGACACTATAAGGCAGTTATTTCAAAAAGCACAATTCATGGAAAGGCACAAGAGCCTAATGACAGATAAAACTGTCTTCCACAGCAGAATAATCTAGAGAAGTGGTATCAGTAGTTAATATCAGAAGTGGTTTCCTTTCCTGTCATATTAGTTTAAAGGCCTCTCATTTCAAAGGATCACTAGGAATTTTGTATTTTAATGCACTGGAATGAAACTAGTAAGATGTTTAATAATCCCCTGGTTCTCTAAACAGGGGAACAGATGGCGATGCAAGGAAAATGGTTACTGCAGAACTCAACTTGGTTCTAGCAATAAAACAACTAAAAGGATGCTGAAATACTGGACAGGATTAAGGAGAAAAAAATAATTACTTCAAGTCTTGAAAAGACATTGTACTGTAGAGACTTAGGAAGCCAAACTATTAACTTATCAAAGAGAAAATTAAGAGATGATGTATCATAGCTGCCTACCAGATACATAAAGAAATAGCTTCTGGCAGAAGACAGCTCTTCAAAGTAATGTCAGCTGAAGAAGAACAACCATGTCTAAACTCTAAGAACAGTCAACCGCAGAAATTGGGAAAGCTGGTAGAAGCCTTAGGACAAACCTAGATGACTTTTCTCAAAGGCTGGTCTGTGCAAAACTAAGTTGAAAATACCAGCTCATTAATGCAGCCCTCAGTCAACCTTCAGTACTACTGCACTACACTCGTATGACCAGCCTTACTGCAGATTAAATGCAAAGTTGCCCAGTTTCTGTCAAGGTTCTTCCTCACTGTCTTACAACCATAACAGTTTTCCACTTAAGTAAAGGCAATGAATACACAAAACTTTTAACCGATGCTGTCAAGCAAGAGAGGTTCAAAAATTGAAACTAACACTGAAGAGCTGGTTTAGAAAACATCACAAATTCTCATCTTTAGACAAACTACCATCTGTGGCAACCTAACCTTTGTATAGCAAACTCCATGGCTGGTTGCATCTAGGACAATTGGGAACATAAGTCTTAAACAAGCTGAGTTCAAACCAACTAAGGGGAATGGCCAGTAAGCAGCAGATTCCATGGAGGTGGGGGTAATGCCTTCTCAGTGCCAGTTTCCCTCTTTCACCATAAGACGCAGATGCACAGTCACAAGCAGCAGGGTCAAACAGTGGCCATATCTCTACAGGGGGCTATGGGCCACAAACAACCCCAAGCACCCTAACTCTTACCAGGAACTCTCCATCAGAAGACTGCACGTCTCATACTGTTGCATCGCTCAGAGTTCCCACCCTGGCAAGGGATCTAGGTGTTTCCATGCCAATTTAAATGTATATAACCCAGCACACTCTTTGTTTTGCAGGACCCTACCCCAACAAATCAAGACTGCAACCATCACTCCTATCTTGGACATCAAAATTGCAATGATTGAGAGTCATCACTGAATCCATCAGAGGTGGTATCCTTCCTCTCCACTATCTACTGTTATCCCTTCATTCTCTTTTTCTTTTCCTTACATATTTTCTTTGTGGGATTTTTATACTTTTATAGGAAAGAATCAAAAGAGCCACATACGTCCTTGCCACTGCAATTAAGTTGTTTTGAAATAAACCTGGCTTATATATACACACCAGTCATTCAGTGTTGTTTCACTCTAAGTCATCCAAGGGATCTATTAACAGGAACCTCAGCTACCCTCCCTCAGAGGAGAGTCATAACACCATCTCAGTCATACTTTTAACTTTTCATTCTCCATTCTACTCCTGACCTCAAACCACCGACAGCAAAAAGGGAGTGCTAGCAAAAGTCTTACAAAGAATACTGATGAAAAAAACTAAAACACAAGGAAGATTTTAAGAAATGTCCAGTGATCCTCGCAGCTGTATGAGCCTGCCAAAATGACTCCAAGGATGACCTTATAAAACCAATATAAGATGTCACTACTGCAGTGGAGATAGAAGTTAGCTGTCAGTAATACAAAAATCTCCTAATCCTTCAGGTGCATCAGGTGGGGTTTTTTAAGGCCACTAAACATGGACTTTCTGTTTGCTATGCAGGTCCTAAGTCCTTAACACTAAAAGGATGAAAGGTTGTGCCACTCAATGAAAAATGCTATTTGCTTATTCTGTTTTTGATGTGTTATCTTGTTTTTGATGTGTGACAAAAACTGAAAGTTAATCAAATTCTCATGGAGAAATTCATAAAAGTCTACCTGGGTTTGAAAACACTCTGTTCTAGGTGATGCCAAGAAGAGAAGTAACAGTGCATACCAACATTAATGAAATGCTGCGGATCAAAATCATAGCACTGCAGCTCAGTCTCTTGCAAGGGTACTCCCTCTTTCAGGTAGTATTGCAGGGAAAAGGGGGTGGAAACACAGGCAAGAATGAGAGAAAGACAAAAAGGCAACATGTAAAACTAGGAGACAGTTAAGTTGGGCAAAGAGAAACTTAAAGAAAAATGCACTATAAAATCACAGAATCTTTTAGTTTGGAAAAGACCTCCAAGATCATCAAGTCCAACCTTTGACCAATCATCACATTATCAACTAGACCATGGCACTTAGCGCCATGATCAGGTGTTTCTTGAACACCTCCAGGGATGGTGACTCCACTATCTCCCTGGGCAATCCATTCCAATGTTTAACAACTCCTTCCATGAAAAAATTTCTCCTGATGGCCAGCCTGAACCTTCCCTGGTGCAGCTTGAGGCTGTGTCCTCTCCTCCTGTCACTGGTTGCCTGGGAGAGATGCCAACACCCACCCACCCGGCTACAGCCTCTTCTCAGGGAGTTGTAGAGCGTGATAAGGTCACCCCTGAGCCTCCTCTTCTCCAGGCTAAACACTCCCAGCCTCATGGGACTCCTTCTCCAGGCCCTTCCCCAGCTTCAATGGCCTTCTCTGGACATGCTCCAGCACCTCAATGTCTTTCTTGAAATGAGGGGCCCAAAACTCAACACAGTACAGATCAGAGGGAATCAGAATGACTGACTTTAATACAACACCTAATCAGTCTCAGTCCAGCAAGAAGACAAAAAGGATTAAAAGGAAGATAACATCAGCATGCCCCCTACTGCATGAAATGAAGGAAATAAGGAAGCATATGAGGGAATAAAAAAAAGCACAAGGCTGGAATCATGAGTGATTTCACTTTCCAACTATTAATCTGGAAATCTTAGATATGCAGAAGAGAAAGATATACACTGCTAGAAGTAGTTATGCATTTTAGAAGACATTTTCATTCAGAAGCCGTACTCCAAGGACTTGGTGCTCCAGTATGGAACAGCTGGATATCCTTCCCTCTCAGGAACAACACCCCTGAGGCTCTGACAGATCCAACTCATGCTGACTCAGTCACATTGGCAGCCCATGCTAAATACTACACTCTATGAATTATGTGACACTGGAAGGGTGGAGCTGGGAATCCCTCCCAAAAGTAGAGACAAAGTCTAGCAAGTGGAGACAGCAACACTTGACAAAGTTATCACCCACACTGAGGGGCTCTCCAGGCCAGGACAGTGAGTTGGAACAAGCTGTAGAAAAGTTGGTGTTCCTAACAAAGCAGTTGTGCTGGAGAACATCTACACCCTATATTTTTGCACAGTCCTTTTCTTAATCTTTGGATCATTCTCCTCTTGACTAGCTTACTGACCAAGTACTAGGGGAAATTAATGCATTTTCTTTGGAAGGTGAAACTGAGCTCTGATCCAGCCTTACCATGGGAATTCAGATATTCAAGTTTTCACTCAGCAGGCTGTTTTAGAGGGAAATTTTGTAAAAGTATAATATACCTTTTTGCAGATTCACAGCTCTGTGCATCAAGGCAGGGGGGAGAGAGGGAAAGAAAGACAGAATGAGAGAAAAACTCGCTCTCTCTGTTTTGGCACTGTGAGATCATTTACTGTGGTTTAAAAATAAGTAAAAATTTGGCATATTTTGACACTTGTCTTTACAAAGTTCATAACCAGCATCACCAGAAGGAAAAAAAAAAAAACAAAAAAACACTACAGGCAGAGTGTTATGCCCAGTATAAACAGTATTTTAAAAATATGAGAGCAAAGTATGTCTGGAAGCCTGCTAAAAATGAAGAGTAACAGTCCTTCTAATGCTGAAACAGACAAATGAAATTACTACCAGAGACCAAAATCACCAGACTTTACAGCTTCCCTGTGATGCAATCCAGCTTTCTTTGTCTTTAATTGGGTCAGCTTCTCATTCCTTTGCTGTTACTCCTTCACTTTCATGCTTAACCACTATATTATCAATCGACAAAGCTGACCTACTTGGAGATCTAAAAAGATTAGTGATGAGAAGTTTTTGGTTCACTGCTAACAACCAAGTTAAATGCCCTTCTTTCCAATATTTCCAGTTCACCTGGATTCATATTGAGCGAATGAGATTTGGTATCCTGATTTATTTTGTTTTATTTCCAGACAAAAGATCTGAACGTACGTTAGAGAAAAGCATTTGAATTTATTTTTCCACCTAAAACTCAAGTTTTCTTTCAAAAACAACTGTGTGAGGAGAAAGAACAAAGTTAATGAAGTAAGGTCTACTTTTAAATGATGTATCTTTCATGTTCTGTAGACTGACTTTACAGTAATGGGAAGTTTCTGGCAGAGCCAGAGCAGCTCACAAGGTTGCACTAGCTGCCGCTCCCTGTGAAAAATCAATAGGTTTCTTTCACTACTTTCCGTTTAGAGTCTGCTAGCAATTTCTTGGCACATGAGGCAGGGGAATTGCCATGTTGCCAGAGAGGGCATTATTTTTAGACAAAAGACTTGCAGAAGTGCAACAAAGGCCTTGCAGAACCTCTGCTAGGAGTGACAAGTCAGAACACTGGAAAAAGTTGGCTTGATCTCAGACTGTCTTTAAATGCCTTGGCAATGACACGAAATTGTCTTTTCTCCCATGAACAGGGAGTACATGTGACTGAAAAGCAGCATGAGACAAGGCATCAGTCATACCACAGAAGTGCATGGTCACTTTTCAGAGTACTTTTACAGAGCACTTGTAATGGTATTCAGCACCAGGCAAAGTTTAGCTCAATGAGCTGCATAAATTTCCTGTTCTAAGTCGTTGCCACCTAGAATATTTACTCTCTATAGGGAAAGAACTAAGCAGAAGGAAAGGCTACTTCTTTAAGAACAAATAGATTCTTACCATAGAACAGAAATGCTCTTGTCATCTGATTGTGCTGGTAGGTCTTGTTGATAGTAAAGAAGCAAACATCCTCCCCGCACTGACTGAATCTCCCTGTCTCTCCAGTCAGGGGAGACCACCAGAGCAGGACAGGACAGTGATTTACATCAGACTCCGTCTTGAAGCTGCTGTGAAGTTCCTGCTTCTTAAACTGAAAAGCATGTCTCTCCCCAGGCTTTAATGGGCTGCTGTGTAAACTGGAGATTACTGACACCTTATTCTCTGAATTGCCCAGTTCGGTGATAACCTTCAGGGAAATAAATATACACATCACAACATGTCACAGTCATTAGCATCTGCTTACAAACCAGAATTTAAGCATTTCACTAAGTCTGTATGTTAAGTTTCTGTCAATTAAATTGGATGCATTTCACTGACTGTAGACATCAGGTCATCTTATTTCAGAACAGCAAACTATTTAATTTGAAATTGTAAGGAGAAGGCAGGAAATATATTTCTATACCGATAAATGACCACATCACATGTGACTTAACAATACAACTTCTGCTTTCTTCCTGGAAAATGCACCGGACAGAGAACAGCCCTTCAGTAGCCAGGTTTCTTCTGAAAATTAGCTGATAAAAAAACCATGCAGTTTTCATGTCTCTGTGGGTCCAGCCTTGCCCACCTGCCTAATGAGTTCAAACACATGAAAAGAGGAGGCAATGCTGGATAGAGGCAACAGAACATGGCATGGTATGTTGCCACGGCCATTCCTCCACGGGCCAAGGAGGTATACAAGAAAGGTATTCTCTGCGTTACGTCACTTCCAGAGTCAGCTATCACCACAAGGCCAATGCTGCTAACAAGAGTAACTCCTGGTAAAGCACAGACTGGTATGGAAAATGCCTGTCACCTCTCTCCTCTGACAGAACTGTGTCCTGGTTTGACAGCAATCCCATGCATACCCCACCCCCTTGCCCCTCTACCTGGAGTGTCAGAACAAGGAAAAACGCAGCTGCAAAGCAGAAGCAAGATGTCCACAGTATCTTCCTCCTCATCCTAATCATGCTGCACTACCAGGCCTGCCAGAGCAGTTACATCTAGGCACTGGGAAGGTCAGCTTGTCTAAAGTCTTCACTCTTCACTGCTGGGCTTTCCCACTTTATCCTTATTGCTCTTCATGGTGACTGCTGCTGAAAAAGAGTAGAGCATCAACACAGACAGCTCCTTCAAAGCTCAATGGTTAGCTTCATGTCTACCCATAGCCTTCTGTAGGTGCCAGAGCCATATTTTCAGCCAGGTGTCCAGAAAGCAGCCTGCACAAGACAGCACTCTTGCTCACAAAGCCCCAGGCACCTACTCTCTCCCTGTAGTCATCCTGGACATCCTCTCATCCTTGCAGTCAGTGTAAGGAATGCTGATGGCCCTGGCTCAGAACTGTGTGGGAAGGGCAGCCGTTTTCATGAGTTTCAGATGTCAAGCTGTGCTGCTATCCAGCAGACTCACAGATAGGGGAGCAATGAAAGATTTTCCTTCCCTGGGCAATCTCTGAAAATGCTCCTGGAGAAGGCACACAGCTACCTGGCCTTGGGAGTTACATACTTCAGTCTTCTGGGACTTCTGTTTGTAAGCATTAAGCATGCTCATGGAATATGCTCTATGTCCAATGCATAGAGAAAGCAACCATACAACACACACACAAACTCTGTCCACACCTAAACCCAGTTAAATTTAACAAGTTCCCCCTTCCAAGTAATCTGCACCTGTGCTGCTTTGCCTCTCTTCAAATAACTTTTCCTTCTCCAATGCTTTTTTTAGCTTTCAGACAAAACGTACTGTTTTCTTGCATGATGGATGTTTCTGTATAAAAATCCCAACTCCTGGCAACAGGAGAAGTTGTAAAATTCCTGCCACATCTTGCAAAATAAAAATAAAGGATGGTAGAAAGACAGGACTGTAGCACTCCACACACAGAAGTGAAGTTTGAAAATGTGGGTGTTCTGAAAGCTCAGAAAGCAGAAACACATGCACAAAATGTTTAATAAATTGCTATTTTAGAGCTCCTCTCTTTCAGAGATATGACCATGAAATTTATGCTGGTTTTCCTGCCAGCTTTCCCCCATCTTAATCCCAAAGTTCTAAAGCCCTGACAAAGAGGGATGGGTCCCAAACCTACTGCCTGCTGCAGTACTATCACAGTGGTGCTGACAGCTAAAGGAAAAAAAATTATCCTGTTTCTGCTTCCACTGACACATGAGTTCATCCCTTTCCTTCGAACATCAGAAAGCCCTCTTTAGCAAAAGCTGACATGAAACCCCGCTGAGCAATTCTGCTCTGCACAGGCCAGCTGCTTTTGAAGGTCTGTGTGGGTGTGACAGTTTATGGCTGCCAGTTAAGCACTTCTCAGATCAGGCAGGATTTTCTAGAAAGCCTCTGCACCTTCTGTGCCTCCTGCAGTACAGCCAACAAGGGGAACCAGGAGGAGAAGGGGATGAATTCTGACCACTGCTGTGGTGGCACACCTGGAGATGGGCAGTATTTTTAACACCATATCTTACCAGGCCAGTGCCTGGCAAAAAGTAAGACTCTGATGATCCACTGAATAACACCCTAACCCCTACTCTGGTAAAAGAGTAGTAGTAATCGTCACATTTTTAGGTATAGTTCTGGAGGGGGAACTGCCCACAGCACGGCTGTGCTGTACCTATGGACCCAAGGTATCACACTGAGTCGTGGCTTCATTTTTGCCTCTGCGGTGCCCAACATGCAGTACTTCTGCCCAGCACTGCTGTGTGTACTTGGACTGGGCCAGGCAAGGCTCTGTCCCGTCCCAGCTCCACTGGCAAGGATGACCTTGCAACGCTTTCCCACCTCTGTCAGGCTGAGCGGAGGCCAGCCTAAGGACTTGAGGGAACAAGGATAAATCACCATCCCAGGCTGCCCTGCGGGAGCAGCAGCTCCCTGCAAATCCTTCCAAACTTCCTGCCAGCTCTCCCCGCCGCCTCTCCTTCCAGCTCCGTCTCGCCGCAATTCTCCGCGCTCAGCATCCCAGCTAGGGTTTTGTCTGCTCCCCGAAACGCTGCCCCTTCCCTTCCCGAGGCTCTGCGCATCCCGCAGCCCCGGCCCTGCTCCCGCCGCGGGTCGGGCATCCTCCGGCC
The DNA here is from genome assembly GCF_965178545.1 of Coloeus monedula. Classification (NCBI taxonomy): domain Eukaryota; kingdom Metazoa; phylum Chordata; class Aves; order Passeriformes; family Corvidae; genus Coloeus; species Coloeus monedula. The sequence goes on from NC_138822.1 coordinate 52,365,535, forward strand.
GGGCGCCCGCCGCCGTACTCACCCCGAGAAAGTCGCTCCCGCCTCACCGCCGCCGTCCCCCTCCGGCCGGGTCTGCGGGGGTTTGGGGTGTTTTGCTGCTTTTTTTAAACTTTCAGTTAGTGCACCCACTTGGAGCGCGGAGGGGGGGCGGGCACCGGCGGGGGCGGTGCGGCTCCGCGCCTCCCTCCGCCCGCCCCGGCTCTGCCCGGGGTCTGCAAGGCCCTGCACCGGGAACGCGGAGGACTAGTCGGCCCGAGAGCGCCATCAGTTCCACCCCGTCCGACTCCTCTTCTGCAAACCCTCACTGCAAGACCTCACCCAATTCCCAAAAATAAATTCGCCCCTGACACCGATTCCTATAGCTGTTTCCATAATAGCGCGCTTTGCGGTTTTATGTTTTTTTACTACAGTGCCGGTGCTATCCTGACGGAGACTTTAGATTGTCTGTATGAGGCCAGCGAGCAGTCAGAAAAAGAAATGCGTCACGGCAGCTGGGAAGCCCCGAGGAGCTGGGAGTGCCGGCCCGCGCTCATCCTTCGTCCCTGTGGCGCGGAGCTGCGGCAGGCATCCCGCAGCTGAGACCATGCCTTGCTTCCAGCATTGCCGAGGCATCCCCGCAGGGCCGTGTGTACCGACCAGGGAACGGTCCTGTCTGCCCGCTCGGGGCTTCCTGAAGCTGGGAAACACTTTGTGCACGTCTTGCTCTTTGTAGATGTTTACTCCAAAAGCCTGAGGTTCTGCTAGCTCAGAGTCCGTACTTACCCACCTGATACAGACTTACGAACCACCCATTCTCGTGTATGTAATGCGTCCATCGCATACATACACATTTGTATTAACACAGAAATACCTGATACCTATACACTTCTCCATAGGTACTTAAATTTATACACGAACACTTGAAAGTGAGGTATCTGCTGTTTCTAACCCAGACGTGGCAGGCAGGGGTGGTTGCAAGGGACTGCTTACCTGAGGGAGTGGAGGGAGAAAGAATTCCAGAAGAGGCAGAGGAGACACCTGTGCCTCAACTGAAACGCATGACTGATAAAAACTGTAGAAATGTTATGCACACAGCTCATCTCCTTACTCTGAGTGCATAATGCCTGCAGCCTTCCCGAGAGGATCAGAAGGGTACCCACCAGGCAACCTGAATCCTCTGCAGCAGTGTCCGTGATCCTTGCCACACTGGCTCTGTCCCCTTGCCACTACAGCTATTCTTTCCAGTAGCCCCTTTGGAGCAACACCCACCTCTTGCTGTACATACTGCACCAGAGAGCTCTGATGTCTCTCTGAACTACCAGTCTCCTCCTGATATGAAAACTAGCAACTGACACTGCAATGCTGGGACATGCAGATTTACTTATCCTCCAGGTCTTTGTTTAGTGATTAATCCCAGGTCATGTCCTATTTGTTGCTTCCTCACACAGGTTCTAGCTGCTGGAGTCGTATTTTTATGTAGAAGCTTTCAGGTGGGGTTTTAATATTATCTTTGAAGTGTGTTTACAGATATTCGACCTGGAACATGAAGGATGTCCACTCACTTTAAGTCATGAGGCACACAGCAAGAATCTCCAAGTATTATTTTGCAAAGCAGGTTCATGTGAAGGCAGAATCCTGCTTTTGCAGGCCTAATTCAGAGTGCCTAGAGGCTGCAAGGACTGAAGTTAGCATGGCACAATGAGGTGTAGCTCAGTAAATTAAATCGAGTGGTTGGAAATGGATCCGAAACCTGGTATAGTTCATGGAAGGACTTCTGTGATCCCACTGGGTTTTGATCTAGTCCGTAATTTTAAACTTATTTATATTCCTGGCTTTCACATTTCCTCAGCTGGCACACTCCTAAGTTGCTCTCATGAGGACAAAATTTAATTGTAAAATGCTTCAGCTTCCTTCCACAGGCTTGAGTTTTCTCAGTTACTGTCCCTCAAACCTTTAGATACAGCCCACAGACCCAATAACCCACAGTTTCAGACTGAAAATGCACAACTGGGTCCTGAGGGCAGTGGGATGGCTGTGGTATCTGCTGTCCATCCCATGCCATAAGCAAGCTGTTCTTGGACCAGCTCAATCCAGTGGCTGCCATCAGAGAAGCTCACTTTTGTTTCTTGTCCTGTTATGCCACTCTGAGGAAATAAGCTCTTATTGCAGGATCTGGCTTGTCTGTAATCCATGTTAAATAGCTGGTAAAGATGATACCAGCATAAGCAAGGGCAGGGCCAGGTCATCATGTACGAATTCTGGATGAAGACAACCCCAAAAAACACAATTGTTGTTCAAACAGCAGAGCTAATAAACCAGATTTCTTAAAGATCTGTGTCTCATGTGCCCTCTGTCCATGGAGAGCTGTTGGTAATCTTAACAAACTTGCAATGCAACTTTTCTTTCCATGGGTCAGGAACAGCAGCTTTTCTTTCTGCTCTCTTACAAAACACAATTTACTGTGTTTGAGGTTTCTCTCATTCATATGTACAATTTTCCTCTGATCTGTTTTTAATACACTTTGTTTATGTCTTTGTTCTTCCTCTCTCTTTTTATTCTTCTTCATTTTAGAATTTTTTTCTTTCACTTAGGTCCTGTTGGGTATCCTCTCTGTCTCTGGATATGCCCATTTCCTTTCTGTCATTTGCACAGTCCTGTTATTCAAAGTGACCTTTCAGTAGATTTCTCTGGGTTTTATCCTCCATTATATTAGTATAGTCTATATTACTTTAACACCCAGAAGCAGCAACTCCACTATGCACTCCAATGAGTCACTGTATGAACATCCTGGCAGGAACAAATGAAGTCCTCAGAATAAAATAGGGCAGAAAGAAAGGCAGGGAGACAAGGAAAACACAGAGTTCAAGGGACTTCCCAAAGGAGACAAAGCTGCTCAGTGACACAAGAACCACCTGTGGGCCTGATTTTTCCTTGTCCTGGGTCTTGTGTCTCAATTTGCAGCTGTGCATTTATACTCCCTCGTTGTCACTGTGGCACCATTCTTCTTTCCATAAAATCACTGTAAAACATGTGACACACACGACAGCCCTTTCAACTTGAGCAGCTCAGAATTAAAGAAGTTATAAATAAAAGTTGGAAAAGTTGGCTTTCGCATTAATGAATAATAGTTAATTAGTTTGTGTTATTAATTAAAATTGCAGAATTAAACAATTAATCTGAATTATAAAAGTTAAACCTTCCAAGTTGTACTATTGCTACACCGTTCAAATGTTCATATTGAAGTTAAGCATTAGTCAAATGCTCAAGTTAGACCTAAAAAGTTTAAAATGTGTTATAAAATTATATTCTTTTAACTTATCTATAAATTAAGTTGTGCTTCAATAGAGGAGAGAAGGTCCAGAGGAACTTTCCAGTGAGCTATGTTTAGAAACCAACTGTTGGCCTGCCAGCAAACTCCACAGCAACGCTGAATTTTAATGAGGAACTTTCCCGCCAAAACCCTGATGACATCACCCTGAAGAGGGAGGACCAAGAGACTGACACCCCTGAAGCAGACGAGCGATTGGACAAGAGACTTTACCAGGGCCAATGGAGTACATCGAAACATCATCCCTAAACTTAAACCAATTAAACGCACTCTTACAGGGACCTCGGGGGAGGGACAGTGGGCAGTGATGGGAGGGGCCATGGGGGTACAAAACTCTGTGTCACAGCCCGGAGAGGTGTGTGCTTGCTTGGGAGGAGCCCGAGGAATGCTCAGTGCTGTGGGTGCTTTACCTGGGGTTTATAGCTAATTTAGCTTAAAGTGTCTCTAATCGTTGTGACCCAGACAAGTAATTTGAATAAGGGAATTTGGCCTGTTCACTTAATAAATTAAATTATAAAATCTAACTTGAGGGTGGCCTCATTCCTGATAGCTCTTTTTGGGGAACTCATCCAGGATCCACACTTTTGGCCACGATTTAGGGAATTGTTAAAAGAGGAGTACCCAGTCCAATTGCAACTGCTCTGAGAACTTCTCCCTGGATTGTTGTCCTCAAAATCCGTGGATTTAGTAGCAGCTGAGAGGGGACCACCCAACATAAAACCCCATAAGGTCTCTCCCATTTTTAGGGGAGAAAGGTTAGAGAAAGCCTTTTTAGGGCCAAAATTTAATTCTGGGGTGAAGTCTCCAACGAAGCTTGCCTTGTGTGAGTGAGTGTGAGTAGTAGCAGGCTATATCCTCAGAGAGATTGTGTGTAAGGAGCAAGCTTTTCCAGTGGTGTCCACCACAAGGGATCACTACCGTGGGGCAGACAAGGTAACAGATCGAGTGTGGTTGCAGCATCAGGGGGAGAGGAGGTACAATTTAGGGTTCCTAAGTGGCCACTAGGAAACCGTTTCTTGTGGTTGTGCCCCGTAGGCATCATAGGGTTCAGAAACTGTGGTGTTGGGGAGAAGGCTTGGCAAGAGATGGAGCTGAGGAACGTCTTTTAAGGATCGTTGGACATACTTTGAGTTAAGGGAGCGAAGGGCTTAATGTGTGATTGTGTTTTCATTGTAATTTTGTGGTCACTGTTAGCAAGTTCATTTATTTTCTCAGTTGCTACAGAAGACTTCAGTTGGTGGATTTCCTTGTTATTTTGTTTTGCTAGTTTAAGTACAAGGTTACCATTTTGGTATCTTTTAGTATCTTATTTTTGTGATTTAAAGGTAGTTTTTGTGCTAAAAGGTGTTCCTTAAGTATCCTTTATTGTTTTAAAACACATTAAAGTAACAAGTCTAATTTCAGTGATTTATTTGCTGGTTTAAGATAAAATTTATTTCAAATGAGTTGGTCTTACGTCTGTATAAAATTTGTAAGTTAACTAGAACAATAATTTCTCTTCTCGTGGTCGGTGTTTGGTGGGAATGCCATTTTGGGTTTCTCTTTGAGGTCTTCTTGTAGTAGGCGCCATTTTGGTGGTTCCCACGAGGCTGCCATTTTGGTAGTTCTCACAAGGTTGCCATTTTGGAATTCCCATAATTAGTTTCCCTATATAATCCATTTAATTGCCCATTTCTCATTAGAGAAAATAAAATGGGGCAATTAAGCAGTAAGAAAGGAAATTAATAAAAACTAAAGAATATCTTCCCAGACAGTCCCTTAGGGATAATGTTAACTCAATGGGAAGGAAATCCTCTAACATGTGAAAAAGATCAAAATAAAATGGTTCAATATTGTATGCTTAAATGGCCAAAAAGAAAAATTAGAATGGATGGACTTTATTGGCCTAGACATGGGTCTACAGAACCATGGCTTTGCCAAGCTTTATACTCATATGTTCATTTTTGAACACCAATTGGCTCAGACGAAAAGGATTATGCTGAAATTTGGCTTAAATATTAGCAGCAAGAAAAACAGGAAAATGCAAAAATTTGTCACGTGTTAGAAAAAAAGACAGAAACAAGTAAAAAGAAAAACAATCAGTTAAAATGGGATCCTCTTGATGTGCTTCCCCCTGTCACTGAACATCCAATAGAAACTGGAATAAGCCTTACTGGAACTCCAAATCAAACTTCATCAATAGAAGTTTCAAATTCAAATACCCCTAAAGCAATAACCTCAATTGGTGATGATAGCCTGCCATGTTCCTTAAATAAAAGTTTAGAAAAAGCTGAAAACCCCTCTGGTCAGGAGGGCCCAGCCTTCTTTACTAGAAAGAAGAATCTAACATTAACTGACTGTTCCTCCTGTTCTTGTGATCTGTCTAATGCAAAAGTTCTACCCTTAAGAGAAGTTCCAATGGGGGGAATACAAGGTGGCATTGGCTATGTCAATGTACCTCTAACATCTGTGGAGGTAAGGGGAGTTCAAAAGAGAAATGGAAAATCTATTAAGTGACCCTTGGGACTTTCAGAACAATTCAATCAAATTTTGGGCCCTAACATTTTTACCTGGAGAGAATTAAATTCAATAATACAAATCCTTTTCTCCCCTGAAGAGAGGCAAATTATTCAAACTGTTGGTATTCAAATCTGGGATAGGGAAAATAACCAAGGACCCATTGGAGATCAAAAATTACCACTGATAGATCCTAACTGGAACCCTAATACAGAAGGAGGAAGAAGAAGCATGGCAGATTATTGAACATTAATAATTAGGGGAATAAAAGAGGCAGTTCCTCAAGTTAACAACATGAAAGAAGCCTTTTGTGGCAAACAAGAAAACTATGAATCCTCAACTGCATGGATAACCCTCTTAAGGAAGAATATACAACTTTATTCTGAAATTGAATTAGAAAGTGTGGTAGGTCAAACAATGTTAGAAGCACATTTTGTCAGGCACTCCTGGCCTGACATAAGAAAAAAATCAGAAAAATTAGAAAGATGGCCAGAGTGGGAATTAGATGAATTATTAAAAGAAGCCCAAAAGGTATGTGTCAGATGAGATGAAGAAAAGATGAAAACAAATGATGACAGTGACAAAAGGGGAAAATAAACCATCTGGGGAGCGGCCCATCGAAAAAGAAGAAATGAAAAGCAACTCCTCTAGTCAAAGGTCTAGCAAACCCACCTGTTTCTATTGCAAAAAAGAAGGACATATCCAGAAGTTCTGTTTTAAAAGAATAAAAGACCAAGAAGCTTACCAAATAGAAGGGCAATCCCTAGAAGAAGAGGGATGCCAAGGGCTCTGTTTCTTGGGGCGTGAAGAGCATCTCCAAGAGCCCTTGGTAAAGCTTCAAACAGGCCCCCAGGAAGAACTTACAGAATTTTTGGAGGACACAGGAGCTGAACAGACCTGTGTCACTAAAAAACCTAAAGGCTGTGATTTAAGTAAAAAAGTTATAAAAATAATTGGAACAAAAGGGGAATCCTTCCCTGGACCTTTAATTACACAGGTTACTATTGCTGGGAATGGTCAAAAAGAACAAGGTGATGTGCTGTTTCTACCCCAGGCTGGAAATAATATGTTAGGTAGGGATTTTCAAATACCACTTAAAATCGGAGTAATTCCCAACAACAGCCAGATGAAAGTTAAAATGTTCATTTTGGCCCAGGAAGATGTGCAGAAAATTAACCCCATAGTATGGGCAAAATCGGGAAATCAGGGAAAAATGAACATCACACCTATAAAAATTGATTTAATACCTACCAGCAAACCAGTTCGAATTCCCCAATACCCATTTTCTGTGGATGGAAAGAAAGGATTAAAACCTGTGATACAATAATTAATTCAGGAGGGAATTCTTGAGATCTGTAAGTCCTCATACAACACTCCCATACTAACAATCAGAAAATCAGATAATACTTATTGACTAGTACAAGATCCTAGAGAAATTAATAAAAAGGTCCAGGCTAAGTACCCCGTGGTTCAAAATCTGTATACTCTGTTGAATGAGGTATCTCCCAATAATTCATGGTTTAGTGTTATCAATATTAAAGATGCCTTTTGGACATGTCCTCTAGACTCTCATCACAGGCACATCTTTGCATTTACCTGGAAGGACCCAGATACAGGAAGGAAACAACAACTGTGCTGGGCCAGGCTACCCCAAGGATACACAGAATCACCTACTCTCTTCGGTCAGGCTCTGGAAGAGTTGTTACACTCCCTTCCTCCACCCCCAGGACTATAGGTAATGCAGTATGTGGATGACCTCTTACTCTCTGGAGAGCAGGGATCCACATTATGAACAGGTACCATCGAGTTAGTAAATTTTCTGGGGAAGAATGGGTTAAGAGTGTCAAAAACAAAACTTCAATTTGTTATGCCAGAAGTAAAATACTTAGGTCATATAACTGGACAAGGAACCAGGAGATTAAGTCCAAAAAGTATAGAAGGAATTTTAAATTTGCCAGCCCCGAGAACAAAGCGTGAAATTAGACAATTTTTATTAGGTCTAATTGGCTATTGTAGACCTTGGATTGATCACTATACACAATCAGCTAAATTCTTATATGAGAAATTAACAGAAAAAGAACCTTTTATTTGGACAACACACAATGATTTGAAGTTTAAAGAACTAAAATCTAAATTAACTAAAGCACCTGTCTTGAGCCTTCCTTCCCTAGAAAAACCATTCAACCTGTACGTCAGCATGGAGAAAGGAATCTCTTACAGAGTCCTAGCCCAGGAGTGGGGTAGGGTACGTAAACCTGTAGCCTATTTGTCAAAATTACTAGATCTGGTAATGCGAGGATGGCCAATACATATCCAAGCTATTGCAGCTGCAGCCACACCCTTGCCACTGAAAGCCAGAAGCTTATTTTTGGAGGAACACTCAGAGTGCACACACCACATTCTGTTAAAACAGTTCTCAGTCAGCGAGCAGCTGAGTGGCTATCTGATCCCCGCATGATCAAATATGAAACATGCGCAGTGAACACCTAGTGCTAATCACCAGTTCAAGTATTAATCCCGCTCAATTCCTTTATGGAATTCCTCAAGAAGATATTATCCATGATTGTGTAACTATAATTGACTTACAAACCAAAGTCAGAGAAGACCTATTAGACTATCCCCTTAAGGATGGAGAAATTCTCTTTATAGATGGATCCTCAAGGTATGTAGAAGGAAAGCGTTATTCCAGTTATTCTATTGTAGATGGTCAACAACTACCTGTAATTGAAAAAGGCAAATTACCAGCCACCTGGTCAGCTCAGGTATGTGAATTATATGCCTTGGAAAGAGCTCTACAAAGACTAGCCAGAAAAATAGGTACTATTTACACCGATTCCCACTACGCCTATGGTGTAGCTCACACATTTGGAAAAATATGGGCAGAAAGAAGAATCCTAAATACAAAGGGAAAAGACATTCTACACAAAGAAAAAACATTAAAAATCTTAGAAGCCCTCAAGCAACCAAAAGAAATGTGAATAGTGCACATACGGGGACATAGAAAAGGACTGGACATGGAAGCAAGAGGCTGATTTAGCAGCCAAGGATGCAGCCCTTGAAGGAAAGGAGACCAAAATTAAGGAGTTAAACTTGGGAAAAGAAGAAACATTAATACCACCCGTATTTAAAGAACATGAGAAACAAATTGATAGCCCTGGGGGCAAAGGAAGACTCTCAAGGCCAGTCGTTCCTCCCAGACAGCCGCCAAATATTAAATAAGGAATTAACCCAAGAAATTCTATCGAGTATACATCAAACGAACTATTGGGGTTCTCAAGCTTTGGTAGACCACTTCCTCCAAACTTCCGGATGCCCAGGTGTCTATGAATTGGCCAAACAAATTACTTGAAATTGTCTTAATTTGCCAAAAAGTAAATTGAAAGGTCATGAGGAAAACAACACCTGGGGGAAATGAATTAGCAATTAGGCCTTTCCAAAGTGTACAAATAGATTTCACTGAAATGCCCCCAGTTCAGAGATGGAAATAGCTTTTGGTAATCATAGATCACCTTACACACTGGGTGGAAGCTGTCCCTACTGTCAGTGCTACAGCCCACACAGTGAATAAGGTCATCTTAGAGCAAATTTTTCCTCATTACAGAGTAGTGAGCCATATTGATTCAGACCAGGGAATGCATTTCACCTCACAAATATTGCAACAATTGGTGCAGCAGTTGGGAATAAATTGGAAACTGCATACACCACGGCACCCGCAGAGCTCCAGGAGAGTGGAATGTATGAACCAAACCATAAAAACCACATTGACCAAACTCATGTTAGAAACTCGATGGTTGTGGGTTAAATATCTTCCTCTTGCACTCTTAAGCATAAGGACACAGCCCAGAGCAGATTTGGGTGTGTCTCCTTATGAGATGTTGTTCGGTGTACCTTATTTGGCTACTCAACATGAAATTGATGTTAAAGAATGTGGTAATACCAGTGCGCAAAAGTATGTACAAATTATTGCCAAAAATCTTAAGAGACTTAAGAGAAAGAGGTTTTATCCCACAATCCTTTACATTTTAATCTCCATAAAATTGAACCTGGAGACTGGTATTGATCAAAAGCTGAAAGGACAAATCACTGACTCCTTCTTGGGAAGGTCCTTTTCAGGTGCAGATTACAACAGAGACAGCAGTGAGAACATCTGAAAAGGGATGGACACACTCTAACCGAATAAAAGGACCTGTGCCACCCCCAGAAGACGAAAAAGACAACAGACTTCCCAAGTGATCATCTGAGGATAACTTATTGACCTGAAAATCAGAACTCTCTACTTTACAAGTTAAACCATACTTTCCCTCGTTAATAGTAACTAATTACAAAACTAAGTAATTATAAGTTGTTTCTAATTGTTCTATAACTACTGTTCTGAATCAAGTTGTGTTAATGTCAATTTATATGGTTAACCTGTTATCTAGTTTGCATCGTTATCCTGTTACTTAGTCAAAATTGTTAACCTAGTTATCATATTTGAAAATAATCTTTATACCTTATAACAGTCATTTCTTAATAATTGCGTTATCTCTTGCAAAAAGACCCAGAAAGATGGACCTTTCCAATTCAATTAAAATGGAGAAGAAGGGACAAGAAACAAAAAGACTGAGTCTCCAACACCTGAACACAGCGAATCTGGAAAGAGAAAAGGTAAACCTTGAAGAAGGACCAGAGGTAGGAGAAAGGAAAGGGTCAAATAGGAAAGAGTATGCTGTACCTTGGAATAAGCCTTTTGCAAGCAATATTGCTGCAAAAATGGCGAGGGAAAGATCACCCACAAATAGATGGACCCTACTCCTTCTTTGGATCCTGTGGTTCCATTCTGCACAAACAGAAGAAACCAGGTGTAACAAGTGTTACAAAACAGTGTATCAGAGTGAGGGAAATTCTTATAAGATTAAGCACTATTTTCAAGCACACGCATATGTGAATCCCTTCTGTGATGATTTAAATGCCCTAAAACCGTGCTCGGAGCAAGGTATTAAATATTTGATTGGCAAAAACATAGGAAATTATACTCAAAAATCGAGAGGTGAGTGTCCATCTCAAGAGGAGTGGGTCTGTTTTAATTTCCAATATATAACTAGAAAAGAAGATTTAACAAAAAGAAAACCATATGATATTGACTTAATAAAAGAGATAGTATTAAATGAAAAAGAAAAACAAAGAAAGGAAAGTCCACTAACATCGGGGGAAAACCTATTCATAGATTTAGCAGAGAGAATTAGTAAACAATTAAATCTGACAAATTGTTGGGTTTGTGGGGGAACTCTAGAATTGGAGACATGGCCTTGGCGAGGTGTTAGTATTGGACCTCTAGACCTAATAAAATTAAACTACATTACATCCCAAACAAGAACAGAAGTGGAAGAATGGCAGTTGAGTAATGCAATTATCAGTGACAAATGTATCTGGAGAAAAGGTTAAAGGTTTACAGAAGAAGTGGGAGAAACTGTTTGCAAAAGGTACATTGTCACAGATGGGTCTGAGGTATGGTGGATTCCAGAAGAACCAGAACTCTATTGGTCACAAGAAAAGTTAAAGGGAAAAAATTGTATCCTACACCCAACAGAATAATTATACCAGTGTTGGGAAACAAAGTCAACCTTACACTGTTCTTCCCCAGATATCCAAATATTGGACCTCTGTAATTAACATACAGCCAAATTTCTGGGAAGCTCCAAGTGAGCTATTCTGGATATATGGCCAAAAAGCCTATTCAAAATTACCACCAAGATGGCATGGAAGTTGCACCCTAGGAGCAGTTCAACCAGGCTTTTTCCTGCTATCAGAAGAAGCAGGACAAAATCTGGGAATTCCCCTTTACGATGAATTAAAAATAACAAAAAAAATATGCCATTGGAGGAACACAAAGGTGGGGTTAGGAAGAATAGCCACCTGAGCGAATTTTAGAAGCGTATGGACCTGCCACTTGGGCCCAAGATGGAAGTTGGGGGTATAGAACCCCCATCTATATGCTAAATAGAATAATACGGCCACAGGCACTTACCAAACTAATTACCAATCAAACCTCTTCAGCTTTAGAATTAGTAAGCATGTGACAAAGTCAAACTAGAACTGCTGTATATCAAAACCGACTTGCATTAGATTACTTACTAGCTGAAGAAGTGGAGTATGTGGTAAGTTTAACAGCTCAGATTGTTGCCTGCACATAGATGATCATGGGGAGACCATATTAAATATAGCAAAGAACATCTGGAAAATCGTTCATGTTCCTGTCCAAACATGGCATTCAATTACTACCGCCAAGTGGCGGGAAAATCTTTTCAGTGGCAAGTGGTGGAAAAAAGGATTAGTTATTATTGGATTCTCAGTACTAGGCCTCATTTTTCTCCCCCATCTAATCCATTGTTTTATATTATTAATAACTTCTGTTGTTCAAAACATGCCTTTAATTCAAGACCTCCAAGCCAATCTTCCACCCCGAAAACCAGATCAAAAGATATTAAATGTCAAAGAAAAGAAAAGGGACAGAAAAACTGCTGAAAAACCAAAACAAATTTATGATCTTTTCAGACATCATAACACTATCCAAGAAGAGTTATCAACCTTTTTCTAATGCGAAAGCCAATTAACCATGGCTAAAAGGAAAAAGGGGGGAGTTGTTCTAAATAAGAGTTGGAAAAGTTGGCTTTCGCATTAATGAATAATAGGAATTGGTTCGTGTTATTAATTAAAATTGCAGAATTAAACAATTAATCTGAATTATAAAAGTTAAACCTTCCAAGTTGTACTATTGCTACACCGTTCAAATGTTCATATTGAAGTTAAGCATTAGTCAAATGCTCAAGTTAGACCTAAAAAGTTTAAAATGTGTTATAAAATTATATTCTTTTACCTTATCTATAAATTAAGCTGTGCTTCAATAGAGGAGAGAAGGTCCAGAGGAACTTTCCAGTGAGCTATGTTTAGAAACCAACTGTTGGCCTGCCAGCAAACTCCACAGCAACGCTGAATTTTAATGAGGAACTTTCCCGCCAAAACCCTGATGACATCACCCTGAAGAGGGAGGACCAAGAGACTGACACCCCTGAAGCAGACGAGCGATTGGACAAGAGACTTTACCAGGGCCAATGGAGTACATCGAAACATCATCCCTAAACTTAAACCAATTAAACGCACTCTTACATGGACCTCGGGGGAGGGACAGTGGGCAGTGATGGGAGGGGCCATGGGGGTACAAAACTCTGTGTCACAGCCCGGAGAGGTGTGTGCTTGCTTGGGAGGAGCCCAAGGAATGCTCAGTGCTGTGGGTGCTTTACCTGGGGTTTATAACTAATTTAGTTTAAAGTGTCTCTAATCGTTGTGACCCAGACAAGTAATTTGAATAAGGGAATTTGGCTGTTCGCTTAATAAATTAAATTAAATTATAAAATCTAACTTGAGGGTGGCCTCATTCTGACAAAAGACTTCAACGATTTCCACCACATACAGAATGATTTCCCCTCCTCCCTGTGAATACAGTATAGATGCAGATCTAGGCACAGCCCTTGCTACTGCACATGCTCCATCTGTCTTTAATCCTTTTCATGCTAATGCATCTCAAAATGCCCCAGACTACAAGCCCGTACCCCTGAATCAGCTGTTCTCTAACACCTGTCTTCAGTTCAGCTACTTTGTCCTGCTGACTAACACCACATTAGGGGATCACAGAATCATTTAGGTTGGAAAAGATCTCTGAGATCCATCGAGTCCAACCTATGACAGAACACCACCTTGTCAACCGGACCACGGTCCAGTCTGCACTGGGTAGTCCATTCCAATGTCTAATCACCTTTTCTGTGAAGAAACTCCTCCTGATGTCCGCCCTGAACCTCTGCTGGTGCAGTTTGAGACTCTGTCTCGTCTCTGGTTGCCTGGGAGAAGAGGCCGATTCCCACGTGGCTACAGTCTCCTTTCAGGTAGTTGAAAAGCACTAAGGTCACCCCTGAGCCTCCTTTTCTCCAGGCTAACCCCACCCAGCTCCTGCTGGGTCTGCTGCCTTCTCCAGTTTCACCCGTTGGTTAGCAGCGGCTGTTTCAAAACCTTCTCCAGTTTCACCTTTTACACCTGTTAGGTGGCTTGAACCTAAAATGGCGCCACTTGTGTTTTCCCTGCGCTGTGTAAACTCCCAATGTGGAGACACGGCGGGAGCTTCCCTGGCGGAGGGAAGGCAGCTCCCCGTGCCCGCAGCCCCGCCGCGGGCTGCGCCCTCCGCCCCAGGGGCGGCGCTGTCGAGCCGCGATGCCGCTCCGCCCCCGCCTCTGTGGTGCAGCCGGGCCCCGGAAGCGGCGGCGGAGCGATGGCGGCGGACGGGAGGGCCGCGGTGGCCGAGTTGCAGGCGGAGGGGGAAGCGGAGGGCGGCGGCAGCGAGCCAGAGGGCGGCTTCGGGCAGCTGCTGGAGGAGGAGGAGGACGGGGAAGATAACGGCTACGTGCTGTACAGGTACGGCCGCGGCGGCGTCGCGGCACGTCAGGGGGTGGGGGCGTGGAGCGGCGGAGCTGGGGCCGGAGGAGTGGGGAGCTTGTGGGAGGGGCAGGGACACCTTTCACTTCACCAGGTTGCTCGGGGCTTTATCCAACATGGCCTTGAGCACTGCCAGAGCTGGTGCATACACAGCTTCTCTGGGCGATCTGGTCCAGGGTCTCACCACCCTTACAATAAAAGAATTTTTTCCTAATGTCGAACCTAAGTTTCCCCTCTTTCAGTTTATACCCATTATTCCTTGTCCATCATTACAGTTTCTGACGGAAAATCCCTCTCCTGCTTCCCTGTAGGCCCTTTTTAGATCCTGGAAGGCTGCTCTGAGGTCTCCACCCAGCCACCAGTGGGGTGGGTGGACAGCCCCACCTTTCTCAGTATGTCTTTGTAAGGGAGGTGCTCCAGTCCTCTTTTCAACGTCGTGGCTCTCCTCTGGACTTGCTCCAACACTTCCATGTCCTCCTTATGTTGGGGACACTTTTACCTGTTTATATGCTGTGGTACAGACAATAATGTAGCTAAAATTGTAGTGACTGTTCAGAGCAAGGATGTGTACTGGACACAGGTTTGTGCATGTCATGGTTTGAGTAGCATATTATGCTTTTCAGAACCATTGAAAAACCAAAAATATGTATTTACAGGGACAGGAAGGAATGGGCCGATATTGAACCTGTACCTCAAAATGATGGGCCAAATCCTGTTGTTCAGATCATCTACAGTGAAAAATGTAAGTCTTAAATATGTTCTGCCCTTACCATTGTTGAAACAAGACTTCATTTTTTGGATAACATTTTCTAGAGTGATACTGTGAAGAAATTAATTTAATTAATTGTGTTACGGTGCTTGTGTGTGGTGTTTTTACCAAGCATTTCTGAATCTGAATCTTCACCTGAGATATTAATAGCCAAGGTTCTCCTTTAAAATCGTATGGCTTAAGAGGTAATACAGCAGACAGTGTGGTTCATGTCACAAGGCATTTCCAGCCCACAAGTGGAAGCAAAACGTGAAGCTCCTGCAACTGGTGAAGCAGTGTGAGTAAGCAGCACAGAACTTTTATGATTGTTTTTGATATTATTCTGATGGTGTATTTCTAACATACTTGTGCAGCTTTTTGGTGTGCTAATATCATGCACAGGTCTCAGTTGCAAATGTTGTCAGAGCAATAGGTAGCTATCCTTTCACGGAGGTATGTTTAGAATACAGAAAACAGGAAGGAATTTCAAAAGATTATTAACTTTATCCCCTACTCAGGCCATTGGCTAAGATGCTATTTTCTATTTAGTCCGAGATGTCTATGATTACTTCCGGGCTGTTCTGCAGCGGGATGAGAGAAGCGAAAGAGCTTTCAAGTTAACAGCAGATGCCATTGAGTTAAATGCTGCAAACTACACAGTATGGTATGTAATAACTCTGGGATTATTTCTGTGGTCATTCGACTGCCTACCTTTTAAGTCTTTACTATTTTGTTAGTTGAATTAGGACATGCCTACTTGAATTTACACAGAAGAGTAGCGTAGATTTCCAGTGAGCTTCCAAAGAAAGCCTTTGTTCAGTATTTCCCATGCCTCACTTTGATTCAGTGGTTTTCATTCATTTGTCTTTAAGGATATTATCAGTCAAGGACAGGGCTAGCTACAAAAAGGACTTTTCTGTTTAAAATTAGAACATTTACCTGATAATGTGGCCATGGCAAAATGCTGAAGATGCGCTCAGTTGACTTCAAGAAGAAGCATAAAAACATGACAGCAGCTAATTTGTATATTTACTAAATAGTGCATTTTAAAAGATCTCTCAGGTTACCATTCAGTTAGGTAATAAATAAACAGTGAATTTCTGATACTCAGAATAGGGCCTTTTAACTCACAAATGCTAACAAGTATCTCTTGGACATCTTTATTCCACTAATTTCCATAAAATCAGAAAGTTACATTGTTTCAAGCACAGAAGTCTTAGTTTCCATGACAAAAAACTAGCATGGGTACAGGTTAATTTGAACATGATTGCTACTATCTTAGATAATGTACTGTTGTAACCAGTCATATTCTAATTCTCCACTCTTCGGTAATTGAATGCCCTTTAACAGAACTAGATATGTGGTTGATGATTTTGCATTAGGTTTTGGTTTTTTGTACTATTTTTAGCTCAATATCATTTACAAGAATTGTGAACAAAGGTGATCCTATGTTCTTCTCTGTGAATTTTAGGAAAGTCCTTTTGCAGTGTTCAAATGCTTGACTTTTAAAAATACAGGCATTTCCGGAGAGTCCTCCTGCAGTCTTTGGGAAAGGATCTTCATGAGGAACTTAAGTACATTACAGCTATCATTGAAGATCAGCCAAAGAACTACCAAGTCTGGTAAAATCATGCTTTCTTTTCAATTCCTAATGTTTTTATAAATTGGCTATCAGTTATGATGGAGGAATTAAATGGAATTGCATCATGTCAAAGTTCCTTTCAGATACTTCTAAGCATATGATTATGACATGCTAAGCAGGTCTTGTTTTCTTGTTAAAATTAAGTTTTAAACTGCCAAAATAAATCTGACAGGTAAAAAAAAAAAAAAAAAGACTTGTGAAAAGGCAGCCAAGAAAACAAATAGAAGTTAGTATTTTTTCTTTTATTGTGTCTTGGAGTTTGCCTGGCTGTTGTTGGGTTTTTTTCCGAAATGAATGGGAATAAGCAAAAGAGCAGTATTGTTATTACAAGAGAAATTACGCAGTACTAGAAAATTTTACTTTGCTGAAGACTTTGACCATGAGTGTGGAAGTATATTGTTTCAGGTGAACATTACTTGTCTAAAATGAGGTGATTTGCCATTGTGTATGTGTGGTTAGAATTTTTTATAATATAAATACGCATCATACGTTTCTCAGAGTCAAGTGAAATGTTCTGCTATGCTTAATTTGAAGTACTTAACCAGTGGGTTTTTTTCCTAAGTGGTACAGTTGTTATAAGCTGCTTTAATACACACCACACAGTCACCAAAAAAATTTAGACTTTTCTTCTTGTCATTAGGCATCACAGGCGGGTGCTGGTTGAGTGGCTGCAGGATCCATCCAGAGAGCTTGAGTTCATAGCTGACATTCTTAACCAAGATGCCAAAAATTACCATGCCTGGCAACACAGACAATGGGTTATTCAGGTATTGTATCCACAGAACTCTTGATTCTTTAAATAACCTGTCAGAGGTTAGCTATAAACTTGCCTTTTAGGAAGTGAGTTCAAAAAATTGGATTGTTGTCTGCTAACTGTTACGTGTGTGTATTTAATGTTGAACTAATACCTTTGCGTACCACTGCATAGTGTAGCATGTTCCTAGTGCACCTGTACTTACTTTTCTTTGAACTTTGTGTTGATTTCTTCAAAACATGCTCTATCTGATGTTCAGGCAACTTAGGAATGAGGAGAATTTAAAATAATATGTATAACGAGGAGTATTTAAAAAAAATAAAAACTTTTGATTGTGATACTCTCTCTTCTCTTTCTATAGGAGTTCAAACTATGGGACAATGAACTGGACTATGTAGACCAGCTTTTGAGAGAAGATGTGAGAAACAACTCAGTTTGGAATCAACGACACTTTGTCATTTTCAACACCACTGGCTATGATGACCCAGCAGTCCTAGACAGAGAAGTCCGGTTAGTAATGCTATTCAGGCTCACGTTAAACAGTCTCCATTACATGAAGGCAAAGGAATACTTTCACCGTCACCCTGGGCTTTGTTTCCTGGTTTTTGTTCACTTCTGGGACTAACACTCATGGTTAGCAGATCAAGTGTTAGACTGAAGCAAGCTCTGCTTACCCTGGGCAAGTTACTATCATGCATCTGTTTTCCTGACCTGCTGTTTATTGTGCAAACAAAACTTTGGGGTTTATGGTGAACTAGTTATAGTGGGACAATCTGCAGAAAATCTGTGACACTGTTGTGCTGTTCATCAGTATTCTACCCCTAGAAAGTTTGGGAAAAGAGGCCCTCTTCAGTTCCTGGTGCCTGCAGCACCTCCCCCGCTTCCTTCTTCACTGACCTTGGTGTCTATGGAGTTTTCCTCTCGCATGTTCTCATTCTGCTCTTGTCTGGCCACAAATAAAACTGGGTCACCACCTTTGTTTTTCTTTCTTCTTTAGTATGTTACCATGAGGCGTTACCATCATTTCCAATAGGCCCAGCCTTGGCCAGTGGCACATCTATCTGTGGAACCACCAGAGATTGGCTCTGATGGACATGGAAGAAGCTTCTGGCAGCTTCTCACAAAACCCACCCCTGTAGCCTCCCCCACTACCAAAAACCAGGCCATGCAAACCCAATACAGTAATGTGGAGACAGATTGTAGGAAGAGGAGTTGCTTTTTTTGAGGAATTTTATGCAGCTGGACAGACAAAGGAGCTTTCAGGAGTATGTGGTTGGCACAAAGAGAACTACTTCTGTGAGATGGCTGGTTTTCAGGAAAAAGAGCTTTGTGCTCACTGCTTCTAGGTTGCAGGTTTGTAACTGAAGACAAACTGGGCTTCTAGATGTATTTTACTGCTCGTGGTGGTAAAAGAAGCTTCTTCATATGGTTCACATCTCAGATTGCTGATTAGGGTTGATGGTTATGAGAAGGTATTTATCAAAAGTGAAGAAGCAATTAAAATAAGGTACTGCAATTTTTATAGAGTTATTTTTCAGAAGAAAGACTCAATCTCTGAATAAGTCCTTTGGTACATTATTCCTAGAGGATCCCAGCACTCACCATCTTTCATGATTGCCTTTGCAACCTTCTAGAAGTTGTACTTCCCTTCCAGTTCATAACCTTCCTGTAGATGAATGAATCTGTACCATTTCCATGACTTAGACTTGGATATCTTCAACTTTTTCTCTCCAGAGTTTAGTCTGGGCATCCTCCCTTGATCTTCTCAAGATAATTGGATACCATCTTAAGAACCAGGCTGGCTAAGGTTAAGACTTCCCAGATGTCATTATAGAACTGCTTATTGGTAGATAAACTTGGTCTTTGTCATAGTGACTGCAGAATGTTAAAAGAGTTAGGATTGTGGGTACTTTTTTTTAGTACTCCTGATACAACTTTTTATCAGTGTCTGCAGCCTCTGAAAATCATCAGATGGCTGGTTATGCTGGGAAAAGCCAGAAGATAAATCTGTTTTGTGAAGATGAAATGTGGCCTTTTGGTTGTACGGGAGGTGCCTTTTGTTGCTTTGCTTTTATAGCAGTTGTCTCACTGTTACTTTCACAGAAGTGCTGCAGACGGCTATGTGAGCTGAAAGCTCAAGCTCTGCCTTTCTGTGGGTTTGCTTGAGTGCAGCCTCATGGAAAACGTTCTGCAAATAGGTACAGAACATACCGCTTGCAGTCATATTAATAGAGCTCAGGTACTCTGGCCATTTTCAGCCCCTTGCCATTGCTGGGCATCAAGATAAAAGTTACTCCTTTAGCATACCAGGAGTGTATTACGTTGTTTCTCAGTGTTACCGCTAATAATTTTGGGAACTGACTCATTATTGTATGAAGTCCAACAAATTGAACACTTAAATCTTAAAATAGTTTTCATAGTGTCTGCTTCTTTGAGACGCCTGGTGATTATCTTCTGAGCCATTTTTGATCTACTGAGCTGAGATGATCTGCAAAAAGAGTGAAGTCTAGGCTAGAGAGATGTATTTGGAATCTTCCGAGCACATTCAGGTAATTTCTAACTGCATTGTTATTGGTTGCATTCATGACCTGTTATCTTCTTATTGCAGGTACACTCTTGAGATGATCACTGCAGTGCCACATAATGAGAGCGCTTGGAACTACTTAAAAGGGTGAGGTGTATTTCTCCATGAGACAAAAAGAATATCTGTAGAAGGTGTCTGATGCCTACTTCTTAATTGAAAATAACTTGTTGCTGTGTGTTCTAATGTAGTGTGCTTAAGCATGCAGGCAAATACTATCACAAGGTGTTATTATATTATAACTTAATTTCTTCATAAATTTTCACTAAGCTTCTGGCCCTGTAGTTTTGTGGAAGGACTATGGGTACTTCTCATGATTTTAAAAACTTGACTTGTAATGCTACTGTGTTAAAAAGCATAGACAGGAAATAACAAACATGCTTTCAGTCTAATTTATGTTCAGTTGAACAAAAACTATACCAGCTTATTACAACATGAGGCTGTACTAGTGCTGTGTGCTGCTTACTTTCTGACTTACTTGTATTTGCAGCCTGATTTCAAAACTAATCTCCAAGTAAAGGAATCCTAACAAAAACACAGTTACTCACACCAGATTTCCCACTGCCATGTGTCAAGCCTATTAACCTCTCTTCTAGGATTCTACAGGATCGTGGTCTTTCTAAGTATCCAAATCTGCTGGAGGAACTGTTGAATTTACAGCCCAGTCACAGTTCACCCTATCTGATTGCCTTTCTTGTGGACATATATGAAGACATGCTAGAAAACCAGTGCGATAACAAGGAAGAAACACTGAACAAGGCACTGGAGGTAGGTTTTGAGAGCTTGGTTTTTCTTCTGAGGGATTCTGTCTGTTCCTGTCTGGTTTTATAGCTTGACAAAATGGGATTGATTTTCATAAACAGAGCAGGTTACTTGTTAATCACAAGAGGTCTATGAAGAGTTTAACACAAAATCCAGACAATCACAAGGATCTCCTGAATTTAAATATAAGTAATAATTTGCCAGTTATGAAATTACTCTTAAGTTTTCTTCACTTGGTAGTGAAGAAAGGTCTGTAATACCACATGCAGAAATAAGATGATGTTTGAACAACTGAAGAGTTTTGGATGTTAACTTTTAGCATGAACTCACTCTCTTCTCTGTAGGTTAATGAATTTTTCTCAGAATATCCATTTCCAAACCTCTATTGAGCTCCTTTGGCCCTTCTTAGCCCTTTCTAAGAAAGGTGGCAGAATTAGCTTATGGCCAGCAGGCACTGGGGGTATCAGTAAGAAATGTCAGGCACCACTTCCTACAAAGCATAAATTACTTCTGGCAATGTTGTGTATCTCCCAGAGCTTCATACTTGGGTGGTCCTTGGTGCAGTTTGTAGTGTAGTTTTTACAAGAACACTTTGCATTCACTGTGGCACAGACTGGAACTCAATGTAATTAGAGCTGTAGTTTTGCCTGGAGTCTTTGTGTTCCAATGTTGCTCTTTCTCAGCATTTTTCCATTGTGTTCCAGGACCAGATTGTAAATAAGTGCAGTTGTACCTCCTAGATTCATATCCCCTTTATACTATTTCACTGATTTTGACTTCTCTATTTAGGCATCAAAGCTCCTAATTTCTTAACTCCATTTCACTGAGCAAGGCCCTGTCATCTGCATAATGAAAGGGAATTTACTAAAACATTTGTAGACAGTGTTCATACTGTGTAAAGTTTACACAGCCTGTCCTGTAAGTAAGGTTGACTTCTACTGTGCTGCTTACCGAGATCAAAACAAAAAAAAAACCCTGAAGTATTTGCACCAACTTAACATAGCATGAGAGAAGGTTACTGACTTGAGTGGAGAACCCTTTTGGGACAGTCTGCTGAGGGAAAAGAGAAATAAAATATCTCTTGTCAGTCCATCAAGAGTACTGAAGATTCAAGAGAAGTGGTTTGCAGCCTGTTGGATGACTAAAAGACATTCAGGGTTCTCAGGAAGTATACTGTGCTTCTACTACAGGCTGAATAAGGTTGGCATGGATGATGAGTGGTAGGCATGGAAATGAGTCAGAGGGAAACTCTTACACCTGAAATGGGGCTGGAGGGATTTTTGTGCAGTGTCAGATTGGTTGGCTACCAACTGGGATTGTCATCAGTTTGATGTCATTGAACAATTACAAGTCCTGCGAATAAAACAAATGTTGCAGAGAAACGTGTTTCTAATACTGTCTGAAATATATGTTGTATGCATTTTATAGTGAAGGATTCCATAAGCTTTTTGGTATAATGCTCCAATTTCTCATTTTTCTTCCATAGTTGTGTGAAATTCTGGCTAAAGAAAAAGACACCATCCGAAAAGAGTACTGGAGATACATTGGAAGGTCCCTTAAGAGCAAGCACAGTTCAGGCACTGAACAAAGCAGCACAGTGACAGATAAACAGCAGTAACTGAAGATGGAAGAAAACAGTGTTAAGCTCTCAAGCTGTTCTAAAGCTGTACTAAGTAGGGTCATCAACAAGTTTAAAGTCCAGTTGTAGGTATTGCAATGAAAGAGGAGTGCAGACTGCTGTATAGTCCTGGGTTGCTGCTGCTACTGGTAATACCTCTAGTTTCAGTCAAGAAATGTATTAAGGCTTAATTATTGAAATGTACCGAGTAAAGGTTTTAGTTCCTAACTAAAAATACATAAAGCTATACCTTACTATATTGGCAGTGCTCAGTTAACAGTTGGCCTTGATCTTATAGAGGTTTTTTCCAACGTAAATTACTCTATGATTCTGTGAAGCACTAAAACCATTTCTGGCTTACCCACTTGTGGTTCCTAGCTCTGTCTCATCAGATGCTGCAGTAATGACTGCAGGGTAACTTAGCTATAGGGGATATAAAGTAACCTGGTTAGTGTAAGTAGGCACTGCAGCTGTTGCCTTATGTGGGAGCAGCTGTGTGACACTGTCAGCCTATGCTGTTGTATGCAACTAACACCAAGTGTAATTTTGTAATAAAAATAGATAACTTAGAGCATTTGTCTGATTTTTTTTTAGTGTGTTTCTTTTGCTCCTTGTAAGTGCATAGTTTGTTCTTTTCAGATGCTAATAGAGATAAAATATCCCCTTGTATGTACTGGATTCTATTGCATTGAGATGTTTTTTGCACTGGAGTATTCTTACCCCAGAAACTTTCAGTACACTTGATATGTTCTGTGGAGCCCTGAATTCTTACCTGCACAGACAGGAAAAATGCTTTGAGGATCCTGGGGGATGTGTATACCTGCACCAGAAAAATGCATCTACCCTGTTTTCAGTAAATGCCTATTGTAAGCTGTGATCTTATAGAGTGCTTGTCTGATATGAAATATTTTATTGAAAATTATCATAAGGGGATGTTAACAAACAAATGCTGGTATTTATTCCATAATATGCAGTTTTTCTGACACTAAACATTAAAAGGTGTTACTGTGATTAAACAATAGTGGAGATTATTTTTTAACACTTGAAATTCTTTAATTCAATGCACTCTTCAAATTTAAAACAACTCACATATATACAAAAGCTATGTAATTTTGTAGTGGTTTTGCTGCATTCTCAGCAGTAAACATTTTTTTAATGACATATGAACATTCAAAACAGACATGGACTTCAAACTTCTGGAGATATGTTACCTGGGGGGTTTTTTCTGTTTTCGTTTTTTTGGGGGTTGGGGTTTTTTGGATATGTTTGGGGTTTTTTTACCACATTTGAAACCGTAGTACAAAGCAAAAAGTGTGTTTCTACCCCTATGAGTTGTTCCTAATTGCGACTGTACTAAATATGGAGTAGTGAACAGCCAGGGTGTTCAAGGTCTTCAGGACAAAGTAATTTATTTGCCACTATCAGTCAAGAAAGCTCAGAAAGATGAAACAGTCAAATGCAATCCTTAAAGTAAACATCATCAATGAAGAGGGAACAGAATTTTTCCTCTGCATATGGTGTTAATACGTTCCCGTATCTTTCACAAAATTCAGAGAACACTTGGAGTACGAGTATTCTTTATAGACACTAGCATAAATTTCAGCAAGAATAAGTCATCCCAAGATAAGACTGATGAAGAGTGTCCACAGGGACGGTATATTTTGGGATGGGATCTCAGTCACTTTTGGGCTGAGGGAAGAGCTTAGCTTAAGCCATATAGACTTCCTAGTGGCAAGAATAGGTAGGAATCCTCTGACAAAACCTTTTTGGGAATATGGTCAACCTATGGCCGCCTCATTCTTGAAAATTATGTCTAGAAGGAATCAGTAAGATTCTAACAAAGTTGGTAGGGTTTTATACTGGTTATGCAAACATAGTGGTACGTGGAAAGATAATACCACTTCTGAGCTCCCTTTACCTTAAAAATAACCAGATACATATTTTTAATGGAAAAAATACCTTGTCTTACATAGAACAAACATGTAACTGAACAAATCATGTAAATCCTAAGAAAAAAATGTGCTGGATACTGGAGTTCAGCTTAAACACAAACAACAACAACAAAATAGTCATTCTGTTGTAACAGAAATTTTCCTTTTTTTCTTTCAAATGTTTATGTTTACTGTCATTTGGATTGCAAGGAAGATTTCAAATTCTCTTGCAAAGGCACCTCAGTTCTGTGCTGGTAAACCATACACAAAAATACTGAGCTGTCAGAGCTGGAAAAATGATGGCTGCCCAGACAGGTAGCAAGTGCAGCTACCAAACCTTGAATTTTAATGTGTCCAAGACAAAATCTTTCTGGTGGAAGAAGCAGCTTGACAAAATGTATGACCTGTAGAAAGAAGGGTCTTAGAGTAGGAAGTTAGACATGACTTTAACCTGTAGGCATTGGTACTGACTACCTTCGGTCAGGGCAAACATCACAGTGATTTGTCCAAACGGGTTCACCTGTACAAAGAAAATTTACTGTTGTTACATTGTGTGTAGTGATGTGACTCTTGTGTACAATTTTATTACCAAAGAGCTGTGCCTAAATGGAAAACTACTGATACAACTCTCCCTTGTAAATCAGTGTAACTGGAACATTCAATGGAGTATGGAACATTATTTAAGTGTGTGAAATCATATCCTATGCTTGCTTTTATCAGAGACTGATGTTCTTGCCTTGGTCTAGCCCTGTGTCTTACTAAGCTGTTACTGACTTCCATCTTATTGTCTTTGCAACTCAACTGACAAAACAGTGTGCAAATCCTTCCTAATCTATTCAGTACAAAACCACCTCTGCTAGCACAAAGTGCTTCTATCAGATGCTGTCTGGTTGTGCTGAGGCAGATTAGGAGCATGCCATTCAGCTGGACCTATTGTAGAGGCAATATTCTCCAATAAGGAAGTAGGGAGGTTTCTAATCACTCCCTACACATGAAACACTTCCATCCAAATGCTAGCTGCCAATTCATGCAGTGCTATGATGATGAAGGACTTACAGAGAGATGGGACACCCAAAACTGAGGGTGCACACACTTATTTAGGTTTCTCTAAGTATGTGCCATGATGAGCTACTAGAAGCTTCACCAAATTTAGCTAGAGACCCCACCTCAGGATGCCTTGATGCCTACCTCAGCTGTCTGATTAAACCTCCTTGGGGCTAGGACTGTGCTCCACGAGGTGCATCACCATCACTGTCTCTGAAGAAACACTGAGATACAAATCTGCCTAAGATTTCAGCCTTCGGGGATTAGAATCGTTGCCGTATCCTGCTGCTGCTGCTGCTGCTGCCCAGCCGAGAAGGTGGACACCGGCCACTAGATGACAGTGTGAGACGCACCCCCAGCCCATCGGCGCCGCTGATGTGCAGGAAAAGCAGCGGTGCCACCTCCTTCTCCGTGCAACATCACTAATTTCACAACTGCTAATTAAACACGGAAGAGCAGCTGCTTGGTAATTCAATACATAGCGCCACACAAGCATCAAGCACAAGTATTCTGGGAGGGGCTAAATGGTCATCTTCATGTTGATGTTAATTGGAGAGCAATTTCTCGCTAACAGAAATTATGTCTCCTCTGACACTGGACACCTTGTACAGATTGGGACTCTCTTTAGTCCTGGTGTTCTAAAAATAACCCCGTGACTAAACCCCACCACTCAGAACTTGGGGTGTGTGGCCCATGTACATCTTTTGGAGACATGCCTCCAATCAGACTGCTACACACATACACCTTCACAAGCTGGAAAGTTTTGGTCCCCTAGAGCCAGCCTTGTTACGATAAATTTCTCTCGTCCCTCTGTAATGAAATGCTGGCCATTTCTGGCTATTTCTGGGAATACAGATTGAAGGACAAGATGACCTACTCCTGCTTCTTGGAATTCAGAGGAGGACTTGGGCCAAACTGAGGAAAACAAGCATGCTGTTGCAGATCTGAAAGTGGTTTCCTTGCTTTCTGGTAAGCAGGCCTGAAAACTTTGCTAAAGAAGGTCAAATACAGACTTCTCTTTCTCATGCACTGGTTTGTTGAAACTGAATCTTGTGGGATTGTCACAATGCAGGGATTTTAAGTGAATGAAGAGATGCCCCGTGTCACTTAAGCCAAGCCAGCTTGAACACTCAGAGTGACTCAGGTGCAGCTGCTGTGTGTGCACATAGTGAGCTCCCAGGACATGCTACCATTACCCCCTCCCATGGGCATTATGCTAGCTCTGGTACCTCTGTTCACACCTGAAACAGTCAGGTGACAGGTGTAATGCTGCCACCACAGTAATGCTCATGAGTAATGATCTTGCCACTGAAGAAGAGGTCTTGCTGTATTTGGGCTTCTCATTCTTTTGGGTTTGGGTTTCCTTGGATTGGTCTAGTTGGTTATTTACTTAATTGGTTTTCTGATGTGCCCTGACTGTTGTCCAGGTCATCTCTCCAACAGATCCAGAAATAGCTGAATAAGTGCTTGTGCTGCTATGAAAAAACTTCAGAAGCAGAAGAAGGAAAACAGGAACTGTGTTTGTATCATTGATGTACATTCTCTGTCCTCCCTCTTCTGTCAAAGCCTGCTTAGCAGGACAAGAAGGTGGCATGTGCTTCCACACATCTGTCCCTGCTCTAGTTTGCAGACACACCATGAATATGAGTTTTATTCCCATTTTTACCAAAGGACAGTGAGAGCACATGCTCCCTGTACACAATAGCATATGGTGCTCACTGGCTTTTCTGGCTGCCTCTTGCAGTAACAGTTTCTCTGATGCCAAATGAGTCCAAATGACTATTTGCAGGTACCTACAGAGCAGGTGCATGGTTAGTGTGGAGGGTTCCTGAGCACTGTTCCAGCACTCTGATACCAGTTGAGTGGTACTGCCAATCATCTTGCTAATTTGTTTGAGGTCCAACCTGCACAGATCCTGCATTGAGATGAAGGCTACAATAAAAGGAGAGAGTGTTGAGTATTCACATGGGCAACAGAAAACCAGAAACATCTGGTTTTAGAAATGTATCTTCAAATTATCAATTTTCAGATGATTCTTTAACTGAAAAATTTAAAACTTGTAAAGTGAGAACAGAAAACTGCTTGGCTTCTGACATTCAGAGGGAAAAGATGTGAGATTTGCCTTAGGCAAGACCTAGTTTACTGCTAGACGGCGTGTCTGAATAAAACCCTAAGAGCTGAATGAGATCTGTTTGTCATTTAGCAGTGTCCCAGACATAGCTAGGTCCCATTTGGAGCTCAAATTTTCTCTTGTTTCATTGCAGGAGAAAGGGGAAAATGAGGGATGATTGGGAAAGGACAAGCCAAAATCACTAGTCATGCATCACTAACAACAGCTAAGAATATTACAGCAAATTATTTCAGTATAGGTGCCTGCTGCAGAACCAGACAGAGCCACCTGGCGCACACACAGCAATTTTGTGCATTTCAAGTAAGAGCATTGTTTTCCCTCCAGGTTAACTGTATTGACTTTCTCATTTCTCTTTTTAACTGTTAATACACTGTAGATACATGCTTCTTCGAGCTACGCAGGCTAAAATTTCTAGGGAGAGGAGAAGAGAAAGATGAGATAGAACCCATTTTACTGCAGGATTGCTACTCGGCAGCCATGGCCAAGACAAGGGCCACATAAACCTGGGTTTTGTATCCCATTATGCCAGATTACAGCTGTCACTTTATAGTACAGGCTTTTTACAGCAGAAATTACATGTCCTCTTATGTTTGAAAACTCCTGGTGTACATAGAGATGCCCCCTCACTCCAACAAGTGCTAGTAGTCTCTTTAATACTGTGGGAGTTTCACATGCTTTCTGTTCCTCAGCACCGTGCTTGCAAAACAGACACAAGCAGTGCAGACAAACACTTCCCCAGGCACTTAGCCTGGATAGTCCTGGAGTTGATGAGATTTTGCAGTGACTTCTAGAGCACCTCTTGCTCACAAGGGTCCTCATGAAAAAGGAGCCAGCCATGAAGGCCCCTTGCAACCTCAAGTCTTAGGCCAATTTTGGAGACTGACATTGTATCACCTCATCATAGCATCCCACCCATCATATGATTTCAGCAGGCGAGTTGAGAAGTCTAGGCATAAGGAACCAATCTTGAATTACACTGAAACAGAGGCCTACATATCCAAAGATTAACCACCAAGTTTTGCGAAGAGTAGCTTGTATCCTGTATGTCAGTATCCAGTGCCTGTAAGAACAGGCAGAGAGCTGCACTCAAAAAGGTCAAATAGGACCACTCAATTATGTGAATTCCCTTTGAATAAGGGAATTCCTTATGAGTAAGTGCAGGTGTTGTTCTGAAAGAGAGAGGGGATAGGAAGAGAAGAAAAGGCCAGAAAAAACCCAGAGGGTAACGAAAACTTAGCTCATAGCCTGAACCAGTATTGCAGGATGACTCTGAGAAACATGTGCAAAAAACACATCTGGGCAGCAGAGGAGTTTTTATGGTGATGAACAGATAATGTTTTAAATGCTTCCTCCTGTTCACAGAGAAAAAGCTTTGTAAGTACACAGGATACATCCCTGATATCTCCTCCTTGCGGGAACAGTGCTTGGAACACTGTGTTTCTGATTCATTCACATGGACTGGAGTCAAAATGGCAACATTCATGGTTATCAAGTAGAGGATTATTGTTTTGTTCAGTGCTAACCTCCAAAGGAACAGTAAAAACAATTTCAAGAAAAGATAAATGCTTTTTTTTTGTCCTCTTCTAACAGAGAGCAGAGCTGGAATTTGGAGAATTTTTAAAAACTGTTTCTATTTCCTAGTGTGCTGTGACTTTAGGTCCTGTAAGAATGGTGTGCCTGCTGGAACCATGCCATTACAGGAGTATGTGGTCAGTTTAAAGTATTTTTTTAAGAGGACAGAATGATTTGATGAATTTTCAGTGTTTGTTTTGGCTCAAGTTCTTCACAAAGGTTTGGCCAGAAAGTTGAAGAGGAGTTAGCTGGGTCACCTTAAACTTTATATCAACATCTGGTATCTTAACCAGCATCAAAAACTGACTGCGGAGAAGATGAAAGCTCTCAGTAGTGAAGGACCAATCTGGGGTAACCTCTGAATGCACACTCTAAAAAGGAGGAGATAAACAAGGCAATTCCTCATTTTGCTGAAGCTCAGATACATTTGCTGATAGAAGGAAAAGAGCAGCAGTATATTAGAATTCTGTGCGGTGCCTGCACACATTTGTCTGGCTGTGTACGAGTACCCATCAGCTTAACCTCTTAACACCACCTGTCTGACTCGCAAAAAGATTCTGGGATCATGCAAAACCTGTTACAGAGGGTTTTGGAGTGGCAGTGATTTCAGGGTATGTGCAGGTGAATATGGGGATGCCACAAATCAGGAAAGAAGACAAATGTGACATTTACTCTTGGACAGCATGTCTGAAAAAATGAAACAGCTTTTGCAACTGCTGGTTGCCAGTAAAGTACCGGCATAGCAGCATACCATTTCCATTGTACATCCTAGTGGTGTCCAGCATTCAAAAGGAGTATTACTAATAAAAGTTTAAACTGACAATGAGCATTTTATAGTATATTTAGTTGTGCTTAGCCCAGTATAGCTCTAAAGCCAAATATGGTTTCCATGTGAGGAAAAAAAATCTGCTAAAAATTCAAGTCAACTCTCATCCAGCGAGATGCTTGTATTCCATTGCAAAAGCTCCAAATGGGACTTACCAAGCAAAGCCGTCTGATGTTCCTGATTCCTACAGTTCCACTTGTGCAGCTCCTCAGTGCTTTGGCCATTTCAAGCTGGATTGTGAGACACCGTAATCAGGCCTGGGAACATGAAAGAATTCAGTTCACAAGAAGTATTTATGTAGAAATACCATTTCCTATCTAGAATCCGATCATGGGAATCCCAAAGTCCTGTATTTTCTGGTCCATTATGGTGGCAAACCAGGCATCCTTGGCATAGAATGTAAAATAGAACAGAAGAAGGTAAGAAGAAGTTAAGGTATTTTAGGTCTTTCCTCATAAAGTAGAAAGCGGCAAGACTGACTTTCTCTGTTTGATTTTTAAATGCTTTATTTACATATCATACTGAACACAGCTGGTAAGCAACTCTGTATCATGTTGAACCACTACTGAGCAAGAGGAGGTAGAAAAACAGGAAAAAAGAAAGTGTAGTGGAAGGCCCTGAGATGTACCAGTGTACAAATTTAATATTTGAGTATGTATGCATCACAGTTCCATATGTGTCCACTGATGACCACACAACTGATATATTTAAGTTTTGTACCGCTGTGGTGTTTCACTTCCAAGCGTGACCCTGAACCACCAAACCTGCAAGGAGCTAGTGTGGCACATAGTGGTTTGCCCAGCCTTGGTAATGACATATTCAAACAAAGTAAAGCATTCCTCAAATGGATGAAGCCTGTTAGAAATAGCACTGAAACAAGTTAAAAACACAGTCTCAAGCGGGCTTTCAGTACCTTACAAAAGGGTAAAAAATTCTGAGGAGATTAATGGACTAAAGTGTCCCCTAATGTAACACTCTGAGTTTTAACACTCAGGAGTTCTGCTCTAGGATATCACAGTTCAATTCAGTGTTCAGTGACCACTGTTCAGTGGTCAAACTTCTCCTGGTCTTTTCCAGACACCGTTTTTACAATGGCAGGGAAAGGAACCACACGAGGCCACACAACCATCTCTTCCCTATTTCAGAGGATTTTATGACTTTCAAACACAAATTTTACCATATTATTATTATATGTTGGGAAAATTCATCAATTTTTCTGTCTATCACTGAGGCTTATTCAATGGCCTAATTAGCTGTGAGAACTGGGTCTCTAATCCCTTGTCTGGCTCTGACCTTGAATGACTTTTGGGTAAGAAAATTTCTATTTCTCAGCTTGCTTTTATCCATCAGGAAGATACTAATGTTGAACTTTTTTCCTCGTGGCTTTAAAGGAAGTATCACCTATGAACTCTTCTGGTGTACAGGAGAGAAAGAATAAGAAACCCAATCATGGTAGGCTCCGTCCATAGAAACAGAAAGATTCATCCACACCAGAACTTTATAAGCCTAACTAAAATCTTTCTTTCTCATTCTGCCTGTGGAATAACAGCATGTGGGTTTGAGAAACAGTATTGTTCAAAACCAGGATAGTATAGGTTATTAATTACCAAGATAATTCTAAGAAAATAGTATTTTCTACTGGTGGCCATGACCTTGTAAAGGACATTCAAATTCTGTTATGTACCTCTTTGCACACAGAGACAGAGTTGCCACATCCTCGTCACTGAGAGCCTGGTCATGTTACATTTGCAGTACTTGCTGTATTTGCAGAGGAAACAATCAGCAAAATTCCCACTGAATGATATAATGCAGGTGTCTTTCACATACTGCTGCACATGCAGGCATATTCTAACGTAATTCCAAGGTTTTTATCTATACTGTGTTCTTGGGTATAGATACTGGCCTTAAGGCAAGAAAACAGGAAATAATAACAAGATTACAGTTTTAATTTTGGACTTCAAGCCTACAAAGATGGAGAAGAGGCCACAGAAGAGGCACAATGTGCACTCAAGGGATATCCATCTGAGTAATGCTTATTAGAGGAAAGTTTATTGGACTGTTTTTAACTGAAGTGTGGAGAAAGAAGATTATTAGAATAAAGGACTTCCATGACTAAAGACAGAATCTTCCTGAAATACCTGGCATGAAGTCTTTATTTCATGGCGAGAAGCTCCTTTGGAAGGTCACTCTTCTGGAACAGGATAAAACCTAGCACAGCCCAGCACAGCATCATAGCTCTCAGAGTGACACAAGTTTTCTTCAGGAGGAGCCACAGTCTCTCACAGAAATTAAATATCTCTTGCCAGCTGAGTTACCAGCTTGCAAGCTAGCTTGTTCTTCTAGGGACTGACAGGGAGCAACTGATGGTCTGTATTTTGCATCTGGGTGAAACAATTGCCAATTTGCATTTAAAATTGTTGGTGACAAAATAGAGTAGTAAGACACATGTTACTCACTGCTCCAGTCTGTGCACTGTTGCTGTGAAATGCTAGCAAGACAGGTATAGCTTTGTCACCAGAACTATCTCAGAGACACTGCCTTCCTAGTTTGGTATGTGAGTATTATGACAGCTGCAAGTTGCTCTTCAGTTTCTTGTCATCTGTGGTGTACTTCTTACAACCTCCTTGCATGGTCATTGACTCTTTGCCTGCTTTCACAAGCAGTGAAGTCATTGGCTCCCATCAGTCAAAATGATCCCCAGTTTCCCCTACACCATATCCAATTCACAGGTATTGCCTGCTGCCACTGAAAATGCCCACAAACCACTGGAATTTTAGACTTTTAGATCCAGGTTATCTTCTCAGTAGGCACCGTTTATGAAACTGCAAGTGGCTAAAGGAAAGCTGGAAGTGAACCAGGTCATCAGAAACCAGGAACACCCTTGTACCAGGAACAAAGGGTTCACATGCATGTAAGGTGTCAAGCAGAGGCTGTATAAAACAAATGCCATGGGAGGGAGGTGGTGCCAGGAATGAGGTTGGCACTTCCTCCTTTCAACGTGTTCTGGTTCAGTCCCGCCTTTCCCAGCATCTTGATACGTAGGCTGCTCTGGTGTGGGCCCTCATGGCCCTTGAAATAGACTGAGAAGGTATTTCACCAACTTAAACATGTAAGAATTGTGGGGCTGGGGCAGACTTATGGGAGCTGTGGTGTAAAACAGTGGAGAAGATGAAGGTGTTGGATTGGCAAAGGGAAAAGATGAAGGAATTCCATAAGCACGGTAGAGGAAAACGAAGGCAGACGGGAGAAGGTGAGAAAGATGGTGCTATTATCATGGATGCAATCTAGGGAAAGGCCAGGAAGTCACAGTAAAAAAGGCAACACAGAAGCAAAATGCATGATGTATGTGCCCTGTGAATCTGCACCTGGGAAGGAACATGTTGCAGGTCTTTCACTCGTTCCAAGCCTGGCCTGCTTCCATGAAGTGGCAGGAAGCCATCAATGATGGGATGAAAAGTCCTCATGGTGTGGACAGACCAAGACACTTGTCTGGAGTACAGGGCCTTGAGGGGAAGCTGTATAAGAAGTGGCTGAGGTCCCTGGGTCTCTTCAGCCTGGAGGAGACTGAGGGGAGACCTCACTGTAGTTCCAACTTCCTCGTGAGGGGAACAGAAAGGGCAAGCACTGATCTCTTTATCTGCGATGATTTGTGACAAAACCCGAAGGAACTGCATGAGGGAGGAGGAGGTTTATATTGGACACTAGAGAGAGGGTGGTTGGGCACTGGAACAGGCTTTCCAGGGAAGTGGTCACAGCACCAAGCCCGACAGAGTTCAAGAAGCACTGGAACACGTTCTCAGGCACATGGTGTCACTCATGGGGCTGTCCTGTGCAGGGCCAGGAGTTTTGACTTGACGAGCGGGACAACACACGGCACTCCGTGGGCATCCTCTTTACAGAGCTAGAGTTTAACTGAAGGACACTTCTAGCAGTCCTCTGCAGGCCTGACAAAGGCGGAACGGAGAAGAAAAAAAACCAAAAAAAAAAACACGAAGGAAAGACTTCAGCCCTGTGTCTGGAGTCGCAGCTCCCCAAATCTGTCAGAACGAGTAACGCGATAAGTGACGGAGCGCTGGCTCAGGGCATGCGTCCAGCTGTTCTCTGCCGCTTTTTGCCCGCTCCTTTAACATTAAAAAAGCTGATTAATGCGTGTCCTTTCGGTCAGGCCGGTGCTAGGTCCCGTTACCTCGGCCGCTTCCTTCCTCCGGGCGGAGCCCGCCCTGGCCCGGCAGCCCGCGCGGGAGGGCCGCCGCCCTGCCAGGGAGTTTCCTCTTCCTCCAGCAGCGCGGCCGGGGCGGGAGGAGGAAGGGGAAGGGGCAGGGGCCGAGGCCGGGAACGCTCCAGCGCGGCCGCCGCCGTCGCTGGTGCGGCAGGGGCGGAGCGGCGCGGGAGGCGGAGCCAGCGGCCGTTGGGGCCCGGAGTCACCGTGTCACGGCGCCCGGGAAGCCGTTGCCGCCGGATCCGCCCCCCGCAGGGCGAGCGAGGAGGCAGGAGGAGGAGGAGAAGGAGGAGGAGGAGGGAGGCCGGCTCCTCGCCGCCTCTTGTGTTTTCGCCCCCTTCCCGGCCCAGCCCCGGACCCTCTCCTCTCGCACCGGGGCGGCGGCGGGGGGAGAGGCCGCAGCGGCGCCCGAGCTGCCCGCGGAAGCCCCGGGACGGGCCTGGGCCGCCGTCTCCGGACTAGGATGTCCCGACATGAAGGTGAGCGGCGCGGGGCGCCCAGGCCGCTCCCGGCGGCGGCGGCAGGGCCCGGCCCGGCGGCCTTGGGGGCCGATCATCATCATGGCGCCGCCGGGAGCGGGGCCCGGGGCCCGGCGGCGGAAGGAAGGAGAGGCCCCGTCGGGCGGGCCGCGCTCTGCAGTGTCATAGCGGGGGAGGCCGGTACGGCCCGTTCGCGGCGCGGCCTCCGCCGGGCGGGGCCGGGGCCGCAGGTACGGCCGGCGGGGGAGCCGGGCCGCCCCGCTTCTCCGCCCGAAGGACGGGCGGAGCGAGGTGCGGCGCCCCCGGAGGGCCCGGCCGCCGTGGGTGGGCGGTGGCGCGGGGCGGCCCTGCCGACGTGTCGGCCGCCGCCGCGGCAGGTCCGGCCGGGCTCCGAGCCCCGGGGCCCCGCTGAGTGCCGGGGGAGCGGGGCCCGGGACAGAAGTGTGCGGGCAGCCTGCCTGGCCCTGCCGAGGGGTGGCTTGTGTGCTGGCGGCCCCGGGATCTGCCCGTTTTCCCTCGGTTTTGCCTTGCGGCCGAGGAGGCCGGTGCTGGTGTAGTAGTGGCATGTTTTGAGGCCGCCGGAGAAACGTGTTCTGTGTGCTGCTTGCCTCTGATCCCGTTGTGTTTATCGCCGTGGAGGAGTTTAGTGGGTAGTTAGTCAGAAGAAGCAGGGTGGAGGAAGAGATGGAGGCTAAGAAAGGAATTCGTGCAGGAAGAACATGCGAGTGTGAAACCAGTAGAGAAAGTTGCTCGGTTTTTCTGTGCTTGTTTACCAGCGGGTAAAGTGTTTGGAATAGTATTCTGTAAAACCAGGGATTGTCATCTGAAAAGGTAACTTTCTGCCATGTTAGGAACTTAATTCAGTATTGTCTCCATTTTATCTAATTTATCTTTTCTCTGTTCTGTGTAATCTTAAAACCTTTTGACAGAAACGTTATAGGAGAATTCGATATTTGTGGCTCATACTGCTGGCTTCTAGTTAGTAGCTCGATTTTAGGCAGTATTGTATATGTGACGGATTTTTGGTGTGTGTCGCAGTATTTTGCAGACTTCTTGTTTGTGCAAGTACGTGTGCATCTCTGTCAAAGAATTTTCTTCCCTAAATCCACTAGCTTTTTTTTGTTGTTTGCTTGCTAAAGTTGAAGCTTAGTAGGACTGCTGCTTTTTCTCCCTCCCCCCGCCCCCACTTCATGTTTTCCAGGAGGGTAGAGATGGATTGATTTCTTTATGGTTAAAGATGCAGTTTTAACTGAAATAAAATGATTATTGATCACAAAGTTATTGGTGGTGGTGTAGTAGGCTTATGCAGTCTGTAAGTATTTGCTGTGATGCATGTATCCATAATACTCTCTTTAAAGTACAGTAGTGGAATATAGGCTTTTCGAACTTGAATAGGTCAAAATTATGGAAGTTTTATCATAGTGATAAGTCTTAATCGTGTGTTGTTCTTTAGTGGTTTTCAGTGATCAGTGCATGGGCTATTGTAAGAGGTGGTGATGTGTGTTAAAAAGACATCCCAGCCCTGTCTTTTTGTTAAAATAGAATTTGAAAGTACATTTTCTTCTATGTTTCTTATGGAGATTATAGCATGAATTTTCCTTTTAGTTGTTAGGTTCTTTGTAGCAGGAAAAATTATATTTCCTGTCTTTGATATTTGTTGGTATTTTTAGAAGGAGTGACTGTTAATGAAACCAGGCTTAATATTCTCTTTGCAAAGCAGATTCATCAGTGATTGTTCTATTTAGACACACCTAG
This sequence comes from Coloeus monedula, assembly GCF_965178545.1. NCBI lineage: Eukaryota > Metazoa > Chordata > Aves > Passeriformes > Corvidae > Coloeus > Coloeus monedula. The sequence goes on from NC_138822.1 coordinate 52,401,863, forward strand.
TTAGAAAAAAAGGAGATAATTGCCTAATTAATTACCTACTTGGTAAGCGAATGTGAGTTTTGGTAATTCTGGATCCTGGGTGTAGACTTCTCAGGTGTGTGTGAATAAACAAGGCATTCCTAAAACCATGAGAACACTGTGAGATTAAAAATTACATCTACCACTGTATCCTTGTGATTTTTTTTTTTAAAAAAGCTAGTCTGTCTCTTAATTTCTCAATGATTCTCCTCTTACTTCACACTTTAGGTGTGTTCTTTTAGGCAACTTTAGTTACAGGGATAAAATAACACATATTAGTATGGGAGGCATGGTTTTCCAACTTTATGGAGAAGATGTTTTGGGGGCTTGATTTTGGTAGAACTCTGGAAATCCATAGAAACTATATACTCAAAAAGAAAGGTAATTCTTGCTTCAGATCTGTGCAAGTTTATTCAGAGCTGACAGTTTTTGATCCAGTATGATGAGTTTGGGAATGGCTGTCTTGGAAGACTGCAGTATAGGGGGGAAGCAAGCTTTAATCATGTTTATGTCATTTCTTTTTTATGTGTATTTCCTTTAAAATGGTCCATACACAAAGTTACAAACAAGCTTTACTGATATTTCTTGACAGAATCTGGATGCTGTACCAGTTTTATGGTGGAAAAGTATGTATCTGGATGTGTAGATGCTGGAGAAGTTAAAATTGTAAAGGCTTGGGACTTAAGTAAGGCTGTAAAGCATCTGATGGAGATTTATGCTTACTTTCCTCTGGGGTTTCTCGACTACTTCTTTGGTGTAATAATCTGTACAAAACAATTGTTTGGGATTTTTTGGTTAGTTGGTTTTATTGTTGTTTTTTTAAAAGGGAGATTTTGTTATCTTTCACAAAAGGTTTCACCACAGCCTGCCTTTTCAGTGTGCTCTCGTTTCACATATGAGCTCTAGACTCCTGTTTCTCCCAAATCCTGGAAAATGGACACCAACTAGAATTTAAATTACTGTTGCTTTTTTTGATGTGTTTATTCAGTGTTCAAGGGACTTCCTTGATAATGCTATCAACAGTTAAGTATTTGTCTCTTGCTATTGCTAGGCTCCTCTAATTTTTCAAAACCATTTTTGTTCTGTGATTGGGTGTTAAGAGGCTGGCTGTTCTTTGCCTTTGGTTTTGTAGAATGCAACGTGAGGTCATTCCCTGGTCTTGGATTTCATGTTGTTCCCTTTATAGGAGCAATACGCTGTGTTTCTCTGGGTTAGCCCCTCTGTGGAGAAATATGTGGTGGTGTAATATTTGGCAGCCTACAAGGAACAGGTAGGTAATATTCTTTTACATCCTGGAAAGTTTACCAGAAGGTATTTTGCTTATTACAGATTGTCTCTTTGTGGACATGTGTCTTGCAATGGTTCTCTTACTCGGCAATAGACACCACCCAGGACAGCAGAAAAATTGAGAATTGCAACTTCCAGGAATATCATTACAAGACCATTTTTGCAACTTGTTTTGTGGAACTAGGTTGCAACAGTATTACTGGCCTGGCTTAAGATTCCCTACAGCTGGCATCTCCAGAGGGCTCCCTGTTCCCTATCACCTGCATCACTTAGTTCTGTATCTCTCATGCTCTGCACCCCACTCTCAGACCCAGTTCCATCCTTTTCTTATTCTCACTAAAGGACACAGTCTTTAAGCTTCAAAGAGCTGTCAGCAATTCAAGTGGTGGGGTTTTTTTGCTGGTCCCCATTTGTCAGCATTTCTTATGAATCAGCAAAGGTCTGCAGTTAATCCTGGTCTCATGTGAAGTAAATTGTAAATGGATGGCTAGGAAGGGAGAGCAGTGACTGTCAGGACCACATGGCCTTTCCAAATACTCTTCTCTGGCTTTAAGATCCTTTTACCTGAGGGAGCCAGTGTCTCTCTGCTCCTTCTCTTTCTGTGTATGCATAAATGTGTTGCATAGAGATATGAAATCAAGTGGTTATTTGTAGTAGAAGGGTAAATAAGTAAATCTTAAAAAAGAACTGCATATAACTTCGTCTTTGAAATTCAAGAAATCATAGTTACAGTTGAATATATACAAACCACTGTAAAACTATTAGTATAAGGGTAATGTTAGCTCCAGTCCTCTAGCTGTACAGTGAAAAGATTGGGAGTCTGGGCTGATGATGTATTCTGTATGGTTACAATACAAAACATAAAACTTAATCTGAAACAAACTTTTTGAAAACATTAAAAGAAAGAGTAATTTCTGCCCTTTGTAATGATGCAATAGCTGTGTCATACTTGAGCTGCAGAAGGGTACTACAAACTTCTGTCACGTCAATGCTCAGCCAGTTGATGTGTAACTTAATGCTTCATATAGTGTCAGTTATAAAGTTGCCACAAAATGCAGAATTAATATATTTTTGCATGGAAAACTTTTAATTCACTTAACAGGACTACATATTTTCCGTACAAAGTACTCAAGATACGCTGTTGGTGAAGTGTGGCATGTAGTAATGAAATGTGTCTGTGAGACCAGTTACAACTTGCTGTTACAACTTCCGATACTTTGCTTGCATCTCCTTCAAAGGAGTCTGCTATTTCACAATACAGAATAATAACAAATTCTTTCATATGTTGCTGACACTGAGATCTGTTTTGTAGAAATTAAGTCCAGATTAAGTTGTACATGTAACATAAAACAGTGAGTTTTTTTGAATTTGTACTAGTATTTGAGTCTGCCAAAGCATTTTTTAACTGTATATGCAAAGTGTTTCATACTCTTCTTAGTTTTACTCTATGGTAGCATATTAATACATCTAATTACAGATGTAGTGCAGTATCTGAAAATTAGTTAGTGTGACAATTTGACTAGTGAGAGCTGTGTTTAGACACAAAAAAATGTTAATGTTAAATATAAACAGCTGCAAATGTGATTGGAAATATTTGAACACAGTAATTTGCTTTTTTATTAAACTGTTGTTTGATTTCAGTAGGAAACTGAATCATCATTTAATAATAAAAAGAGCTGGAAACATAATTCATATTTTAACTGGCATGATACTTACTGGCTTTATGAAAGCTAGGTTTTAAAAAAGGATTTTGGCTGTGGTTTAGGAAACTGTGTGAACCAACTGCTGCTGTTCCTGCAGAGTCTGAACAAGGTCCTCCAAAAAATGTTTGTAAAAGGAGACTGTTTTTCCTCTCAAGTCTTTATAAAAAGTAATGACACCATCATGGGAAAAGGGAGAAAAGGATTAGATTTAAGTTATCAATGTTGAAAGACTTGTAGCCTATATTTTAAGCAGGAAAACTGGAACAGAACTGTGATACTTTTAACATTATTGTGTGGGGGTGAAGAGAGAAGACAAACGGTGAAAAAGCTCTGTTCCAAATGCTGATTTAAACAAGAAGGGATTCAGGGGAAATTTATAGAGCCATGAAAATTGCTTGAGTGGTACTGGTCAAATAAAATTCGTACATGTTAAATAACAAGAATAAAGCTTTTCAAATACTTCTGCATGTTTACATTACTGATAACATTTGAGGGAGAGTTGTTAGTGTCACTGTTCATTGTTGTATCTTCATTGTTATGTTACTTCCGTTATTGTTAAATACAAAACCAAAGCAGTGACTAATACAAAAAGTGCTAATACATTCAAGAAGCTGCTGGATACAGCAGCATATTTGAAGAATGTTGCTCAGGAGTTGGGATGTGCCAGAGACAGATTCCAGAGACAGCAATAATTCAACCTCATTTGAGTATCTTTATTTTGTACACAGCTGCATATTATCTACTCCATACCACCCTGCATTCTTTAGGGTGTGCAGGAGGGTTCTCTATGTTAGACCACTGCTCAGTGTTTGGGAGTGCACAGCAAATGAGCAGATAGAGACATTATAGAAAAAAAGGATGGTCAAGGTGTTGACAGTGGAGCTTTGTTGTGGAAAGCTGGATCAACTGTTCTGTCTTCTGTTGCAGAGTTCATGTGAACTACTAGGTAAGTTATTTTGTCAAGAATTCACAGGTAGCTGGTAGCCGTTTGTTCCTTATGAAGACCTGGTTTGGCATTTTGAGACCTGAGCATTTACACCTCCAACTGTATTAACTGAGCAGTGAGCTTTGAAAAAACACTTAACTGTATAAAATCGAGGATTCTTAAAATTCCATCCTTTGGCATCTCAGATTGGGTGACTGAGTTCAGCAGACTTAGGAGTTTTATTCTTTACGTGCTGTGGTTTCCCTTTATTTCAGGAGAAGGGAGATCTTGCTTAGAAGTGTTGTTAAAGTTAATACGTTGATGTTCGGGCTGCACTGAAATGCTATAAAGAAAATGCTTGCAGAGATACAGCAGTGAGAAAATCCATAGTCAGTGCAGATTTCTTTGAACTGTGTGATAACTAAGCACTCAGGCTGACCAAGGAGGACAAAACAAAAAGGTTGTTTACTGAACATCATACACGCTGGTGCACTAAGGTGATATTTTTAAGAAAGGAATATAATTGTGTTAGATGACATCTGATAGATTCTGACCATAGATTGATACTAGGGATACATATATTTTAATGTGAGTAAGGTAGTGAGCTTTCATGGGTTTTGTTCCTGTAATCATTTGGGCTAAATCCCCCACATGCAATGTGTTCTTCCCCTCTATAGGATTTACAACAGATGAGTAGATTTGATAGCTGTAGGTTCTGAAAATGAAGACATAATGGAGAAGAGATATACAAAACTTTAACTATAGGCAGAAGTGTTGCTCACTTATACAGAAACAACATTACTAACATGATTAAAATTATTAAGGTACTGTGAGCAGTTCAGAAAACTCAACCAGGGTGCTGTTAGTGACTCAGGATGTAAGGGATGTGTGAGGGGGAATTATTGCATGGACAGAAATTGAAAAAGTATTTGCCTGAGAAAGGCTGATAGAGAATCTGAAAGAAAGGCATCACTGCATAAAATGTAATATGTAATCTCCCTTTTCAAATACAAGAAGAAATCTCATGAATTCAAGGGGAAGAATAAAATTGAACTGCTTTTTCATACACTGTGTAATGAGATTATGGAGAATTTTTTTATTTAATGTTCTTGAGGCTACCTCATACCCCGATTTAACAATTAAGGCTTTGAATTTTATTTTAAACTTTCTAGTCCAGGTATTTTAACTACTTCAGATTCAGATGTGGTTGTCAAGGATCTTAAATCTTAGCTCCCTTTCCCTGAAGCATCACTTGAGCATCTGGTTTGAACTTACTCCTACAGTTTCCTGTATATCTAGTCCTAATGGTTATCCACATTTTTTCCTCAGTGTAGCATTTTGATGATTTTAAGGCAGTGAAGTGAGAGTATTTGTAATTCAGTGTGAAGCACAGAGACAAGCTCATTAGTTTAACTTTTTCAGGAAATATGTGTAAACCCAACATTTCAGTTCAGATCTACTTGAAAAGTTTTGTGTGGCTTATTGTCATTTACTAAGTTTAGAAGTGAGATCTGTGCCAAGTAAAAATTGTGAGGCAACATCACAGAAGCCTTGGAATTGTGTATCAGAGGTGTGTGCAGGTAATGGCTTGATTTCTACCACTTGAAGTTACTTGTTCTAGTTTGAAATTAATTTTTAAGTATGAATAGAAGAAGTCACTGGAGCCTCTGACATATTAGGAAAAAATTATACCACCCCACCTGCCAGGTTTATTCTGAGAATGTGGTTTGAGTAAGTTGACAGGGGAAGGATGGATGGATTTACTTGATGGAATTTTTATCTTCTTTTATTTTTAATGTTTAAACATTTGTAAAAAAAAATTAGGTTTCGTCTATGATTTGCTTTTTATGAGAGTTCCTCTTTTTATTGCTCATTTGTCACCCTGCAGTGAATTTCATGTTTGTGTTAGTTCTTTTTGTTGTGATTGTTTTATTTGGAGCTTCTAGGAGACTGTCTCTAGAAGTCACCCCATTTTCCGTTGGAGACCTGGGTACAACTTTTTTATTGCAATTAGGCTTGGAACTTGATACAAGAAACCGTGATGTTTCTCCCATTTGTACATGGGATATCACGTGTAGATTTTGTCTTGCCAGTAGGCCGTCAGGAGAGTCTCCTACAGGTAGAAATGAGTGGTCTTGTACTCCATTGCAGTGAGTTTTATAGTTATAAGTCCATTCTTCCAAATTTTTTACTCATTGGGACATTTCACTAGCATAATATATTGTTTGCAGCTATCAGTTCATATGACATCCCCATATTACTTAAAATTTTTCTTTAATTTCACATTTTAATCAAAGTACTATTGATCCACATTTGATTTGTATCATCGCACTGTCATCACTGACAAAATCCAGCTGAAGAAAAATATTAATTAGAAAAAGCTTTTTAAAAATTATACTGCAAAAGTAAGATGAAACAACAAACAAAGTTCAAAAAATTATAACTGCATTTTTTTTTCTTACCTCAGGTCAGATTTGGTCTTCCCCCTTCTGCCACTTCCTGGTGCCAGATTCTTTTTGGGAGGCAATGTTTCTTGTCTTGACTGACAAGAGGTGCTGTCTCTGGTAGGATAAATTATCTTCTTTGCTTTCTTTCTTTTTGTCTTTGATCTCTTATCCTTTACCCTCTTACTTTGTTGTCACTATTCTTTCTTCCCCTTGCTCTGCTCTCCCTCTCCTACTTTCCTCCTTTGAGTGCTCTGGGGTGGGATTTTCAACAACCCCTTGGGAAGCTGTAGATCCGTGTTGGGTGCAAGTGCAATAGAAATTTAACGCCTGCCTCTGTAAGCCTCTTTGAAAAGCAAATCTCTGGTGTTTCTTGGTGCACAACTTGCCCTTGCTTATTTCAGAAAACAACTGTTGCTGGGAAGGTTTTTAGGCAGCCAGATACAGAGATGGATTTGTGTTTTGGTTTTGTTTGTTAGCTGATGAGATGAGGTGCTTTTAGTAGTGAAAGTTTTACTAGGTTATGACTGATAGATTCTTTAATTATTTCTTGAGCAGAGTCATTGTTTACAAAACTCTTCAGTAACAGTTGATTCTAGTGTAAATACTATGTACTATTAGCTTATTGATACTAAAGCAGCCAGTGATCACTTGAGCAGAAGACACTATATTTAAAAATTTGAAAGGATGAGATGAAATCTATGTATAAACAATGTAGAAAGCAGCATAAATTAATGTGACAGATATAAATACCAATATTCGTATTAGGGTTGTAATTTTAAATCAGTTTCCAGACCACTTTTCAGACCAACAGAGTTGCTTTCCAGCTGCTTGATGGTATGGGAGGAACTTCATGGCAGCTTCTGGAAGTAAACACCTGGGTGTGTGCCTAGAACAACATTAGAATTACTTGGCAGATGAATATCGGCACCCTGGAGGTGGCCAGTTGGAGAGCAGTGCTGTGAGCTGTTACACAGGTGATACTCCAGGTACTTGATAGGTATCTCAAATATCCTAGCTCCAGCAGCAGTAGGTCATACATGATTTTCAAGGTCAGAAATGCATTAGTATATAGTCATGTAAGGACCTCTTGTGTGATTGTCAGTAACTTCTGTCTTTATCTCCAAACAAATGATTCTGGTAAGAATCAACATTCAGTTTTACTGGAAATATATTTTTGCATATTTACCTCTATGTGTATATGTATTAGCTGTGCGTGCTCAGAAATCATTGTTACCTGGAATCAATTTTAAACTGCTGTGAGTCTTGATTAGAAACCCTTGTCAGTTGGACTTTCTTTCATGATAGAATGAAATTAACTCTGAAGAAATCTGTGATTTGGGCGCAAAGGCTTTTCTGTGCTCAAGATACCATCACATCGCTTCTACTCAACAAAGCAAATGTTTTAATTAATTCAAATATTTACATATGCTTTTAGTGTAGGCAGTAATGCTGAGATGTGCCTAACAGAAATGGCATTTCGTGTAAAGCTGTTATGTGCGTATCATGCTGAGGTGTGGGTTATATCTGCAAGTGGAAGATCTCTGTGGCAAGAAGCAACTCATGATCCACCGATGAAGTGGGTCTGTGAGAGCAACTTCACCAAGAGTAATAGTGCTGGAAAAAAGGTCACATCTGGACTGACAAATGTGGCACTGCAGCTCATTAGTTTAACTTTTTCAGGAAATATGTGTAAACCCAACATTTCAGTTCAGATCTACTTGAAAAGTTTTGTGTGGCTTATTGTCATTTACTAAGTTTAGAAGTGAGATCTGTGCCAAGTAAAAATTGTGAGGCAACATCACAGAAGCCTTGGAATTGTGTATCAGAGCACCAGAGTTTCTTCTGACTTTGTCTTTACTTTCTGAGACTAAATAAGGCCACTAACTTCAGCCCCTGAATTATTGTTAGTATTACTTTTCACATGTCCAGAGCAGACTCTCTGAAACTAGTTGTGGAAAAGGATGTAAGTTTGGGAAAGAGATTTCAGGATGCCCATGAAGAAAGACATCTAAGCTTTGCAAAAGTAAGCTGTAGAGTATGCAGAGCTTTCTGTGTCATGACTAAGCTTTTTTCAGTCTGGATGTGCATAAGATAAGTGCAGATGATTTTAATTCCATACCTGTTTCCTGTTTTCATTTGTACTGTTCTGATAAGATGAAAATGTCAGTAAGTGTAGTTTGATCTCTGACTGTGCAGGTAGAAGTCAGTTATTTCTGCTGTTAGCCACGACGTGTTGATTACCCTAGTTAGATACTTTGCTGGAGTAAGAAGATGGAGTAGAAACTGCAGAATGTCTTGACTCAGGAGTAGGTCAGACACATTTTCCAGCTCTCTTCTCACTTCGTTATCTTAAATTTTAGAAAATTCCAAAGATAAATAAAAGCCTATTTGCCCTCCTGAATTCAGAAAGAATGGGTACTGTGATCTGCAGGTATCTTTCCCAAGGTTGTCTGCCATAAGGCCTCTGAAATGCCAGGCAGGGTCTGACAACAGCGTTCTTATTCTGAAAGACTCTGGTGGTGAGCAGAGAAAACAGCTTGAGATTTTTGCTGTAGAAGATATGCAAATATATGCTTTGGAAATGAAGATGTACGAGTAAAGATTCATTAGAATATAAACATGTCTTTACAGTGTAGATAACTGAAAAATTGACTGTTACTAGTCAAATTTGTACTGGTAGAGGTTGCTATTGATAGCATTCTTGTGCTGTTGCAAACTGCTGTCTGAAGTTTATTTGGAAGCAGAGAATCTGCAAGATGCAAACTCTCGAGTTAACTCATGTCACATTAAAAAAAAAGAAGTATAAATGGAAACTATTAATAAGTTTTGGGTTATCTCATAGTTTGTTAGAATGTTATCCAGCTCTTAAGTATTGGAGCCAGTTACTGGGAAGTGTCATTCTTACTGTGCCTCAAAGCTCAGTTAATATCTTGTTCCTGAAAGCATTAGGAATTAAAGGAAAATTACCAGAAAGTAAAGGAATGGGTTGTTGGGAATTGCATGCCAGAATACATTTATTTAGCCAGGAATGAAGTACTTCAAGGTGATCATTGAATGAGGTGCAGGACTCCAGGCTCTAACTTTGGGGAGTACCATGATGTATCTCTTCAGAGGAAGTATTTCAGGTCATCTGCTGATGAACACTCTTGTTATGCTTTCACTAAATGTTGTGTTGAGCTTCTTCCAAACCTATTCCTTCCTTCTAATGTCCTTCTTCAAAGATTACCACTTTTCAAGAAAGCAGACATTTTCTTAGCTCGTGTAATGGACATAGCATTAAATGTCCCTAATCGGTAAGATGACATTGTCTGCATGTTCTTCCGTAGTGCTGAGCATTTGGTGATCTTGGCAGTGTATAGAAAATTTAAAAGTCCACACTGTAGTATGGGTTCAGCGCAGTTTGTTCTAGTTAATTGAAAAACTCTAGAGAAGCTGCTGGGACTCAGAAATACCTCAGAAATTAGAAATTGCAGAGGAAATCTGATGACCTATATTTAGGATGGAGCAAGCCTTAGGGTTAAAGAAGACAAAAGAAGTTGTGTGTAAATAATCGGGTCCTTTTGTTTTCGTCCTGCAACAACTGTAGGCATCTTCTGATTGTACACAAGAAAAATGGATTCACTATTGACTATACCATAGGGTCTAAGTTACATTTGGGTCCGTTACCTGTACGGAAGGATGTCTGCAAATAAAAAAAACCCCTTGCAAACCTCTTAGCTGTAAAATATATTTTATGTGAACAGCATTTCAGGTGCATTGCCATACCTTTTTCATCCTGAAAAATTTTCTAGTCAGACAGAACCATGAACTTCAGGAAGGTAAAAAGTACTGAGTTGCTTCTGAGTTTGACTGCTCTGCTGAGAAATGTGTCAGTGAAGTAAGGTAGCTGCCAACTCTGGCACATGCAGAAGAACTTGGAAGGAAAGTAGTTAATACGTATTGTGTCTTGTAATAAGCTGGTGTGTTGCAATAGTCAACAAAGAGCTCAGAAAATAACAGCTGTCTTGAAGGTGTACCAGGACTGTCGGCATCCTGTTCAGCTCAACGAACTGAGGGTGTCTCTTCATCCATGCATCCCAGTGACATCACCTGGAAGACTGTCAAGGGAAATGGAAGGAGTATCAGGCTCATACCCAAGCTCATTTTACAGTTATGTGTAGACTAGGAGACTTGTAATATTTGTGGTTGCGTGTTTGACACACATCAAACTTTAGAATGCAACGCAGTGTACAGTGAGGCAGTCCTAAAAAACAATGTATGTGTTAAAAGAAGAAGGTATGAATTACAGAAGATACAAGTTTGCGGATGAGTGATTTTTGCTCATAAACATTTGAGAACTTGAAGAAGCTCAACAGTTTAGTGGGTGAAAACCACCTTTGTGTGAATTCAAGCAGAGTCCAATGGACAGTGGAGAATAGAGCTTTAAGTTAGTCTGAAAGGAAAAAAACCTTGTGCTTCCAAGAGGCAGAAATTGAGGTGAAACAGCTAAAATACCTGTCATATGTCCACCTTCACCTACTTCATTATCTAGGTTTTCCTCACTAGTATCTTTGTATTACAGATTTTTTTTTCTAATAGATTGTTTAAAAATGCTTTCAATAAAGATCTGTCAGATTTTTTTGTTAACACATAATTTTTTCTTTATTCTTAAAATACTGTTTCATGCATTTTGTAACTGTAGCATGGCAGCTGAGCTTGTAGTAAGAAGTAGTGAGACCTAAGGGGTGTTTGATCATCCCTCTCCTTTTTTCCTAAATCATGAAGTGAGGTACATTTTACCTGTTTTGATAAAATGCTGTATTGCTGACACCTGGTTTATTTTGTGGTTCAGCAAATAAAGTAAAACATTTGAGTCTTGTTTAAGAAAATGAGCTAATTACATTAAAAGTTCTTAAGTACTGAAGACTCATGAGCTGTGATCTGCAAATTAGTGATGGGTTTTAGTCTTTAGTGATAGATTGGAAGCTCTATAGAAAAATTATGTGACATGTTATTTTCAAATAGAGTGGTTAGTAAATTGTTCTTAAAAGTAAGTTGGATACATATGTGAGATGATCAGGACTGTCAGGGAAATGTTATAGAACATAATACTTGATGGTCTTTGGTTTTTTATGCATGTGCGGTTTAAAGGGACAAGAAGAACAAAACTACAGGTAATAAAGCTCAGCGAAACTCTTCCTAATGAGGAAAACAAGGGGAAAGGTAAGGCATTTGGTATGGCTGGCAAATGGTTGTGTTGCCAATACAGGGAACATATGAGCAACATATAAGGAGCCCTGCCAAGATGATCTTGAGGATGCTGGTGGATGAGAGGCTGGACATGATCTGAGAGCCCAGAAAGCCAGTTGTATCCTGAGCTGCATCCAAAGCAGCGTGGGCAGCAGGGGAGGGAGGGGATTCTGCCCCTCTGCTCTGCTCTGGTGAGACCCCACCTGGAACACTGCACCCAGCTCTGGGGTCCCAGCACAGGAAGGACAGGGACCTGTTGGAGTGAGTCCAGAGGAGGCCACCAGGTTGACTAGAGGATTTCCTCCTATGAGGAAAGGCTGAAAGAACTGGAATTTTTCAGCCTGGAAAAGAGAAGGTTTTAGGGGTACCCTAATTGTGGTCTTCCAGTACCTGAAGGGAGCCTACAAGAAAGTTAGAGAGGGACTTTTTGCAGGGGCATGTAGTGACAGAACAAGGGAGAATGCCTTCAAACTGAAAGAGGATGGGTTTGGGTTAGATGTTAAAATTCTTTTGCAGATGGTGAGGCACTGGACCAGGTTGTCCAGGGAAGCTGTGGATGCCCCATCCCTGGAAGTGTTTAAGGCCAGTTTGGATGGGGCTTGGAGCAACCTGGTCTAGTGAAAGGTGTCCCTGCCTGTACCAGGGATGTTGGATCTAGGTCATCTTTAAGGTCCCTTCCAACCCAGACCATTATATGATTGTTTGAATTAGGAAAGAAGTCTATGCCATGAAGAATTGGAAAGAAGAGGCGGGAGGAACAGAAAAAACTCAAAGCCTGATCGAAGTAGACATGAAACCTTCTTTGCTTTAGGTTACAGTGTTTCCCACAGTGCTCTACTTAGCCTTCCCATCATAAGCGTTTGTAGTTTCTGGAGACATGTTATCAGCCTGAGAAGCAGTTCTATATAACAAAAAAGTGGGAGAAAGAGTTGTCAAGGCAGTCTGTTTATGTTCAGAGTAAGAACAATGCTTTGAGAAAGCCCAGGATAGACTATTGCAACTACTTAAATGAATATGTTGTAGGATTTTAAGCTCCTCTTGCCCCTCTGTGTTGTGTTCAGAGACTTATGTATTTTTACAAGTTACTAGACCTCTTGTGGTGTTAAGGAAAGATAAATTATTTTTATGATATTGTGATGCCATTCAAAATGGTGATTTCGAAGGTAGTCTTTAAGTTTGAAAGTGTTCTTGTGCTCCTCTCTATGTGAATTGGCTGGGAGGAATCTAGGTGTGACTGCCTTGTATTAGGCATTGCTGCTTTCTTCAATGATGAGAAGAACCATTTGATTTTATATCCCTCCCTCTTCCAACTGCTTTCTAGTTGTGTTTTCATGACCTGAAAAGTGTGTATTTCCAGACCACTTAATGCAAGTCTTTTAAGTCTGAACTATTATGAGGCATGTAATTCACAAAGCATTACGACTAGAGCTAAAGCACTTGCTGCATGCAGACTTTTTGTGTCTCTCACTTCCAGCTCCTTGATTTCCTAGCCAGTATTGCCTACTTTCTGCACTGTTACCTATGATAAATCTTGCCTTCTCCCCATCCCACAGGGTGGGAAAAGCTTGCCATGTTTGCTTATTTGGGTAATGTTTAAAAGGATCAGGAGTGAGTTTAATAGTGCAAAAGGAGGTAAAGCTGAGTGTGTATTCCTTACACCAGAGCTATGTTTAAGGTGTACCTAAATAGTTAATTTCGGCTAAGCTTCTTTTAGCCTCTGCCAAGTGTTGTGGGGTTTTTTTTCTTATCTGCCTGGAACAGTGGCTCACAGAAAAAGCATTCTTCAAGCATGTTTACTTCTCTGTTCAACTGGTCTGTACTGCTCAGTTGTCTCCCAAGCCTTACGGGACATGTGTCTTATTCTCCTTGTGTGTTTTTCCCTTTTTATGCCACTCTTCCTAAATAATGGTAATCCAAAGTGCACAAAGGTTTATTTTCTGAGAAAAGGATATCTTAATTCTTTTATGGCTCAGCAGAAAAGTACCAGTTCTTTTGTTTAATTTCTTTTTAGGATTTTAGTGTTTTCTTGGTGTTTCCTACGCCTGTAAAACTCACTTGTGTGTGATGTACTTTTCCCCCAGCCCAATTCTCTTTTAGCTGGTGCTTGCCTGAGCAGTGTATTTCTGTTGTCTCATCCCGAAACAAACTCAGGAATGTGGTCGTGTCCTATTGAGTGAGAAACTTTGCCATTGATTTTACTAGATACAGGATGTAGCTTAGTACTGTTACTGTTATTTTCTTGCCCTGGAGCTGTTTGTAGCTTTCTCAGTTCATAAGTATTTTTCTGCTAATAGAATTCACATTCTGTTTGCCATTTTCCAGATTAACAGAGTTGTTAAATAAAATCATGTCTGGTGCCAGTTCCTTTGCCACACTACAGACCTCATGTGCTCCATTGCAATCTGTTTATTTTTAATGTATTTACAGTACTTTAGCAGGTCTTTGTGTTGTGATGGTTTTGATGGTCAAATTAAATTATATTAATGGAATGATAAGAGACATGTGAGATAGTATCAAATATTAAATTGGAAATCCAAATTAACTTGATCAGAAATCCTGCATGATTTCTGCATAGATCTGGGCATGTTTTGCAAGTGCTTACTAATCACTTGTTTCTGATGCCCTAGATGACTGAAACTGTTGTGCGTATAACTTCCACAACCTGGAATGTGAAAGCAAAAATAGAAAAACTTCTTTTTGCAGCAGGCTGGCTGAGGCTTTGGATCAAGTCTGAAACTTGCTGGGCCAGCTGTACTGTTCAATTCTTTGTTTTTACACCAGGGTAATGACTGTCCCCCTCTCTCAGCACTGCTGAAGCCATGCCTCAAGTATTGCATTCAGTTGTCTCTTCACTTTAAAAAGGACATCGAAGTGCTGGCATGTGTCCAGAGGAGGCAACAAGGCTTGCAAAAAAGTCCAGAAAATATGGAATGACTGAAGGAGCTGGGTTTGTTTAGTCTTGAGGAAGATCAGGGGGGACATCATCACTCTCTACAGCTACCCTAAAGGAGGTTGTAGTGAGATGGAGGTCAGTCTCTTTCAACGTGCCTGCAGTGAGAGGACAAGAGGAAATGGCCTGCTCCTGAGACAGGGAAGATTCAGATTAGATATTAGAAAAAAAATTTTTGGGTGGTCAGGAATTGGATTTGTTTGCCCAGGGGTGTAGTGGAGCCAGGTATCCAAGAGGCATCTGGATCTGGCACTGGGTGATACGGTTTAGTTGTTTAGAGATTACAGTGGTATTGCTGAGTGGACAGTTGGATTTGATGATCTTAAAGGTCTTTTCCAACCTTTATGATTCTGTGATCCTAAGTATCAGGCAAGTGGGCTTCATGAAAATTACTGACAACGGAGAGGTTAGGTGTCTGTTTCTACTCCAGACTCGAGAGGAAGGAGGAGTGCAGTGAAGAAAATGAAAAGCCTTTTGTAGGCCCAATTCCCTCTCTTTCCTCCTTTTTTTTCCCCATTTCTAAGTCAACAACATCTCTGTCTGCAACTTTAATCCTACTAGTTCTTTTCAGTCTGGTTACTTCTTTTTCCACTTTGCTCTAAGAAGGTCCTGCATGTTTGGCCATGTTGCGTACATGCTGTGTGGGGGGACAGAGTGTTTTTGGTTTTCTCAAGGGTTTACGGTGTGAATTTTTTGTTCAGTACTTGTAGCTGCAAGGGCAAAGAAATAGGTTCTACGTTGTAGGTGTCTTTAATGTTTGCTTTCACAGTCTGCTTTAGTAAACATGAGGAAAAGTAAACAAAAATGAATGTTCTTAGATTTGGTTCATTTTTTCTGGTGAAATGTTCACAGAAACAGCAGAAGTTCTTAGAATTTGACCTGTCAAACCAGGCAGTAGTCTACATGAAGAAATGAGTCTATTAAAGTAAGAAACAATTGGCATTTCTTCTTTATTAAGTATTATCAAATGGGATATATTTTCCTATCTTCAGTCTTGGAAACAACTGAACTGTGTAAATAGAATATCTTAAGGTTTGGACATGCTGTGTGGCATGTAGACTGTAGATCAGGTAGTTAATGTCAAGCAGATTTATTTAAAACTGAACAAACCCAGAACAATCATATGAAAGAGCATCTTACACTATCAGATGCATTTAAAAAGGACTATTGCTTATGATCTTCAAAATATAGAAATAAAATGCAGTACACAGATTGCAACCATTTGTACCACGAAAGAGGTGGCACAACATTTTAAGTTTCATTTGCATGCTTAAGTTGGGGTTTTTGAAAGGTAGAAACCTTGAAGTTTATCCAGTCCCCTGAAATTCAGTGGTACTCTTGCATATAATACTTTCAGTCTTTAGAAGGGTGAATCCTTTCAGTACTTTATGTAAGTTAGGAAGAAATTCTGAAGTAACTGGCATTTTCTTTCCAGAGAAGAAACCATTGATGGGCTAATTTTGTATTTGTGTTGTACATTAAAGAAATACAGTGATCCTCCCTCTGAGCACTGATGAACGAAAAACAATACCTAAATTGGCTGGAAGGTTGGGTTTTGGATGTTGAGCTGCTGGCAGGAATGCTAACTGCTGATAACTACCCATGAAATTAGTGTCTGCCAATGTATTGCTAAGAGGAGGAAATTAATTTAATTCTCAGGAAGAGCAGAATGACTAAATATTCTTCTCTGGAGCTAATTGTTGTTTTCACTGTTTGAATACTTCACATATTGGCTTCATATGTGTTTAAAATGTTTTCTAATGACTGGTATTTTCTTGAAAGGTGGTGTTTAATTTTTAGAAATTTCTAAGTATTGATAAAGTTCATGGCCTCATTTTGAGGCTGAAATGTATTTCAGCATCTCTGTATAGCTAATCTTTCACCATATGCTCTTTGTAAGACAAAAAAGATGCTGGGTTTTCTACAGTTTCTCAGGTAATTTTGTCTGGCTCAGATTACTGGGCTTTTAATATCATTATTATTCTGATTGCCCTTAGTTTCTGAGGACACCAAGTAGGGGGAAAAAACCTTTGCTTTTTTTACAAATGTGTGTCTATCCAAGGCAGTAATGGCTTGGGACACTAAGGACACTTTCACTGATGTTACCTCATAGCTTTGCTTGTAATCATAAATACAAATTAATCCTGAGGTATATAGTATTTGAACCACATGGTTTTTTCAGTGTTATTCTCTCCATTATGAATCCAGGTTATGTGCTGTCTTTGGTGTATCTATTAAACCCAGGACCAATTGCATTCATTTTCGTTAATTTCTAGCAAAACAGTTCAGTGTCATAAAATCAAATTATGCTTGGCTATCAGGATCAAAATATGAAAGGTGTTGGGGAAGATAATTGTTTCGACTTTTTCTTTTTTCCTAGAATCACTCAACAAATCATTCAAATTATTCAATGTGCTACATGTAAAATGCTGAAATAATTGACCTGGATTAAAAGAACCTGTGGGCTCAATAAAAATGTAGTAAGACTTTTCTATTGAAGGGGTAAAACATACTTTATTGGTGGGACTGTTAGGTATGTCCTGACTCACTTCACTCAAAGTGTGAAGCTGGAGAGATTGAGAGTTGATGCTTCAAGGGAATACTTCTGAAGAAACTTTCAGAACCCGGTGTTTGTTAGTTGAAGGTGAACCAAAAGCTTTTAGCACAATGCTGTCCTCTGGTGGAATAATATTGCACTAAAAGAGCGTTTTACACGGAGCAGAAAAGTTTTCATTAGATCTATGTTATGCAGTATATGTTGGTACTTGTGTAGCAGTAACAAAATAGAACAAAATTTGAGAATGCCTCCAAATCATCTGTGATGTAATGTAATTTGTAACTAAAATAGATATTTCTTACTCTTACCATTCCAAGCCAATGTTTTACTTAAGGTTAATCAGAAGTTCTCATTGAACAGCAAGTCATTTGGAGTTAACAGGATTTCATTTTATGATTCTTTTAAAAGTTGATAGTAACAGTTCTTTCAAGTCAGAAGTGTATTTAAATAGTTGTCACAGATTGTTCATACTTTTCTTTTGGTTTGTTCTGTGCTTTTGTTCCTTGCTTTCATGTGGTCCATAGTCTTTAGACTGTGGGGTATTTTTCTCAAAACCAGTAATTAATGTGGATACATCCTGTTTAATCTGACAGTCTTGGATCTGTAGCATACCTGCCATACTTGGAAATGTAAAGTAAATGCCGGGAAATGTTGGATAGACACATACTGAAAGATAGGCTGTGCTAAATAAAGTATGTTATCTTTGAGTGTTTGAGGTTTGTGCAGAATGAACTTTTGTAATTTCACTTGATGTAAAGATTAAAGTGTAAAAGATTCAAATCAAAAGCTTTCGTATAGTAGAAAGAATAAGGTGGGATGAAATTACTTGGTTATTTCACTTTCTAGATCACGTGTTGGGTAGGTAGTTGAAATTTTGGCAGCCAAGTAATAGGCTTGAAGAGGAATAGGAAGAACTGTCAGGCCTGACTTTGCTTAGACTTTTAAAAAGGGAAAAATCAGTAATACAATTTCTGGAAAATAAATCCTGCTAGATTCAGGGGAAGGTCTGGGGATTTAAGCATGTGTTTAATGCCTAAATTTTGATGTAATAATTTTCCCTTTTGCAGTTTTCATTCTCTGCTATAGAAAAGGATATAAGAGTAACCTGATACATCCCTTGCTGCCAGCCTGTTCCTCAAAGGGAAGGATGTGGTAGTTGTTGTAAAATACCAACTTTGAGAGATGCAGAAAGAATGCTGTCTCTAGAACATTGGTACTCTCTTGGTCTGACTTCACCAGCCATGGAGATGTGTTACGCTAATATTAGTTTTTCTGTTTGAATCAAATTATAGATGTTCTAATAATTGATCATAAGTAACAAAGTTCATCTGTTACTTGAAGACCTGGTAGATTCTTACTACAAATGTTTTAAAATTTTAAATACAGACATTTTTGTGATTTATGTTGATGGCTGAATTTCCCCACAGTTAATATCACATCATATATAGAGGTTACGGATTGCAGTAATATGGAGAAGTATTGATGTGAAGAAAACATGTAAATCAGAGCTTCTTAAAAATGTCTGTCTTCAAGTAGGAATGATGTAAATGTTTGAGAGAAAACATGACAGGAGTTTGTTGCAAAGAGTCTTACATCTGCATTAAATCAGTTGTTTTGATCTTAAATGAAAAGAATGGGGAAAATACTATTTTCTGGAGAAGCATGGGTTAGTACTTCATTTGGAAAGCTGTTAGTGTCTGACATAGATTCTAGGTTAAACTAGTTTGCTTATTTCAGTGTGACGTCTAACTTGCTAATCAGCTGTTTTCTAGAAAGTTTAGTAGGCAACAAAAAGACTTGCAGTGCTGCCAGTAGCTGCTAAGTGTTGTGTGTGCAGCATCAATTGTTGGGAAGATCTGTGTGCTGCATAGGTAGAATTTTGTGGGTCTCTGTGTGGGAGGAAAAAAGCAAACACACCAACTGAAGCAGTGAAATTCAGTTTACAGAGTTAGCAAGCAAGTGTTCTCAGAAGTTAGCCTGCTGTCAGCATCCACATCATCAGATTGTTAAAAATCCTTCAGAGTTTATGGATGAAACTTCAGGAAAAAGAAAGTTAAGTGAGAAAGGTGGTTTTTTTCATTTTTTCTTTTTTAAGCCAACCAAACCAACTTTGAAGATGCTAACATGGCCATCCTCAAAACATAGTTCGGCTATTAACAAAGATTCTGGAGATAATTTCTTCTAATACGCTGTTCCATGTAGAGGGATGATTGCAGAATAGATATGCAGTGAGGTGAATAAAAAACAGGTTCAGTATTCACATAAGCACTGTGATTAGACCTTAGAAGCTAATAGTGCTTCAGGCTGTCCTGATAGATGAAGAAACTAAAGGCAAAAGTGATAAAATAATTTTGCTCACTGTTCATCTAACTGCAGTGATGCAATTGTTGGAACAAGTAGAGGAGATTCAAAAGTTAATTGCTTATCAATGTGTTTCTGAATTACTTGTGGTAGAGCTTCTGTTTAGATGCTGTAGAGTGGAGTAGTAAAAAAAAAAAAAAAAAAGGCAAAAATATTCTGTAACTCACACCAGAACAACTAGGTTTAAAAAAATAGAGATATGGCTAATGTGACTCTTGTTCTGGCAGTTTGCTCTAAAAATGTCTGTGCTTTTACCAAACTGTGAAGAAGAAATCTTAACTGTTGCTGAAAGAGGATGTTGATCCAAATCCTGCCTTGGGTTGTCCACACTGGTTTCTTTCGTGAAGGCCCTTAATTTGCTGCTGCAGTTGAAAGATGTTTGTGTTAGCCTTCACAGATTACAAGACAATGTCACTTCTGCACTTAACTAGGCAACCCAGAGAGAACTGAAACCATACAGAGAAAAATTAAAACTTCTTGAAGCTATAAAGCCTTTCTCAGTCACACATGCAGTGTGGCTACTTTACATAGCAAAGCATGAGCTTAAGGGAGAAATAGAACGGAGAGAACTGATGCAGCCTAAATTAAAAAAACGTAGAAAAACATCCTAATTTCTACCGCACGTGAAATGTCAGGGATGGCTATGGTGTTATTCAGAATTAACATATTAGGAAGTGTTGAATTAAAGGCTGGAAAGCTAGTACATTTTTGCCAGTGGTTGATTTGGTTGTTGTTTTTCTTTCCTCTTGATCAGCCATTATACAATTTACCTTTTAAAAGTGGCACAATCCCTGACTGAATAGTTAAAATACCAGTCAATACTAAGGGGTAAAGGTGTCTGTAGGAAGGTGGAGCTGAAGAGCTTTTATAACTTAACCTGTTATTATTTCAGGTGCTTGAGTCTGCTTTACTTCAAGAATTCAAGATTCTGATTTTGGGAGAGCAGTGTCTTTTAAAGACACAAATGCATTATAAATCGAGTCTCATGTCAGCTGCACATGTCAGACATGGTTGGCTCTTTTTAGTTACTGAGAGTCAATAGCAACAAATCTTCCTCATAAAAAATAAGTGCATTTGTTGCTGTCTTAAAGCAATTTTATTTGTTTACAGGTGTCAGCTGTGATGCATGTTTAAAAGGAAATTTTCGAGGCCGCCGATACAAGTGTTTAATTTGCTACGATTACGATCTGTGTGCAACTTGTTATGAAAGTGGTGCAACGACAACAAGGCATACAACTGACCATCCAATGCAGTGCATACTAACAAGAGTAGATTTTGGTAAGTGATAATTTCAAACTCCAGTAATTTGTTGCTATATTTTTGTGTTTCTACTTATTAATCACTTCTCCGATTAGTGCGCTAAAAGTAAGGGCCGAGTTCTTGTGTTCTAATAAGCAGGCATGTTTTCTTCTCTAGAAGAACTGAATTTTTTTTTTTTTTTTTTTTTTAAACTGCTGCACATGTATTTCTGATTTTTTTTATTTTGGTCTGATAACAGCAAATTATCAGACTAATAAATATACTTAGTAACAGTGACTACTGTTAAAAGTGCCACGTTCTACAGGCAGAAAAAAAATCCTAGTGACATTTTGTAGGAAGGTTGTTCGTTGGTGGCTTATGTGAAACTGCAAGTACAAGAATGGTGGTGATGGACTGCATTGAGAGATTAGTAGTAAGGCCTAGCATGTAGTCTTTTTAGAATTCCTTTGTAGATGTACTAGTCTCAGAATTATTTCTAACTGTAAAGTCTTGTCAATATTTAGAATAAATAATTGTTCTTGTGTCCTATCCAGTTTGATGTTTCTGTTGCATCATACTTGAAACAGGTTGTAACTTGTGAGAAATGATTTTGTGACAATCCACTGCTCTACGATGTTGCTGATCCTGGACATGTATTTTCTTTTGATGTCAAACACATGGGACTAGCATTTCAGTATTTTTTCCTAGTGATTGCACCTGTAATCTTCATTTTTTAAATCTTTTAAATATGATGATTTCTCAAAAGATGAAGTCCTAACTTCTCTACCTTTTTGATTATAATAGAAGTAAAATTTATACTTTATTAGTTTAAAGTTTAGAGAATAGCTGTATACAGAAACATGCAGTTTCTTAAAACAACCTTTATATGAAATTGTCTTCAATTTTCTTTTAATTCTCAGGGCTCCTCTTGCCCTGAGACTGCCTGATCATGACTTCAGAAATCCAGGCCATGGGAGTCCATGATTTGAAAGGAAATAATTCAGTGCATTATGAAAAATACATGCCCCTGTTTTAATTTACGTGTTTCTTGTCAGGCTTTTGTTTTTTCCTCTGTGTACAGTATTGGGGATTGAGGTCACTGTTTGAAATGCACAGTTGAAACTTCTTAGCCTGTTATCAGCAGTTATTTTTTGATATTAAACATGGGATAAAAGGACAGCATTGCTGTAAGTACTAAATACTAATCACAGGGGTAAGAAGACTGAAACATAGTAATATTATGAGTCAAAGATTTTGGTGTACTGCAGTGAGAACTTGTTCTAAACTATACTTCTTTTTCAATGCCTATAATGAGAAACTAGGAGTGACTACAAATTTTGTTTTGTTTCTTGCAACTTGGGTACTTCTCTTCTGAAAGTCTTTGATACATATACCTTTGGCTTAATGCCTTTTATGTATGTATTTTGTAGAGACAGAGAGAGGTTATTTTCTACTATTTTAAGTATGCCTGAAGAATACAGATAGGTGGAAGAAGGTTCACAGTGAAGTGTTGAGATGGGTAATAGGATTTGAAGGACAACTTCTGTATTGCTTAGTGTTTATGCTGTTTATTCTCTAAATGGGAATAAAAAAACAAGGTCTATAAATTTAATATGGCTTGCTATCCAAGCATTGCTCCCACAGAGCTAGTATCAGGAAACAAAATACTGCAGCTCAGCTCTACAGTAAGACTCCTGTTTTGATAACTGTGCAGAACAAGAATGTCACCAAATTATGAGCTGCAGCAAAGTCTGATGGCACTTAGTTACTACCGACCTTGTAAGCTTATAGAGTGGAGAATGAAATGGGAAAATTGAAAAATAACATATTCCTTAGAGTTCAGGAAGATCTGTGGCATCATTCCTAAAATGTTTTGATTTTAAAGTTCCCTGTAGAATACACGTAAAGGCACATACCTTACAATATTGTACAGATGGTTAAAGAAATTGGTGACTTTTCAAAGGGCCTTGTGTGGCCAAGAAGATCATGTGACTTTGAGGAACATGCAAAAAATTAGGAGCTAAGAAATGTTAAGTTTAATTAGAAAATCAGTAATGGTAGAAGTAGTCTAAAATTACCTGATTCAGGGTTATTAGGATAGTTTTATTACTGGATATTAAAAATCACTAAGGTTAGATATTAATGGCTGGGAAGAAAATAATCTCAGGGCAACTAAGTGGTATTGTTGTGGTTTATCAGCAGCCATCAGCCAAGCCCCACACAGCTACTTACTCCCCACCAGCGGAATCAGGGAGAGAATTGGAAGGGTAAAAGCTGAAAATTCCTGGCTTGAGACAAAGGCAGTTTAATAGGGAAAGCAAAAACTGTGCACACAAGCAAAGCAGAACAAGGAATTCATTCAGTGCTTCCCACGGGCAGGCAGGTGGTCAGACATCTCTGGAGAGCAGGGCCCCATCATGCCTAATGGTGACTTGCGAAGACAAACAACAAGAATCCAAATGTCCCCCGTTCCTCCTTCTTCCCCCCTTCATATACTTTATATCCGGAGTGTGGTGTCATATGGTCCAGAATGTCCCTTTGGTCAGTTGGGGTGACCTGTCCTGGCTGTGTCTCCTCCCAGTCTCCCATGCACCCCAACTTCCTCGCCATTGTAGGAGTAGCAGCGCAAAAAGCAGAAAAGGTCTTGGCTCTGCATAAGCCCTGCTCAGCAATAACAAAAACATCTTGATATTATCAGCCCTGTGTTCAACACAAATCCAGAAGATAGTAGCCCTGTACTTCACACTGTGAAGAAAGTTAACTCTATCCCAGCTGAAACCAGCACAAGCACAGAGCTGATGAAGTCTTCAGTTGCTCCCTGGTGATGTGGGAAGTCAAATGAAAGGAGAGTGTTTGTAATGTATGGCATTACAATGAGTGGGGATTTTCTTAAGTAAGGAAGATGTCACTAGAAAAACAAACTGGAAGGCTGTTAGTGTAGCTAGGTGTGTGAATTGTATTGTACTTGGCTGTTGACAAACTTCAGTACTGTTATCTGTAGGCAGGTTTGTTTCAAAGATAGGAAAATATTTTAAAAGCAGTAAACTTACAGTTTTTCTTATGATATGGAGGAAAGCGGACAGGTAGTGAAAGATGAGTATTTTATCAAGGAAAAGGAAACAGAGTGGGTAATCCTTCTCTTACAAAACTGATGCAAGCACTTCAGAGGAAGTCATTGTCATTTTTCTGATTTTAAAAGTGCACATGGGGATCAGCGAGTCATTTGCCCAAAATCTGTCTGCTACTGGTGAAAAGGAGCCTGTACTATTGAATCCCACCACCACTCTGGCCATCACTGTCTAGGTGGGGGTATCTGTGGAGTTCACTTAAGTACTCTGCCTGAAGCTGCGACCAGATTGTTTGTGGTGGATAGCTGACCACATGGATGATCCTTTCAGTATAGAAAAAGTCATATATTGTTTACCACTGTGAAAGTTAGGATCCGTTTTTAGAGTTCCTAGGTACTGTAATAATGTTGCAGAGTATACTGCAAGAAGATGGGACTTTTTCAGGTACTCTGAAGGAGCTTTTGTTGTCATCTTGACACATTTTAATTTTTTTTCCTTGTAAGTCAGACTAGTAAAGGAGCCAGTATGAGAACACTGAAGACAAGTTAAAAGCTCTAGTGTTTTCTGGTTGTGCATGTTCACTCTTGCAGCATCTGGTTGCCATATTTATCTTTCAGGAGTCAGCATATGACCCAGTACTAATTTTGAAGCAAGATGGGATCCAGAACAATGGCAGTGCTGTTGTTCCTCAGGCCCCACAAGAGATACTGGAAAAAATGCTTCAACACACACCAAGAGTGATATGCTTCTGTAAGAGGGACAGAGCTTAATATAAAGTATGAAGTCTCATATGTAATGAGAAGTGGCCTTTAAAGCACAAATCCAATTAGTTTATTTCAGAGGGGTGAAAGAGTAGAATTGTAATAGGCCTGTAAAGAACAGGAATGTGCTTACCAGGCAGCCACTGTACTTTTGTGCTCTTTGTAGATCAATTTGTCAGGACAATGGAGAAGTTCACCGCGAATTTCCTAGTTTTCTTTTTCCTAAAAAAGCATTTTAAACTGTTAGGATGCTTCAGGGTCTAAGCATGTGGGTTGCCCATTACCACATCATTTTAAAGTGCCTATACTGACAAAAGAAAGTAATACAAATTGTTCATACGGTTCTCTGCCAAAATCATATTATGTTACTTTCATTGAAGTACAGAACCTACCTTGGTTCAGAAGTGCCTTCACTTGTCAGCTAAGATGCTTGTGTGACAGAAGATCCTGCCACTTTTTGTGCCCAATTCCTAAGCAGAGGGAGCTGATTAAATAATGGATACCTTAATAATACGTGGTGTGAGATTGTCTGGATTCACCAGAATTCAGCTTGTGGGTTTTTGGTTTGTTTGGGGTTTTTTTCACACACTAGAACAAGATGTGTTTGCTAAATGTGTATCATGCTAAGTCTGAGCATCGTAGTTTGTTTGGAACAGGGCTCTGGAGCAGCTTTGAGAGTAATATGTATGGCTGCTTGATAAGTAATACAAGAACATACATACTTTGTTTTGTTAAGTGGTGTGTTGCCGCCATTTGATTTCTTTAAGCATTAAAAAAATAAATAAATAAATACACTACAAGTTGTGTCATACCAACATTTTTGTCTATATGTATATATCACATTGAATATACATTACTTATATAAAGAAAAGTGAAACTGAAATTCCTTACTGCTGTGTACCCTTGTAAAGAATTATATCTTAACAAAAAGTACAGGCTGTTAGAAAATGTAATCCTGAATTAGATCTCTCTTTGACAGATTGATTTTTATCTAAGGAATTCTGTGATACTTCTGTTTTCTCACTAACCTCCTACCAATTTTAAGAGTGTGCTAGGTAGATTTAAGTATACATTTAACTTTTGTAGCTATAGATGGATAAAAAAGCAAAATTGCTGATATTTTTGGTTGCATTTTCACATTTAATTCAGGTTGTTTCTTGGTGTTTTTTCCCCACCAAGGAAAAGCTATAATGTCTAAATACTGTTGTGCTTGAAAACTGTCTTCATAAACTACTGTTGGGTCCTCATCAGACAGTGTTCTGATCTTTCCACTCCTTTGTATTCTTCCCCTAATTGATAAGGCATATGGGTCACGAATCTTATCCTAGAGGGATGCAATTGAATCTGGTTTTACTTTTTGGCTCAATAGCCTTGTCTTCCTAGACATCTTGAACAGAGGGCTTTAGAGTTCCAGAGGAGTTTGAAGAATTATGGACTCCTCCTTTTGTCTTTGAAATGAACCAAAATTTTAATACCTGAGAGATTTCTTTGTGGTCAGAAGAGGTAGTTCTTCGGTCATGGGCACATTGCATTCTAAACTGATAGATTTGTAAATGAAAACAGTAGCACAATTGTAGGTTCCTTCATTTCTGCAGCCATGAAGGCACAGTGTTTTCATTTCTTCCCATGTTACCTCTAATTCTTAAATAAATTCATTAACAAACGACCCCTTGGTCGTCAAGAACATGACTGTTCATAAATTTTAGGATTTTTTATGTCCTTGTAGACATTAAAAAAAACAGATAAAAACATAAAGCAGATAGAGAAATACCCATTCAGTACCTTCAGTGCTCAAAACAGACACAAAGATTCATAAGACCACTTAATTACCAACCTTTTTTTTTTTTTTAAACTTAAATATTCCTTTTAATTAAAACCTATCTGGTGATCTATGTTTCACATTAGAAAACAGATTTTGATTGTAGTAGGTGCAGAGAGATTAAAGTTGAAGAGGAAAAAATAAGGGAGGTATAAATTTACAAAGGAAAAATATCTGGATTTGCCAGATATGTATGTAACTTCTACACATTTTTTAATATTTCTTTTCCCAGGGGAAAGCATATTTGTTTGGCATTCTCATGTACGTTTGATGTATATCACAAGAAAGATGTGGAAGGAGGTTTGAGTGGGAGAACATGCCAGAGGTATAATCAAAAGACTGCAAAGACCTCCGACTTTTATTATATTAGTGAATAAATGTTTTGTTTTGTATTCTTTGAAAACAAGGAACAACAGAGGATTTGACAGCCTTGTCAAACCTCCCCCCTTTGTGATAGAACTATGTGTGCTGCTAAAATTCTTGACATCTCGATTGAGCTAACAGTGTATCTAAGGAGAAGATACTTCTATGTGCATGCTTATGTATTTCCAGCTCTCTTCAGATGAGTTGTGGCCTTGTGCCCTTTGCCCAGCTGTGAGGTTGGAGTTGGTACTGTTGCCTTACTTGAAAATATGTTCATTCATTCTCAGTGAGTTTTATAGGTAGAGGTTTTTAGGCAATATGATATTTAAGAGGGGGGTTGGTTGGTTTGTTTGTTTGTTTTTATATTGATGTGAGTGAGAAGCTTATTCATGTTTCCTGTAGAATACAAAATACCTGCAGAGGATGAGAGAGAATAACGTTCTGTCCTTGCATAGTTTGAAATTTTCATCTTAAGTGTGGGGAACTTCTATGTTAGCAACTAAAAGGTACCTACTTTTCATCAATGATGCAGAAGTGCTCACATTCAACACACGTAAAAGTTGCAGCTGGTGTGTAACAGATATCCAAATTCCTTTTGCACTATCAAACTTTTATGTTATATATTTGAGACACTTCCAAACCTATTTACTGCAAAGCAGTGGTTCAGCTATGGTATAAATACTGACATTTGGTGTCACTGAGGACTTCTGAAATTTGATCTAAATTTAAGGTCTTTTCAAGAGTTCAGCTTCTGAAATTTCATCTTATGGTTGAAGAATACCATAGTTGACCCTGTATGTTGGATAAGAACAGTGGTGGAAAAGTGGAAGTTTGGCAGTGTCAGCAGCATCATGATGGAAGTCTTTTTTCCTAGTAAATACTAGAAAACTTAAGTTATATGTGCTAGTGAAAATGAAGTATAGTCTCTGATTTTTTTATCAGTAACTGAACCACTCCTGAATATAGTTATTTCAATGAAAAAGCAGATTAATTTAAGTAGGGATTATAATGAAGTACATTTGTAAACAGAGGTTGATGTCAACAAAATTAATAATGATACTTTCTTTGAAGTAACCTCTGTTTAATCTCTTTCTGTTTCAGACTTGTACTATGGTGGAGAAGCTTTCTCTGTAGAGCAGCCACAGTCTTTCACTTGTCCTTATTGTGGGAAAATGGGTTATACGGAAACATCTCTTCAAGAACATGTTACTTCTGAGCATGCAGAAACATCAACAGAAGTGGTAAGGAGCCTCAGAGCTTGCTTTCATGGTGGAAATATATTTTAAATAGTCTCATTTCTGAAAAATTGTCTTCCTGTTCTTTCCTGAAGCATGTGTTCATTTAAGTGCTAAATACCTATGTTTGAGAATGACATCAAAATTCTTCTGTGATTTATGGGTATCATAATATAATGAGCTTGGTTCCTTCTTCAAGAGTTTCTGCTTGTTGTCGTGCTATAAGGGCCGCCTAAACATAGGAGATTGTTATATTGTAAGACAAAATTTAGAAAGTTCTCATTGTTATTCTGTCTAGCTGTGTCTCCCTTTTCACAGTTAGTATGTAATTGTTCTGCAAGCATACAGCTGTGCTGGTTTTCTGTAAGAGAGAGGAAGACATGCAGGTAGTTTGTTGTGTTTTCTAATAGCATTTTTAATGAACCTCTTATTTTTTATGCAGTGGGATTTTAAAATTGTTTTAAAACTATTCCTGTCAAAGCAGGGGGTTTCCCCCAATCCATAACCAGTAGGACACTAAATGGGGTTTTAAATGCACTTCTTAAACAAGTTTCAACATAAATACTTCAACTGGAGATGTTAACTCCTGATATCTTGATTGACCTTGGGAGGAGAAGAAACTGGGTTCGCAGAATGACATGGAGGGTGCTATTCTCTGGTTAACTGTTTTACCATAGACCCCTGAGGAAGAAAGTGATACTTGAAGTGGATTACTCATCACTAATATATTGCGAAGAAATCAGTTATAAATAGGTTCTCTCTATTCTAATTCTCTAGTTTTCTTTTCTTCCGCAGAAATTTTGAAAGTTAATGAATGACTCTTCAAACCTAGTAAGGAGCTTGGGTGAAGAGGTGATATGGAAAGGTGTTAAGATCTTTCTTAAAAACACAGGAAGTGAAAAGGTTTACTTTACAATCAGTTGCACTGTGGTAGAATTATTTAACTCTGTGACACACTGCAACTTTTACAGTCTCTCTGAGTTTTTCTTAAACTTTGCAACTTTTACACACAGCGTCAACCACTGAAAGTTCTGCATTTGGATGACTTTATTTTTTTGGGGGGCTTTGTATTGCAATTCTGATTTGGACCACTTGATGTCAGCGATATGTTCCTGACGCGGAGTGTCCATAGATCCTGGGTTTTTAAAGCTTGTTTGCAGTTGTGACTTCCAGAACTCTGCACATAAAGCCTAAATTTGTGATTCTTGACACCTGCTACTCTGGTGAATCCTGAAAGAGTTAAATGTGTAAAAAAAAATCCCACAAAATTTTCCTTTTTATGCATCAGTCTGCAACACTGCTGTATCATTGTTCCAAACAATGATAAAAGGCAATATTTTTTGAATATGATTGTTACTGTTTGTGCTAAGTTTTGAATCTGGCTTTTGTGATAAATGCTTAGTATGCATGCACATAAAATTGTTTGGGTACTGTACCCTTACTGAGATAGTGAAGGGAAAATACTATGGATTCTAAATGTTCGTAGTTACAGGCTTCCAACAATTATTTATGTTTACTGAGCTTGTAGTCATTGGAGTATCTCCTTCCAAAGATGTATTTTGTTTTAGACATGTATTTTTAGGGATGTAAGGGAACTTACATTCCCAGTTTTTCAAGGAATAAGCCAAAAAAATTTTTCGTCTGTTAAATTTTGCCATTTTTATATTCAGAGTGATGCAGATAAGAAGTTTACTTTCTTCTGATTTTTCTCACTTATAGGCACTGGTAAGTACAACAATGTTACATATCTGCAGGCAGCAATCACAGACTGAATGAGGTTGAAAGGGATCTCTGGAGGTTATCTTGAGCAGGGTCACATACAGCTGGTTGCTCAGGACCATGTCCAGACAGTTCTTTAATAGTGACTCCACTAATAGTGACTCCACAGTTAATTCTCTAGTTAACTTGTGCCAGTGCTTGGTGATCCTCACAGTGAAAAATGTTTCAGTGTTTCCTAATGTTTGAGGAAGCTCCTATGTTTGAATTTGTGCCCATGGTCTCTCATCCTGTTGCTGCATGGCTCCATCATCCTTTCAAGTTCCCTTTAGGTATTCATGGACATTCATAAGATACATCCCCCATTAGCCTGCCGTTCTCCAGGCTGAAGAGTTCCATCTTTGTCAGCCTTTCCTCCATTCCTGAAATCATCTTTGTGTCCTCTTACTGAGCTCTTTTCAGTGCGTGCATGTCTCTCATACATGCGGAGCTGGGAACTGGGCATTGGTGCTGGATAAAGGCGAAGGGTCACAACCCTTGACCTGCTGGCAGCTCTCTTCAGTGGAGCCCAGAACACCACTGGCTTTCTTTGCCACAAGAGCACACTGCTGTCTTGTGGCCCACCTGGACCCCAGGTCCTTTGCTGCAAAGCTGTGTTCCATATGACTGGCCTCCAGTGTGTGCTGGTTCCTGGGGTTGTGCCTGCCCAGGTGCAGGACTTTGTACTTCCCCTTCATAAGGTTCCTGTTGTCCCATTTCCTCAGTTTTTTAAGGTCTCTCCAAAGGGCCACACAGCTCCCTGGTGTATCAGCCACTCCTCATAGTTTTGTGTAATCAGCAGAATTCCCACTAATCACCACCGTCTGAGCCCAGCTGTTGAGACACACTCTCTACTTATCCAGCCTGAGCATCAACAACTTCTCTTTGAGAATCCTGTGAGAGGCAGTGTCAGTGGTCTTACTTGAGGTCCAGGTAGGAAATTTCCCCTACTCTTCATTCATCTACCAGGCCAGACACTTCAGCATTGAAGTTTATCAAGCATGCCTTCCCCTTTGTGAAGCCAGTGCTGACTACTATTGATTATTTTCTTGTCTTTTCATGTGCCTGAAAGTGGTTAACAATAGCTTCCTCACTTTCCCAGGGATCAAAGCAAGATGACCAGCCTGTAGTTCCCTAGGTCCTCCTCTTACTTGCCTGTCTTTAAGATGGGAGTGAAATTTGCTTTACTCCAGTCCTCAGGCATCTCACGCAGTCACCATTATTGTACAAAGATTGAGAGGAGGGAGCCTCACAATGGCATCTGCCAGCTCCCTCAGCACCTCTTGGTGCATCACACCATCACAGCCTGTGGATTTAAGTATTCCACTTCACATAAGTATTCTGCAGAGTAATCCTCTTCCAGCAGGGGAATGTCTTCACTGCTCCAGACTTTCTCCCTGCTCTGTGGGGCCTGGAGTGGCAAAAGACCAGTCTTGCCAGTAAAGACTAGCTAAGGAGGCATTTGGTACTTCAGCTTCTTCTGTGTCCTGTGTAAGTAGGCCTCACATCTTTTGAGCAATGGGCTTGCATTTTCCCTGGTTATCTTTTCATTTTCTATGCACTTCTAGAAGCCCTTCTTGTTACCTTGGACACTAGTTGCCTGACACAGTTCCATTTAGGCTTTAGCTTTGCTTACATTGCCCTGTGATGCTCAGATAATGCTTATGTATCCCTCCAGGGCTACCCTAGGAGGGTAACCTCTGTATGGGGGGGTTTTTTGTGTTTGAGTTTGTCCGAAAGTGTCTTGATCATTTATGTAGGCCTCCTGGCATTTTTGCGTGACTTCATGTTCATTGGGATGGAGAACTCTTGAGTTTGGAGGGGAGTGGTCTTTCAATATTAATAGGCTTTCTCGGGGCCCCTTTACTCTCCAGGTTCTTACACCATGGGACTCCTCCAAGCAGTTATTTTGAGGCCAGAGTATGCTTTGCTGAGGTCCAGGGTCTTGAGCTTGTTTTTCATCTTCTTCCCTGCCCTCAGGATCTCGAACTGCACCATGTCAAGGTCACTGCAGCCAAGGCTTTCTTTGACCTTCACATCCTGACTGATACCCTCCTTGTTGGTAATTATGAAGTCCCATCTAGCACCTTTCCTTGTGTATTCCTTTATCACTTGGAGAAACCCCGAGTGCACTCCAGGAGCCTCCTGGATTGCAGTCACACTCTGTTGTCCTTCCAACAGATTCTGGGGTGGTTGAAGACCTCCATGAGGATCAGGTCCTGCAAGTGTGAGGCAGCTGCTTTGTGTCTCTAGAGGGCCTGATCTGTTTCTTCCTCCTGGTCAGGTGGCCTGTAGTAGACAACCCCTACAACATCACCTTTGCCTGTTCTCTTTTTAATTCCAACTTGTAAGGTCTCCATCAGGTCATCTTCCATCCAGACAGCACTTTTAATGCACCCCAGCTGCTCTCTCACTTAAAGAGCAAGCCACCCTTCCTGTTGAAAGAGCCCCCTTCCTCTTCTAAAGAACCAGTATTTCTTCACCCATATAATGTCCAGGGACAGTGGTTAGAGTTGTAAGGCAGAGGAGTCTGGGAATCAGTATGATGATTGTTTTTGTTGGTGTTGGGGGTTCAGGTTAGTTGAACTGGCCCAGATGAAATTTAGTGTTCAATTAGAAGTCTTGCTAGCATTGTAAATGAAAAAATATTTAGGAGACTTCATCAAATACCATCTCTTCAGTCTTGTTTCAGAACAAAGATTCAAATTTTCTGCTATTATATTGCACTGCAAAAGCTTTCTCACTTTTGGGAAGACAGTAACTAGGCCTCTTGGTACATTAATTGTAAGCACTAGGTTGTTGATACTTAGAGGATAAAACTGGGAAGAGCTTTTTCTGCAGTAATGAAATTTACAATCTGAGACAGTCTCAGTGTCCCTGTTCGTCCCAGTGACTCTTGTTGAGGTTACAGAAGTACTGTCACTTAAGGTGGTTACTTTGTATGTAAATAGGGAAGTAGTGATAATACATGCACAGTTCTGGAAACTGGCAGGTGTTGTATGAGTGGGATTGACTTAGGCCTTTAGAGTCATCGTTCAGGGTTGCATGGTGGTTTCCTAATACAAATGCTCATAAATTTAAGAGAAAATTCTGACAACATTTGCCTTTCATCTGCACCAATTGTTCATGCATGTTATAATTAATAATGATTTTTAGCTGTGTCATGCTTAATAAGTGATCCAGCAGTCTTTGTTGTTTGTGATTCTGTCAGAGCTTATGCTTAACTAAATTGCTGTTCATGTATAACAGTGCTGGAATAACTTTCCTTAGTCAATAGTTCTTGAAAGTTTAGTTGATACTTTGAATTTGGGTTGGGGTACTTCAGTTCCTTCTTGCTCACTATTCATTATAACCTTTTCTTAGCTGGTATTTTTCTGAGGATTGAGTATATTCACAAATATGGGCAGTTCATTACACCTTTGTCATGTTAACAAAGAATTTTCTGATGCTTTCCTGCTTTCCAGGAGTGGGTTGTTCTTCCTACATTGGGTTTCTGCTTCCTCAGAGTAGCTTAAATAAAAAAAAAATTGCTTTTAAAGTGTTGTGTACTCTTCTGTTAGAAGATTAAGCAGCTGTAATGAAGTTTAGGGAATTCAGAACCATCTGTCCAATACACATCCATTCCTATATCCCTACAGGATAGCTATATGATATGTTGGCATAGCTGAGTATTTGTTATATTATGCTGTAATAAGATGTACCCTGTAGTGCACTTGTTTGGCTTCTGTAGAGGTGAAAAATCTGTGGAGAGAAATGCTGAACATTAAAAATACAAGGGAAGGAGTTGTAGCAAAAAGCTTTTAAAATGCCTGGTTTTCTTTTCAGAACTGATCACTAAAATTAAAGTGGAATTAGATGCAGCAGCTCCTGTCAAAAGCAGCTGAGATTTTATAGTAAACTTCAAGACCTTGTTCTCACCTCCATGGGAGTCTAACAGATGTGTGTTTATACAAGTGTTTCATGCTTTAAATAAAGCATATACAAGTGTTCTTAATGCTTGTGGTCTTTTGACATCTACATTCATCAGCTTAAGTATACACATGAAAAATGAAATAAAAATGGAAGATGCCATTTGTAGAGTCATTGAAAGAACAAGTCATAATTATGGCAATAGTAGTGGTAATGTTTGCCTGCTTAGTTAACTGTATTTTGGTTTAAAAAACAACCAAAAACCATGAAGCGGTGGGGGGGGGGCGGGGGGGAAGGGAACCAAGCAAAATCAAAGAGAGACCTCAGTACCTTCTCTCAAAATACTGTTGTGGAGGGGTATGGAGATTACGCCTTCTCTGCCAAGTCTGCACTTCCTGGGTGGTGTGGTCTCAGCTTGATACTTAGCAAATAGGGGCAGTTTCATTCTGATTCCTTTGCTGCGATGAATGTCAAGGAGGCAAATAACATTCCTGTATGATTAGACTTGACTGACTGGGGCAGAACTGGCATGCAAATACTAATTTTCAAGACATTGCAAATTGAATTTGAGAATCCTAGCTCTGGTTTTCATAGTATTCTGAAATTCATAAAGTAAAAGGTGGCCAAATTAATGTCTGCACTTCAGTAATTTTTCTGAGTTTTTTGAGTATGTTGATATTCAGGTGTTTGTGAATGCCAAAATGTGATTTTAGAGCATAAGAGCCAGTGTCTAATGACTGATTCGATACAAGTTCTATTTCTTGTAATATTTATAAAGTTGGGTTTTTTCCTTGCTTTGTCATTTCAGATTTGTCCAATATGTGCAGCATTACCTGGAGGGGATCCGAATCACGTAACAGATGACTTTGCAGCTCATCTTACACTGGAACACAGAGCTCCTAGAGATTTAATA
This sequence comes from Coloeus monedula, assembly GCF_965178545.1. Lineage (NCBI taxonomy): Eukaryota > Metazoa > Chordata > Aves > Passeriformes > Corvidae > Coloeus > Coloeus monedula. Next base: position 52,436,402 of record NC_138822.1, read on the forward strand.
TCCTTTCCAATTTGAAGCAAAGGGGCTAGACTGTTTCACCTAGTAGTCATGGTGACTTGGTTTGATTTTTATAGTCAAAGGATCATATTCTGGATTTCCTGGAACTTAGGTTGCTGAAGTTATGTATGTCAAAAATAAGAAGGTTCATCTGCTAGTTTAAAAAAGTGTGGTTATCAGACTGTGCACAGACTTGTAGGTATACTTTGTTGCAGTGGGGATACTGCAACATGCATATACCAAACCAGGAGTCCCGTGGAAAGGAAATATATATGGACAGACAGATTCTTGATAGCTGTTTCAGAGATGTTTATTTCTCCAGCCGCATGGCCGGGGCTCTGCCCAGGAACTGTTCCAGTCACGGGACCGAGGGTCCTTCTGCCCGCGCAGGGAACACAAACCAACCCATGGGAACGAGGCTGAGCAGGGGCAGGGAAACCCCGTGTCTGTGCCCTCAGGGCCCCTCTGCCAGGGCTACATGGCAGGGGAGGGACCCCAACACCTCACCCGTTTTATTTTAATAAAAGGAGAATGAAAACAACTGGATAAGCATAACAAGAACAGTTTCAAAACAAAACAAGCCACCCTCCTGTGTCTTTAAATGTCCAAACAGATTCTGTGGAACATCTTAGGGCTGACAGAAAGGAGACAGAACTCTCTGAGCATGCTTTGTGGGGAAACTGAGGCAGGAGAGGGTTTAACTTCTTCCCTCCCCCTTTTCATCCCCCACTCGGCATTGGAAAGGGATTTTTGGGGAAACAATTGGCAAAGGTATGGTTTTGTGAGGGAAACCATGGACGAAAAAACGGATTAGGAATACACTGGGGGTAATAGGACATAGGGTAAAAGGGAAAGGTGGGATTAGGAAAGGGAGACTGTAGGGGGGGATTTACAATGGAGATATTGTCTAACATGACTACGATTTTTTGCATATATACTGCCTTTTACAGGAACACCATCAGGCCCAGTGACCTGCGATGCTTGTAACCCTTTTCTCCCTAGCACAATTTTGAATTCCACCACCTCTCCATCTCCCAAGCTTGGGATGCATTTTTCAGGGTTATTCTTTTTAATAGCAGTTGTATGCACGAATATGTCTTGCTGGTTGTCACACCTTGTTATAAAACCATAATTTTGCTTAACATTATACCATTTTACTGTCCCTAAGATCTTAGTTACTATGATCTTTTCCTTTTTCCGAGTGGCTGCTGTTTTCTGTCTCGCTGCGTCTTTGCTCTCTCTTTCGGTCGCTCCCGTGTTGGAATTGTCGGGGCTGCTGGTGCCTGCGCGCTCTTCCCGGGGTCACGTTCGGGGCTGCGTGGGCCGGGCCGCGCCGCTCAGTTCTCCGTGCGTCGCCTCCTCTGGTCGCAGCTTCGCTGCCGCTGCCAGGCGCTGCACCCACGTCTCGGCCGGGCCCCCGAGCGATGACCCCCCCCGTGCCCTGCTCCAGCGCGCGTCTCGGCTGGGCGCGGCTCCGCTCCACCGCCATCGCCGCCAGCCGCTGCCCACGCACCGCCCCTCTCAGTCGGGTGTTCACGGGGCTTGCCCCACCACGCTCTGCGCGGGGCCATGAGGGCACCACCGGGTCCCGCCGCTCCCGCCGCGCCTCGCTCCGCCACCGACACTGCGGCTCGCTTGGCTCCGCCCGCACGCGGGAACTGCCTCGCTGCTGCTCGCAGAGCGCTCGGTGCACGTGGCCTGGGCCGCACGGTCCCTGAGCCAGGCTTCCCTTCGCCAAGACACAGCTGACATTGCTCAACAGTCTCGGTAACTAAATAATATTCACGAAAATATTCTTCCATTGGCATATATTTTGACTCCAGTATTAACTGTGTCCAAACAGTTTTCCAAAAGCCCTTGGTAATAATTAAATCCCAAGAAACATAGAAAATGTTCTTAAACAACCATGCCAGGAAGTGTTTCAGTTCTTTTTGAGCTTGAATCACGCTAAAATTTACAAATCGTTGTTCAAGAATCATTTTAAGTTTAAGATAAATGTCCATATGCGGCTCTGAAAGCCAAGAGTCTTCCCACGGTTCCTCTATAGTTTAGATATGGAATAGCAAAACAAAACCAAGAAGAGGAATCCAAAGTTCCCAGGGTTTACTCACACAAATCAGTCGCTTAGGGATCGGGGATCGTTCTGCTCACAATTCTCTACCATTATGTTGCAGTGGGAATACTGTAACACGCATATATCAAACCAGGAGTCCCGTGGAAAGGAAATACATATGGACAGACAGATTCTTGATAGCTGTTTCAGAGATGTTTATTTCTCCAGCCGCATGGCCGGGGCTCTGCCCAGGAACTGTTCCAGTCACTGGACCAAGGGTCCTTCTGCCCGCGCAGGGAACACAAACCAACCCATGGGAACAAGGCTGAGCAGGGGCAGGGAAACCCCGTGCCTGTGCCCTCAGGGCCCCTCTCCCAGGGCTCCATGGCAGGGGAGGAGACCCCAACAATACTTGAGAGTGTTTTGTGCTCTAACAGCAGAAACATTTACAGAATTTTGATAGAGGTTTTTTCTACTTGCATTGTGTTTTATCCGGCCTCATCATTACTCTTGGTGCTGTTTTATATGTATCAAGATTCAGTGCTTGTATATATTTATGACTTAGATGATTCAAGCATAGCTGCTTGAATTGTAAACTTGCTTAACTACTTTCAACACAATCTTTTAATAACGTAATCTTGTTGTGTTACTGACATTTTGTAATACAGCTCAGAAAACCTTCAGATTTTCTGGGAAATAAGATCTTGTCCTTCAGTTACCTTAGCAGCCAGTTACGGACATTTATCTGTGCTTGATGGCTGAAGAGCTGGAACTGTTGGGTTTTTTCATCCTTGTTATAGGAATATTTGTCTCCTTCTTTGAAATTTTTTTTTCCTCCCTAGAATTAACTGATAAAATATCTTTTGGTTTGGGCTTTATTTAATGACATGCAAGCTATGTAGCATCCCTACAGTAAGGAATCTCTAGATTATTCCATTTTGTCCCATTTAAATAGACAGAAAAAAAGACTGCATTATAAGTTTGATAGTGGCTTTTTTGTTCAGGGATTTTTAAAAAGGAAAAAGGAATAATGTAAGCTCAAGCAGTTGAATTTAAAAAAAAATCCAAGCCCTATCAAACAGAATTGATTACACTAATAGAAGGGAAACAGCATTTGAGGTGATGGCTCCACTTGAGTTATGATTGTGTTTGATTGCATTTAAGTTTGTCAGTATTAACATGGTTTAGGGTCAGGACTGACTAAATGTGCAGGTTAATTACTGTGCAATAATTGGATCAGTGTAAAGGAGTTTGGATGTAGATTTAAACTGTGAAAGGTGAATGATGAAAAAACTGAGGCAAAAATCAGTGCAAAGTCAGACGAAGGCAGTTGCCTGTACTTTGCTCTCTCATAGACAGGAGTAGAGCTCTCAGCACTCAGGAGGAGCAGGGTGCTGAATACTGTGGCTCTGGTTATGAGAGCTTGATCACAGGCATCCCCAGTGGCCAGGAGTCATGCTGTCCTCCCTTTCTGGAGGAGGTGGGATAAGATTGATGAGGGGAGAGTGACTTCCAGACCACCAGATCTTTCCTGGCTTTTGGACAGCTCTGAAATTTTGCTTGATGGCTGATGTAGTTTGAGCAGTTTCTCTTGTATCGTCTTAGTTCTGCTCATTGTACCAACTGTGAGATTTTCATAGCACCTGCCTAATTAGGCTTTTTTCTAGCAAGAATTACATAACTACATAGCAGTGTACCAGAGTTCAAACTGTGGGCTTCCAACATTGACTTAACTGCTCTGTTAAGGCAGGAAGTTTAAATTTTTCCAGCTACAGAGTAAAATTAATTTCCTACTGAAATACACGAGATAATTGATTAGAATTCAGGCTACAGCTGCATTTTCTCCCCCCTAGTACCAGAGATGCCGCTAGATGACTTTAAATTAGGGAATGTTTGAGCTAGAAAAGACAACCTTTTTTTTGAAATACAGAGTAAGGTTTCAGTATCAGTCATCCCAAAATGGATATATTTTGGGAATACAATGCCCATGATTAAAGATAACACATGTAGAATTTTCTACTTGTACTCTATTGTGTTGGTGTCCAGTGTTGTCAAATTTCTAAAACCTGGTAAGAAGTATCTTGAAGTGTCTGTTTGATATTGGTCTCTACATCATATCTAGCAAGAGGCAAGTCTAAAGCAGGAAAAAAGGAAGCAAATATGCCCTTTTTCACTCAGGGTCTGGCAGTGTAGGAAATAAGAACCATCGGACTGTAACAGGAAGCTGTTAGAAAGCTGCTCTCTGATATACAATTATATTGCTGAATATGAAGTTGAAGCTGTACAGAACAACTCTCCAGGCCCTGTAATTGCTTTCATGTACAAAAAGGAGATAGAGGAGGCTCTTGGCTTGTACTTTCTAGAGTGAAAATTTATTTTGCAGTTTGAGGTAAACATTTACTGTTGGATCTGCTACAGTTCTGAGGGGTGGTCTTATCCACCAGCTATTAATTAGACATATTTGGTTAATTTTGGTTTTTGTTCTTTCCTAAAGTTGTCCCAAAACACTGCATGTGTTTCTTACTACAAACCTTGTGCAGCTATTGCAAGGTGTGTCATTTATTCCTACAGTCTGTGGACAGCTCTTTAAAACCCAGTTTCTTTCTTTAGCAGGAAAATACCTGAAAATTCATTAAATACATCTTTTCAGTGTTAATCATGCAAGTAGTTCTCACATGACTATTCAGTTTAAATGTTTGTCACAAGGTAAGGTTTGCAGAGTCTTTTCTTACTTTAGCACAGCTAGTAGGACTCAAGTGCATGCTTAGCTGGTATTTGAAGAACGACTTTTATCTCAAACCACTTTAAAAGCTGCAGTTGGGAGAGTTACCCTAGAGTCCTGTGCTTGAAAAATCCTCGGATAATATCGTGTTCTAACATGTTTAATTATTAAAAGCTTGCCAAACTACATAGATTCTATAGTCCATCTAATTTAGCAACTCATCTCCAGTAGCATCCAAAATTGGCACATCCAGAGGTGCAAGACACTCTGTACTAAGCAAAGCGTGTTCTGTGCCGGTGAGGTTTTCCTCTTGCACCCTAGATGGTAAGTTTTACTCTGTAGCATAACCAACAGTTTTGAAAGAAGCAAACGTTCTGTAAAGTCATCTTGTACTGGCCAGAAGCTCCCTCTTCCCATGAGAAGTCAAGTCATTCCTTTCAGTCTTAAGTTCTTGACCTCTGTGACATCATGAGGCTCTGCCTCATAACTGTGATTTATGAAAAGTGCATTGGACACTACCCTTGCACAGAAATTGGTACCATATGAGTGGTAACCATACTATTATAAAAATTTAAAAATGGGAGATGGAGATCTAAGCTGAATTCTAGTAACACTAAAATAAAACAGTAAAGCCTATGCTATTTCATTTTTCACAAGTAAGTCATACTAGTGATTTTTAAGAAGAAGCCTTGTCTGGACTGTCTTGGAGGAATGCATGTTAACAACTTTATGACAAAAATAATCTTTAAATAATTTGTTGATTACCTCAAAATTTATATGAGAACCTATAAAAGTGTGACACAAAATACAAGCATCTGATAGGGGGAAGTGGGGAAAAGGGAAAATGAAAAGCATCATTGTCATAACTTGAATTAGTGATATTTCTTTCGCTGTAAGAAAAAAGGTGAAACAAAGGGGTGTGATGGATGTGCTGAATACTCCAGAAACCTGCAGTTTCCTAAAGACTGAAGTGATGAAATTTCTTGGATAAAAGCATGAAGTACAGAAGTCAAAAGGAATTCAGTAATTATTCTGGTAGGAATTGTAGTTAACTTTTTTATTATTTTTGATGCTTAATGTAAGAAGTGGGAAGGGAGAATTGAAATCCCTGTCTCAGTAGTAAGCTTGGCTGAAAATGCATTTGTGTGGGTTTTCATTAAAAAAAAAAAAAAAAGTTACCAGATCAGTAAGTCTGACCTACAGCATAGCCACAGTGTACCTTAGCTCTGCTTCAAAAGTTAGGTCATTACTTCATGAATCAAGAACAGTACACCTGCATGTTTCACCCATCAAATGTCCTTTAATGGTTATTTAAGACTCAATGCCAAACAGTTCTGTTTTCTTAACTTCTTGACTACGATGAATCCAGTGGTGTTCGGCATGTACGTAGGATGTTCCACCCAGGCCGCGGTTTGGGAGGCCCCCGTGCTCGTAGATCAAACATGCACTTTACTACCAGTTCCCCTGGTGGGCTTTCGTCTTCTCAGAGTTCGTATTCTCCAAGCAATAGAGAAGCCATGGATCCTATAGCTGGTAAGAGCTGTAACCACAAATTTTACCCCACTGTCCTCCTTCCACAGGGGAAGGAAAATGCAAAATGACAGTAGTTACCCTGCTCTACGTCGCTGTGAAGCTGCACTACAGGCACAGCATCCCACAGCACAGGTGAAGAGGGGAAGGGTGTTCTTACTGTCAACATCAGAAAGTAATTAGGCTGTGTCTTTAGGATTCCCAGAAATGACTTGTTTGTTCTATTTTTAGCTTTCATGTGAAAATAACTTTTTTTTTACGAGGAAGAAAAACTAGAGAGTGAAGACAATTCTGAGAACAAATATAGCTTTGCCTATGGGGAAATCTAAACATGTTAATGTTATGGTCTTCCACCATACCAGAATGTTACAGGGAAACCTCAGAATGTCTGCCACAAATCCACCTTTGCTTAAAATGCAAAGGAGACACAGTGTTCAAACTGGAGCTTGCTACTATCAGGCTGTAACTTCTTCAGGGGCAGGTAGCCAGCAGCTGTCTTAATGAGGCATTGTCCCGAAAAGGGGAGCTGTGGATCCACTGCCTTCCTTAATCATGGTCCCCTTTGCCCGCCTTCTGCTGCCTCTGGTGCTCTGCTGGCCTGGTGTGACTTGATGTAACTCATTAAATTAGCTGTGAAGAAGTAGCCCATCAAGAGAAGGAAACAAGTTCAGTGAGGTCACAGGTGAGTTTGTTCAAAGAGGGAGGATGTTCGTGAAGCTTCCAGTGCAAGACATCCTCTTTCTTTTCCCAGGACAGCTACTTCAGCTCAGTTACAATGTGAAGTGACTGCTGAAGTTTGTTTTCAGCCTCTCAGGACCTTCCCACTTAGCAGCATTAAATGTGGGATAAAATGTCATTCTTCTGCATCTATTCTCTTTTGGTGGAAGCTGTGTTTCTGCATTTAGAGCACACTGAGCTTGGTGTCTGCCTTGTTCCAGGACTGTCTTGAGTTCACACCTGCTTCCCTGTACTCTAAGCTTTAGTTTACAGTGAGAATAAATATATCTTAATCTTGCCTGTGAGTTTATCGTGCCTGCCTTTTTACTGGAGTAATAAATAGGAAACACCACAGGAATTTTCCTGTTTAAAGTTTATAGCATCAGTTACTTTTCTTAACTTTTTTTTCCTCCCTGTGGCATTCTCTGGTAATTAAAATTTACTTAATTTTGGTGCTACTGTCAGTGTTGGTGAAAATTACTCAGCCACTGTAGTCCATATTTTGCTTTATTCCTTCAAAAACAGCTTGCTTTAGAATTACATTTCATTAATGCGATGGAAGAAAAATTGTCGTGACCTATATAGTAACTTTGTAATGCAGAGGAGAGGGGCAGGAGCAGGATTGTCCCCTGCTTCCTCTGCCATTGCATCAACTGTGGCAGGTGTCTGAGGTGACAAGTACCTTCTGCACAGGGCATAGAAGAGATTCTGCAGTAATGCACTGAGCAGTAATTTGCTGCTAATACTTATTTCTAAAAAACCTTTGTGAATAAAACTTGCAAGGAGCATTCCATCCTTCTGAATTGGAAGACTTAAAAACAGAGGGAGGTTTTAATCACTAGGTCTCCATGCTTGTGGCAGAAATAAGAATTCATACAAAATGCTTTTGAAGCATTTTGTGAAGCAGTGATTTAATATGTTTTCTTAAATAAATTTCTTTTAGTAAATGTTTGAAGCAATGGTACAGTATTTCTCTCTTTGCTGCAGCACAGCTTCCCTCTGCGATTAACTGGGAGGATGTAGTTTGTTTTTTGAGGGAACACTTGTTGAAAGGGAAAAAAAGTCACCATCCAAAGCCAAAATAAAGAAGTTTCTTAGTCAGTGGCTATTTTGACTTGAAGTTTCAGAATTGCTGCAGAGGACATCTTTTGCCAGGGATTACGTGTAGATTGGCTCTCCTGTCATTGTCAAGGCATTAAACTTTGACTTGTTACTTGGACTAAGTCTGCATAAATTAGTCTCAATCTTCATGGGCATTATTCTTCATAGTCTTCTGTGAGCATTGTTGGGTTTTGATGTTAGTTGAGAAAAATGGAATTCAGGGTGTATTTATTCTGCTGTGTAATGCTTATTTAAGATCTTAAGTCATAGATGCTTTCTCTTCTCTGGCAGAGCTTTTATCCCAGCTATCAGGTGTGAGGCGTTCTGCAGGAGGACAGCTCAACTCCTCTGGCCCTTCTGCTTCTCAGTTACAGCAGCTGCAGATGCAACTGCAGTTGGAACGACAACATGCACAGGCAGCAAGACAGCAACTGGAGACTGCACGCAATGCAACCAGACGCACCAACACGATCAATGTCAACACCACTATGACACAATCTACAACAACAACCAACACATCTAACACAGAAAACAGTCAGCAGACTATCCAGAATTCCCAGTTCCTTCTGACAAGGTAACTTGTTCAGTGTATTTACTTGTATTTACCTCTTATAATTTTTGTTCACCTTAGTTCTAGTAGAGATACAGAGCTTGATGAAGCTTATGTGTTTGGAGTCAGGCACGTGCCTAGGATGGCGTTCATTAACAGAATACTTACCTTGTTTAGAAATTATACTTAGACCCCAGAGTTATTTGAAAGAGGATTTCACCTCCTGTGTCATTCCAGTTCTAGAACATGGACTACTGATCTGAAATACAAATGTTTTCCACATCTTCTCTGTCACACCCTCCACAAGCATACTTTCATTTGTCTGGTATTGTGAAAGAGTGTGGTAGTTTTAACAGCTTTTGTGCCTGAATGTGAGTCGGATGGATTTTTTGTCTAGTTCAAAATAATGCCATGTGACATCTTTCAGTTAGAAGCTCACTTGAGAACCTTAATCAAAGTACGCACAAGAGTCACAGCCTATGACTTTCAGAGTTGGAGTGAGCAATTTCCTTGCCGCTGTCAGGGCATTCATGTTGTGCCCTAGGAGAAATGGAATTACATTCAGTAATCCATACGCCCGCTTTATACATGCAATGATGTGTTTTTTGGCCAGTGTGAACTTAGAAGTTGATGTGGAAACAAGGGAGGCATATAATTGCATGTCCAGGAAATGGCACCAGCCCTCCCTAAAAGACTCGTGAATAGCAGGAAACCTCATGAACAGTTTTTGATGTTCTTCTAGCTTTGGGCTCCACTGTGAATGCTGCTGCAGCAGCTAGGAAGGGGTAGGTTGTTAAATGCATGCGTGTTGTACTGAGGTGCTGGACGTGTTGAAGGGCAGGCAGGACTCTCCTGAAGGAGCAGTTTCTGAGCACATCTCAGCCTGTCGGTGGTATATCAGTGAAATAAATGGGCTTTCAGCAACTTCCTGTCTTCTCTTCCCTTGGTGCTGCACAGGTTGAATGATCCGAAGATGTCGGAAGCAGAGCGTCAGTCAATGGAGAGTGAACGGGCAGACTGCAGCCTGTTTGTTCAGGAGCTTCTACTGTCCACCTTGATGCAGGAAGAAAGTTCCTCCTCAGATGAGGATGAGCGGGGGGAGATTGCAGATTTTGGTGCTATGGGCTGTGTAGATATTATGCCTCTAGATGTTGCTTTAGAAAACCTAAATTTAAAAGAGAGTAATAAAGGAAATGAGCCTCCTCCACCTCCTCTTTGATGACATCCCACTTTGCAGACAATGTCCTCTGTGCTGTATTTGCCAATGAAAGTGGACAACAACTATCTTGGGTTTGTTTTGGTGATTGTAATTTCAGGTCTGTCACTCTTGTTACATTGTGTACATTCAAAAGAAAGAGAGAAAAGATATATATGATAATCATTTCCACTTAACTAATTTTTACTTCTAGCAGGTAAATGTAGGTTGCAGTGCAGAGCAGAAGGCTCTGTGTCCTGTACCTTGACATGCAAAAGGCTCTCCTAATACTCCACATTCAAACTGAAGAGGAAAAAAAAATGAAAAATCTCTAATGAAGCTGCTGTGTGTATTTATGAATATTAATGAATAAAAACTGCTTGGATGGTTTACCTTAACTACTGCATGACGTTTTTTGCAGCGTGCATGAGTTTTAGTGACCTTGTCATTTAAAAACTTAAATACAAGGAGTAAAACTATAAAACACAAAGCTTTCCCATTATTCAAAGGTTACATGATGAAAAAGGTTAGTGCTGAGTAGCAGTTTGTGGCCACAGAGTAGCTTTTTAATAATATATGACAGAATGACATCTTCATGTGCTGTTCCTGCACAGGATGAAAACTCTGCAGTGGGATACATTGTTGTGACCAGGGTGTGGCATTTTGCTGTATGTGACCATTATGTTGCCCTCTCAGCTGTCACCGCAATGTGGAGTTAAACTTCATTTTACGCATCTGTAGGACACACAACAGTAAGGCCACTGCTGGAAGCTACTGCAAGGGACTTCTGTGTGCCCTAAAATCAAATGATGTTCATTTTTGTTTAAAGTTTTCCTTTGTTGTGGTTGTTAAAATTTTTTAATTGTTAAATATGTTTTATTCAGGTGTAGACAATTCATATATTCACTGTGTTTCTAAAAAAAAAAAAAGTTAACCTGGATCCTATTGTCTTAGTTTAAAAAGCCTTTCACAGCCTCAATCATAGTTTGAGTTATTTATGTATTTGCTTCATAGTGTGCAGAGACCTGACAGTATCAGGAGAGCTTGAGGATTTGGATTCCCAGATTGTCAGTATATTACAAGAAATTCTTAATGCTAACTTCAGCACCTTTTATTTATTGTTTCTTTTGGTTATTTTCGCCAGTATAAAAAAAAGTTGGAAAAAAGCCTTTTAGTTGAATCATGCCACCTACATGCCTATACTGTTAATCCTACTGGTTTGGAAAAAAAAAAGAGCATGGTGTTCTTGTGCATAGAAATTTATAATAGCCCCAAAGCAAGGGCAGAAGGGGTATGTTCGGACTTGATTTTGGTTTTCTTTCTTTTTTTTTCCCCTTTTTTTTTCCCTTTTTTTTTTTTTTTTTTGGTCGGTTTTTTGAATGTAAAGTTAGATTATAAAAACAAAAGTGCACACAGCTTCTGATGAAAATTTAAACTAGGCTTATATCATAATGATGTCTTTCCAGATCTTTCACCTCACAGCCTCTCTCTTTCTCTGTATCTTCTCATCTCAGCAGCACTGTAGAGTAAACATACAGACTTGGACACCACGTGGTGTTCTCAGCAGAACTGTGACATGTATGCTAATCCAAAATAACAGCAGGAAAAAGCTACCCCATTGACTGAAGTTTAAGTTCCTTCCTTCCTCTTTTTTTTTTTTTAATCATCAAATCTTGATTGTTTTCATGTAGAGCAGCACGAGCTTTGGTTGGTTTTTTGGTTTTTTTTTTTTTTTTAGTCTCTGCAACAGAAATCTTTACATGCAGCCTCTGGTTATCCTGAGAGTTACCCCCAGTAGGGACTTTTTTATTGATTGTTGAAGACTTTCAAAAATTTTTCAAGCTGTAGTTTTTCAAACACATCTGCACATTACAATAAGACACACGGTTCAATAAAGCATTTTCAAGACTGTTGTTCAGTTGATTTTCTTTGGTTTTAATGTATTTTCCAGACAGTTTTGTTCCAGAAATTTCCGCATCTGCCTTTCATTCTAACTGTATCTTCCAACACAGAATCAGTTTGTGTAGACATTCTGGGTGGTTTGTATAAACGTTTTAAAACCAAATGCTTTGGCAGGTGATGAAGTGCATAATCCTACACTCTTCACAGGTAGGTGAATTGGAGGCTGCATAGACCAAGACGCATTTCCAACAGGCTCTTCTCAGTGCAGTGTTTTGTATTGGTTGAGGCTGGTCTCTTAAACTGCCTGAATTCCAGACACCGCCACACTTGCCTGGAAGGGGACGCAAACCAGTGCTACCCGTGTTTGTTTAGAGACTGAATATATGCTGGCTTGGATTTAAAAGTATCCTTGGGTGTCACATTAACTTGTTCAAATCCTTAGTTGTTTGGGGGCCAGTCTGACCCTTTTTTTTTTTTTTTTTTCTTCTTTCCTTTTAGGTTTAGAAATAACATGAACTGGCTACTAGGAAGGTATTCTGGTAGTCTGTTAATTCCTATTTGCGGGGAAGTGTTTTTCTTTCTCAGAATAAGCTTTGTGAAGGTAGTACTTTTGAGTTATTTCCAAAACATTTCTTTTCACGGTGCTTTGGGCTGCAGTGACTACAGCCTCCATCAGCTTTGAAGGGGAATCTCATAGGGGGTTACTGCCTTTAGCATGTGAGAGAGGAAAAAAAACCACAAAACGACAAAAAAACCACCACAAGACCCCCCCCTTCCAGGAGCAGGAGCCTTAGTGCTCTGCACTTGCACAGTTCTGGAGTGCAGTGAAACCTGTATTGTGACTGGGTGGTCAAGGTCATGTACAAAATCACTGTCAAAGGTATTAGCAGAAGAAATTTTATTATAAATCTCTGAAGGCACGACAAAGTTCTATGGCAAAGTTCACTCTGGTATCACACAGATAAAGCACAAAAAGGAGAACTGGATTGGAGTCAGCCTGGAATGATACACAGCAGAGACAGGATGCAAAAGGGTGAGGACTGAGAATGTAAGGGTGCAGAGGGGGAAGGGAGACCCTCCCACTGTCACAAGGTTCTCAGTGGACCTCTTGCCAAACCTACCCATGTAATTCCTCAGTGCTTTGTGTCTAAAGGATTTGGCAGCACCTAATCATTAACTGATTTAACTCTTACAGAATGATTCCGTAAGACTTATTATGGAATAAATAATAACAGTACACTTAATTTTGTTACAACAGTAACTTAATTTTGAATCTAAAATGGCAACGTTGCTGCTACACTTGCTATAAAGTATAGTTTGTACAGTTTTCAGACACAGACTTTATATTAAAATATCTGTGTGTGTGTGTGCGCGTGTACAAAGCACCTGTTACAGACTCCCCTGGAGTTCAGTGAAAGACACACGCTGGATGTCCTCTGCATCTCTCCGTGGGCAAAGGCCTGAGCCTCGGGGAGGGGGTACCAGGCTGGGCCCACTGTCAGTTTCTGACAAAGCTCCTTTGAGTTCTCAGACATGTGGGTGCTGACAAGCACCGAGGCACATCCTGCTCCAAGGGAGGTGCTGACACAGCCACTGGGGCCAAGGGACCTCAAAGGGCCTCCTGTGGGAACTGTTCACAGGGTTGAGATGCTTGGCTTTAGTCTTCCATCAGTTTCCATCCTGGACTCAATCCAGGTCAGTAATTTTCCTCAGAAGCCCAGTAACAATAATACTATTTCAGTCCAGCTGTGATTCAGATCAAAATAAGTATTCATTAGAAAAGAACTTAGTTGGGCAACAAGTGCCTGGGAACAGGGAATGTTAACGGGTAAGATCGAGGAGAGCTTTAATTGTACAGGTACAGGGGAAGGATGTGCCCCACCACAGACAGGTCCAAGCTGCCTGTGCTGTGTGAGCTGCGTGTGCTGCGTGTGCTGTGTGAGCTGCGTGTGCTGTGTGTGCTGCGTGTGCTGTGTGTGCTGCGTGTGCTGCCTGTGCTGTGTGAGCTGTGTGTGCTGCGTGTGCTGCCTGTGCTGTGTGAGCTGTGTGTGCTGTGTGTGCTGTGTGTGCTGTGTGAGCTGTGCTGTGTGAGCTGTGTGTGCTGTGTGTGCTGTGTGAGCTGTGTGAGCTGTGTGAGCTGTGTGTGCTGTGTGTGCTGTGTGAGCTGTGTGTGCTGTGTGAGCTGTGTGAGCTGTGTGAGCTGTGTGAGCTGTGCTGAGCTGTGTGAGCTGTGTGTGCTGTGTGTGCTGTGTGTGCTGTGTGTGCTGTGTGAGCTGTGCTGTGTGAGCTGTGTGTGCTGTGTGAGCTGTGTGAGCTGTGTGTGCTGTGTGAGCTGTGTGTGCTGTGTGAGCTGTGTGAGCTGTGTGAGCTGTGTGTGCTGTGTGTGCTGTGTGAGCTGTGTGTGCTTTGTGAGCTGTGTGAGCTGTGTGAGCTGTGTGTGCTGTGTGAGCTGTGTGTGCTGTGTGAGCTGTGTGAGCTGTGTGAGCTGTGTGTGCTGTGTGTGCTGTGTGAGCTGTGTGTGCTGTGTGTGCTGTGTGTGCTGTGCTGTGCTGTGTGTGCTGTGTGTGCTGTGTGTGCTGTGTGTGCTGTGTGAGCTGTGTGAGCTGTGTGTGCTGTGTGTGCTGTGTGTGCTGTGTGTGCTGTGCTGTGCTGTGTGTGCTGTGCTGTGTGAGCTGTGTGTGCTGTGTGTGCTGTGCTGTGTGTGCTGTGCTGTGCTGTGTGTGCTGTGCTGTGTGAGCTGTGTGTGCTGTGTGAGCTGTGTGTGCTGTGCTGTGCTGTGTGAGCTGTGTGAGCTGTGTGAGCTGTGTGTGCTGTGTGTGCTGTGTGAGCTGTGTGTGCTGTGTGAGCTGTGCTGAGCTGTGTGAGCTGTGTGTGCTGAGCTGTGTGTGCTGCGTGTGCTGTGTGTGCTGTGTGAGCTGTGCTGTGTGAGCTGTGTGTGCTGTGTGAGCTGTGCTGTGCTGTGTGAGCTGTGCTGTGTGAGCTGTGCTGTGCTGTGTGTGCTGTGCTGTGTGAGCTGTGCTGTGTGTGCTGTGCTGTGCTGTGTGAGCTGTGCTGTGCTGTGTGAGCTGTGCTGTGCTGTGTGTGCTGTGCTGTGTGAGCTGTGCTGTGTGAGCTGTGCTGTGCTGTGTGAGCTGTGCCGTGCTGTGCTGTGTGTGCTGTGCTGTGCTCTGTTTTGCTGGCAGACGGCAGATCCCGTATCGCTGATGGCGCTCCATAGCCTGCGTTGTCCTTTCCTGCGCTGTCAGCGTGGAGCGTGCCCACTTCGATTCTGGTGAGGGCTGCCAGACTGACTGCCTGTTTGGGGGAGGGGCAAACAGAAAGACATACAACCATTCCAATGTTTTGTGACAGTTAAAGGGGTAGGAAAAAGCATGGAAACAGTGAAGTCCCTAGAAAGCTTTGTAGAGCATCGATGTGATCTGTCTGTAACTTCTGATCTGCCTTAGAGGTCTGGGTTGGTTTTTTGGTACATTTTTTTGTTTGGGTCACAGCCAAAGAAAGGGTCTTGCATAAGGTGGTGTGATAAACAGTGAAAATGCATCTGCCTCATGTTTTACTTGTGACTGCCTTCATCGAGTCCCTGGCACTGGGGGTTGGGAGAGTTTCCATTCCCTGCCCTTAGCTCAGGCTGGGTTTCCTTCTTGGCACGGAGTTGTGCCCCTTGTTAGTTTGTGGACAGCGTAGTTTGGCGCAGAAACCAAACATCCAGATGTGTGCACAGCTGCAGCTCTGAGACACTTGTCTGTTGTGAAGGACTAAAGGCCATTCCCTGCTACCAGCAGGAAGCCCCAGCAGGCAGAGAGGCTCCACTGCCTCCTGGGGCTCTCAGAACTACAGCAGGGAAGGAGCGGGTACACTCGGTAAGTGAAGGTTTTCCAGTTACATCACATCTTCGCTCTGGCATAGCTGACCTTCACTTCTGGCCAGCCTGCTTTGCCGCATGGGTACTTTGCTGTGTTGAGGCTGTTCTACTGCATTAGCTCCTAAGGAAGAGGAACTCGGTACGCCCAGCACAGGTGGAGATCCCCCTGCGGTGCTTTTCCCTCGCTGGAGGCAGGGTGGCAGTGTCCCCGCTCCAGACCTTGCAGCCTTGCTCCAAGGGTGCTGCTGCCTCCCACTGCCAAACACACACGTGGATACAAACGTGCTGCCCTTTGCTTTGAGAGGGTTTTGAGACAGGCGGATGGGTACAAGGATTTATTTACAGGATTATACTTAATGTGAATAGTATACAGGTGCTCAGTAGTTATTTGTGGACGAAAGAGTGGAAAAGGGGAATTGTAGGGGGAAAATGTGCAGCCTCTGGAGCATGCTTCCACCACACCTTTTAACACAGCAGTGGCTGTCACCTCCTGCAACCTGGGGGACAGTGCAGTTGTGGGGTGTGGAGGAGAGGTACCACTGGAAGACAACCTGCAGTGCTGCATCCTCCCTGCTGGGCCAGCAGCTGTGGAGAGGCAGTGGGAAGCAGGGGGATAAGAGCACAATTCCCCCATAGCATGAGACCGTAAGTCATGGCCTTGCAGGAGTGGACAGGCAGCAGAGCGGAGAGTGGGGCGTGGAGGCCAGAACAAGGGATACACCAGTGTGGGTCTCAGCACACTTTGGGGTGGGACAGCTGGGAAGGGAAAAAGATGTAGCAAAAGTTTGGAGAGGTTCGGAGTGAGGAAAAGAACAGGACAGGGAATGACAGTCAAAGACAGGAACTGTTACAGTCATGCCAAAGATGAAGAGGAGTGACAAGTGGGACTGAGGAAGGTAGAGGACCACAGTGAATAACAAGCAGCTGGAAGTGAGGCTCATGCAGCTTCCTGCCTCCACCATCCACTGCCTGTGGTGCAGGAGGAAGCTGGGTACCACCTGTGGGGCTCTCCTGCCCTTCCCAGCCAGCAAACACTTTACCCCAGCCTGACCTCAGCCTCACAAGCCCTCCAGTCACTACCAGGCTGGCAGCACTGCCACCAGGGCACCTTCCCCTTTCTGATCCTATTCCTTTTACAGACCAGTCCCAGAAGGCTGTATCAGGGTCTCTGCACATCCTTCTTAACCCCAGTACCACCCACAACACTCATGGGCTCAGTATTGCTCTCTGGCTGTTGCCTTCTCTTTCACAAAGATCAGCATTTGCCCATTCTGAGACCCACCCAGGCCTCCTCCTCCCCAGATGCCAGAGCTGTTCATCAGTGCAGGATGGAAGGACAGATGTTTGTGTCCACATTAGCAGTGTCTCTTTTCCTTTAGCTACATCTGTTGTGAAGCTTCCATCAGCAAGGGAAAATTGTCTTACTTTGGTCATTTGGCTCAGCCCTTGGTGAGACAAACCATGCCATGCACCTCAGGCAGCCATATGGGATGGTTCCCAGCAGAAGTGAGGACGTTGTGCTTTCTGATATACTGGTGCTGCCCACCTGCCATTCACCCTCCTTTGCAGAGCCCAAGGAAATGCACTTTGCAACCAAGTACCAAATAAAGGGAAGACAAGCATTTACATTTTATATAAGCGTTTATTTACAACTTGTTTAACAACTGTACACTCTTCTATCACCTTGGAAGCATTAGTGTATTTGACTGGGAAAAAATATTAAACTTTTTGATTCCAATTATCATTAATGAGGTTTTTTTATCTATATACACGTATGTATATTAATATTGCTACCATAACAATCTGGTAGTTACACAATTTGTAGATGAACTGAAATGGGAAATAAATGTTTTGACACTCTAAGAATTCATTCTTTTACAGAAAATATATCACTGGCAACTTCACAAACAGTTATTACTTTGATAATTGATCAACATTTAATTCAGGACTGTCAAACAAGCTGCTATTAAGAAGGTAAGAGAGTTTTTCTATGCAGCACAAATGAAGTTAGTATATCAGAGACATGCTGGAGATCAGCTCTGAGTTGAGAGCTCACAACCACTTCATGGCAGAGATGCCAGGTTAATCTAATTAAAGTGGCCAGCTCCTTGCTGAAAGTTACTGGCTCCACCCAGCATCTCTCTGTTGCATTAGTAAACTCAAACAACTTTTGTCAAGCTAAACACACTTACATACAAATGTCAAGGCTCAAGAACAACTGATACTTAGTCTCTAATCTGCACAGACCACTTGGAGAAATGAGGTACTGCTCGGCATCACTTTGGGACACCCGTGGAGGCAGGTGCACAAAAAAAGCAATCCCCTCCTGCCCAGCACAGTGCCCTGATTTCAGGAATCCTGCACCCAGCCTGACTTGGGGCAGGGTGCGGTCCCAGCCGGAGCAGCACTTGCAAATGAAAAACATACCATGCCTTTAACACCCAACTAAAAGAAGTTTTACTAGTAGCACTTGCCCTGACACATAACAAGGGATTCAATGGTTAGGACCTGGAAAGACACAAATCCTTCAGCTCTCAGGCTGGACTCAGTCTGATGAAATTCTGCTGCCTCTGCTGCAGGAGTAGCTGACTCGTTATCACCAAACCCCAGATCCTGGCTGCAGGTCACGTCAGACTTCACTGTCCCTGGCCCTGGTGGACCAGGAAAGACATATCCCCATCTGAAGTCTTTACGGACAGCTGTCAGCCAGAGCATCTGGTAGCCACAGTACCTGATACAGTATCCAGAAAGGGAGAACACCACAGTTCTCACTGGGATCTGAATTTTATCCTTCACTCTGCTGCCTGGCCTGGTTGGAGCCCATTCTTGCCTGCCCATCCCTTTGCCAGGCAGCACAGACCACCCCCGCTCTGGTGGGGCACAAACCTGTCCTATCTCCATATCATTCTGCACAAGGCCACGGACACTGTGGGATCAGATCCCTGAGGGCTGGACAAAAGCAGGTGTCTCTGTGCACGAGGTGGGGCTCTGTCAGAGCCCACCTGATGGGCCAGGGACGAGGCAGGCACTGTATGTGTGACCAGAAGAGACTGCAGAGACAAGTGGACGCAACGCTTCTTCAGCGCAGGGGTGCCCCATGGCAAACAGGGCTGGAGGTTCTGCTACTGCCTAAATAACCAAAATTCCTGGAGGCAGCAGAGTTCATATCAGTATTTCTGCAGGATTAAGATTCAAGTGAGCAAGAATGGGGTTTCTCTAAAACTGGGTTTAAATCAAACTGTTAAGGTACTCGGCATTCAGACTTCTCAGTTTTTCCAGCAGTCCTATGGCTGGAAAGCCCCTTTCCCTGTTTGTTACGTACTAACTCCTATACAATAAACCTCTTAATGTACAACACTACAGCACTCCCTCGTCTTCTGAATCTTGCCAGTACTGGATGTCCAATACAAAACAAAGATACAGTAGTACAAATGTGCAGATATTTAGGAATATTAAATAAGCAGCTTTTTAAATTAATATAGGCAGTACAAAGCATTTTGAGTTACACCGTCTACATATGGCAAATCTTATAGCTAAACTTCAAAATACAAAGAAACAGCCAAGCTAGTGCAATTGGAAATTAAATAGCTAAGACTGTGACAGAAGAAAGAAAAAAAGAAAGGAAAAGAACAGTACAGGTGAAAGATAAACAATCCAAATTATAAACTGGCAAGGACAGTCTGCATAATACTGAAAGTGTAGATGACTTTCATAATTATCTCCATTCATGGTCTTTCCTCAGATTGTTTTAACAATTGTACACAGATAGAAAAAAAAAGTTTCTGAAAGAAACCAACAACACAGCTCAAATGTAGAGAGAAAAATACAACAGCCACAAACTACTGTGTATATACATATTAAGGAAGCAGGCAATGCCTGTGAACAAAATACCACCCGGTAGTTTGCCTGGCTCGGAGATTATCAGATGAAACTTGCTTGGTTTTCTAAGGAAGATGGGATCGCCAAGCAGCAATTCATTAGTCATTTCTCCTGGTAAAATACCTCCTTCGCTTTACTTTAAGATTCAAAGTGGATCCTTTAAGGGTGCAGGTGCTTTGAAATTTTAACAGTAACCAAAAGGCCTTTTTTAGGAACTCATTAAGACTAGATTTTTATAGTTCGGTATATGAAAATGTTGCAGGAAGTCTGTGTGTTAATACTGTTAATCAGAATTAAATAAAGCGGACAGGTGGAAGTAAGATGGAGAGCTGACAGTGCTCTGTCAGTTTGCAGAACGCCTCCTGTTGAGTTGTGAATACTGGATTTCCTCTCTTCTAGCCTCATAGGAGACTTTTTGTGAAGAGAAAGAGTAAGTGGAAGTGGGAAATGGGAAAGCCACTTCCCAGGATGGTAAGCTTCTCTGCAAGTAGATCCCCCTTTGAAATCAGATGGCCATGAGTCTTAAGTGTAGAACTGGTTAAGTTTTGGTTATGCAGTCTGGACAGAAAAGCAAGTCATGCACTGAACAGTCCCTGTTATAATAATGCTGCAGGTCATGCAACCACATCACTGCAAATAAAAGAATAAAGAAGAAAGTTAAAAAGCAGATAACATATTACTGTTGAAAAAAAAAAAAAAACAGAGAACAGAACAGGTCTTTTTCAAAGCAGTTTAGTAAGGCCACCTCTACTTAAGAGTTGTGCAAATTCACGGGGAAAATACCGTTGCCAAACAACTCTTCAAATTAACAGGAAGGTTACAGGCCAGTAATTGGAAAAAGCACCAAAATAGCCTTGGTCAATATCTAAATTTAGCTGTAATTAAACTTTACACACTTCTGAGTAAAATTCTTCAGGGCACCATTCTTAACTAATAAAGCTACGGAAAATAAGTTTACACGGCAATGAGCAAGTCTCAGGCATTCCTGCTGTCTGTGAGTACAACTGTTAAAGAACCAAAGGAAGATAAAGTGAAAGGTGCCCACCCAATACTGCATGTGTTTACATGCTAAAAGACAATCAGAGTCAACGACTGTTTTGAGCTCTGAGCACCGCTGAAGGCATTTAAATTTCATCAGAGCTCATCCTGTGCATGAGGCTCAGCATCACTGCCCCACTGCACTGGCAAGTTCTATCCACTGCATGCAAATACAGGTTTGAATTGCCAGAAAATTATACATGTTCTTCTTAAAGTAAGCTGAGTAGAGTCACTGAGCAGTTGAGAGAGCACTCCACAGTGCTGCAGAAGGGAATCTAAGTTTGGAAGAGAATCGGAGAGGTTGGCACAGCTCTCAATCCTCACTGATGCACCCTCTTTCCAGTGTAACTGGAACGGAACGCTTTACTGACACAGCTACGGTGCTTCCACTTCGCCCACGTAACACATGTCCCTACACAGCACTGGCACAGCACTAAATGTCGATTTTTGTTTTCATATTGCAAAGAGCAAATTGGCTTCACCAGACTGAAGTTAGAGCTTGTTTCCCCATGTCCTTCTCCCTTGTATTGCACTGGTCAAAAATGATTCTAAGAATGCTTCTTGGGACAATCCAGGTTAAATAGATAAAAAAGAGTATTTATGCTACAAGTCTTGTAGCTTGTGTATCCCTCTTCTTTTCCTTCTCATTCATCCACCCAGAATACTAACCACAGTTGAAAAACAAACAGAAACAGAGAGATACATATCAAATGGAATAAAAAATTTAACACATTCAACACATTCAAAGCCCTTGGGGGTGTGTATTTTGAACAATCATTGTCTTTTAAGCTTGCTTGGCACTGCTTGGTGCATAAAGTTACACAGTTCAGGATTAATATGAAGATCACTGTAGTTATTCTATAAAAAATTAAAAGTTCAAGCTACATAAGCATGTACCTGCTCTATTGTGCATAAATGAATACAATCTACTCCTTTAGTCTCACCTGGCTATTATTTAGTTCAAACTTACTATTTAGTAGCACTTCAAGTGTACGTTGCACATACACGGAAGTGATATTGTAGGCTTCTCTTTGAGTCAGCAGTACTTTTGAGAGGTCTCGGGACACTGTATTATCTTTCAAGGATGTAAAATTTCATCTGGTAGTGCCCTTTCCTGACTAGAAATTCTTATCATGTTCTAGTTGTCTGTCAGTTTCTCTATTTTAAAGCCACCTGTTGAGGCAGCAACACATAGAAGACAACAGAGATGCAAGATGTGAGGGTAAATTAATTCAGCATAACCTGTCACTGCATCTGCAGCATCTGTAGAAAGAGACAGTTTATGCAGCAGACAATGCGTCTAGGGAGGAGTGACAACAACAATACAAAGCAGACTATACAATTTAAAAATTGTGGCCTTATAATGTAATGCTTATAATTGTGCCAATACTGCTAAACAAAAGCTTTAAAATCTCTCTCGAAACCACTCATGCCTCCAGGAAATAAGTTTATTCTCCAGCTTACTAACCTTTTGTGGCTGTGAACAATAACCTCTGCTTTACAATATTTTAAATTATATAACTGATCCAAATTCAAATCCAAATCAAAAGTCTGATGGTCTCATTACAGCTGTTTTATAACCCCATAAATACTACACCACTGGGGATTTTCTCTTAAAATTCCATCCACTTTTATGATCAGGCTAACAATGTGAGCATGCTAACAGTAATAACTGAACTTTGTTAGCCCTCTTTTCAAGTTAGGTATAATCATTAGGGATTCAAATTCCATTTCTAAACTACTCTATACCTGTGGAAATACTTGCTTTTGCAGTGTTTCAGATTTGTGTCATGCTACAGTAGTTAACAGTTCCTCAGAGTGCTGACAAATGTCTGGTTTTGTAATGATTAAAACAACCACATTCCTCTTTCTGAAATGTGATATTTTAACCTCATCTGATAGCAAAGGACCTCTCTAGTGCAAAGCAATGAATAAAGTCAGCACCAGAAAGGAAAGGCTGCCCAACTGACCTGTATTTCCCTCTACCAGCAGTATTTTTCATGTTGTATGGATCAGTCTTTGAGACCCAGAGCAGCAAGACAGCAGCAAGAAATTTTTATCTGACATGAAATCTGCTCTCAGTCTGGAAGTGACACCCCATGCAAAGGGGACTGAAGGATATGCCATTTTCTGAATGACTTTACGTGCACAGCAAACAGCAGCAAAACAAACTCCGGATTTGCCACCAGAGCCAACTAATGCAGAAATACGCCTCAGGATAGGCCTGTACTACCTTGGCAAGGCCCAAAGGTGAAGTAAGAATCTGGACCACAGTGAAGCTGACAGCAACACCATCCCCTAGCAGATGAGGACTTAGACTACAGCAGTCAGCCCAAGTTCCTACTGATCCACTGACTACAATGTGACATCAGGACTATTTGTCTGGGAAGCTGTCTTGGCTATACTGCCAGGTGCTGTTTCAATGCCTCATGGGACGGTATGATTTGTCAAGTTTCCTAGAGCCCCCAGTCGACATTCAGTCACTGTCTAATTTGAAGAGACGATGCATTTTAAAAATGAACTTTATGTCCCAATATTTTAATGAATCCACAAAAATAAAGTCAAAGAAAAAAAGAGGATGAAGCTAGCTAGGTCCTCAGCACCTCCAAATGGTACAGTGGAGCTGGCAACAGAATCAAAGTTTCCAGGGTTTCACTGTACCAGATGCAAGAAGTCTGAGGCTGTGGTGGCTGATAATGACAGCTTCTGCTTTATACACAGGTAAAAACTCTAATTCTTACTCCATTAAAAATAAAATTTAATTAAAAAGATAAAAACCCAGCCCAATAAACTCAGGTTCTTCTTAATTCCTTTTAAAATGAACATCAAAATGCAAAATGGTGAAAGATATACTGCTCTCCTGATTCTTGTATTGACTAGTTGCTTGCATCTGTCTCCTCCATTTTCATACCAAAGAAATCACACCTTATTTTTAGTTATAGCCTGCAGGATCACTGACAAACTTCTGCTACTTTTCTGGACTTCCAGAAGGAAGAAAGATCACAGCAGTAAGGCAATCCAATCAGCCATGCCAGGATGTGATCTTGCTTCCTTAAGAGTGACAAACTGAAGACATGATTAGGATCCTACATAGAATCTGACATTTGCTCAAAAAAACCTCACCACTTTGAATATATCCTGATAAACCCTTTTAGCTATTTATTTATGCAATGCCAGACGAGGAAAATGCCTGCAAAATTTGCTAGAATTGGTTAGGAGATACTGAAGTTTATCAATACAATCTTACTGCACCACACAGAGTCCACATTTTACCTAAAACACATGTGCAAAAACCCGTAAGAAGTCAGTATTGCATAGCTGACTGAGTGCAAAAATACCTCCCTCATCAATCCTTGCAAAAAGTCAGTATGTTGGGCAAGAATAAAAAATCTCTATACAATACGTAAAACTGAAATACTGTTTTACTTCATAAGAAAAAAAAAGTTAGCCACATTCAGGATAGTCTTCCTCCAAATCACTAACAAGAAGAAAATCAAGTGGTGACATTAAAATACCTTCCAACTACCAAATCTTCAGAAAATGTCAACACATCAGGACAATTAAACCCACTAAAAATCATCCAGGAAGCTGTTAAGTGTATAGTCTCATACACTAGAGAAGAAAGGAAAAGCAAAAGCTACTAGCACATGTCAAAATACCAAGGACTTTAAAATTGCCAAAAAGTTTTAAATTTTCTTGACAGCTTACACACGCCACTTACTATTTCAGATCATAATAAAGCAGTAATAGGAATATTGACTGTTAATTCTTTCATACACATACAAAAATGCCAGCGCTCCTTACAGAACAAAGAGCCACGGAAAACTTGCAGAAGCATTACTGCTAACACAACTGACACTTGAACAGGAGAAGATTGCCATCTGATTATTTCCAAACAGAATGAAAGGCATCTTATAGACATGATATATTTATTTCATTTTGCAATACATAAAGGTGAATATTCCAGATATGTATTTACCTTTGTACTGTGGGTGGAACACACAACCTTTAAATCAGATTACTTCCATTTTCACAGCACTTAGATAATACATGTTATGATCCAAGTGGTTATGTGTTGCTATCAAGAAAACATGGAACTTGAATATTTTTTTCCTGTAATGATCAGATCTGCTAAAAACTTAACTCTCCACAGAAGTACATGAACTGGACTGCACATACATCCTTTTAGGTCAGAAACTAAGCTTCGGCTCTGAACAATGAAAATATTTATCCATTTATCTGTTATCTTTTATTGGTATTAATTAAAATCTGTCAGAAAGATTATTCTGGGCAGATCCTCAGGACAGTACCCAGAAAAGTACTCTCATGAACTCCTCAGCTGTTTTATCTCTGCCCTGAAGAACGTTTTCTCTTTAAGCTCAGTTGTAGGGGATTTTTTCTGTAGTGTATCAGGACAGGATATAGCACTGGCTTAGTAATTACCACTACAATTTTGATTTAAATAGCCTTTATTGCCTCAGGGAAAAAAAGTATTCCTAAAAACTTCTCAGAACTATCTAGCATACTGAGAGAATTCTGTTTCACAGGTTGGGGTTTTTGCTTATATTCTTTTATTACTCAAGGTATGACAAATAGAGAACATTCACTGGTAGCTCCCCTATATATGTGTTTATTCCCTGGAGTCACAGTCTGAACTCCTTCTTTTTCTTAATACACACTGCTTACAAAGCTACATAACAAGCAAGGGAAATAATGAAACTGAACCCTTTTAATAAAGAAGCTGTTCTTGTGAAAAAGAAGGTTTAATGTTGGTAACCACTTGCACTCATCCACACAAAGATCAACAATGGATGTATGCAGCATATTAAAGAAGTAAAGCACTGAAGAACAAAGAATTTAACTCCTCTTAATCACTAATAGAAGACAGAACAAATGATTTACTGGAACTGGACAGCAACCAAGCATACGTCTGTAAGCGTGCAGTACATTTTTAGGTTTTTATATTCAACATGAATTCTGGGAAATACCAGAATTTCTGCAAGTTTGTAAATTCTCAAAGACAGAATGATTGTTCACTTGCCTAACAATTACTATGAGCGACAGTAAAGGTCAGATTCAATATGAGTCTTGTGTTGCTCTTTGATACTATATAATGATGCTATCTATCTGTGAAGGGAACTACAGAAAACACTTCAGTGTCTCAAAGGAAAAAGGAAAGACAGAATCACAACGCAGAAGAGAAAAGCCAACAACCACCAAGAAGCAAAAGAAGCCATGAGAGACTGGAAAGTAAAAGCATATGACAAGGCTTCTAACCAGCATCTGTTCACTCCTAACTCTGAAGGGCATTAGCCTGTCATCAAAACTTTGGAGGCAAAACAGTAAAACAAATAGTAACATATTAAAAGCAATTACTTTTATTCTAGTGTGCTGATTGTGTTCAAGTTCTTTTAGACCTATGCCTAATTAACAGCAATAAGTAATTAAATTACTAGACAAAATTAAGAGAGAAAACTTCCCATTAAGGTTCCATCCCTTTCTTTCACAAAGAGCCCTTGGCAGTTTAGTAACAGAAAAAGCCAGCTAGATTAAAATTAAAATAAAAATGGAGCTTTAGGTATTCTTAGGTTCTTGCTCTGGGTGATATAAAATGCTGTAACCTCAAGCAGAACATCAAATTCCCTCAGAGGAGTGGTCTTGCTCCTGTTCGCATATAGCATGTGGTAAAGACTTCTTCAAGTTACTAAAATCGATTGCACAACAAAATCAGTAAAAGATATCCCACACAAACTGCAATCATCTAGATAATTACAGATAGCATTTTGTATACAGAGCATTTTATATCTCAGTAAGACAGAAGATTGAGTGTATCACCTCACTGAGCTACAGAAATTATCCACAATCCCCTTTGCATTGTTACCTTTCTGCACACAAGAAACTTGCAATGTCTCATCTAATTTTTGCAAGCATAGCCCATACCAGTCATACACTGCATAAGTACAGAAAATTTTTAGAAAACCATGTTTTTCCAAATGTGAGGAATACAAGACAAAACTATGTGTAGAATTCAGCATCTGTTTTCTGGCAGGCAGGGTAACTAGAACTGAAAATATTTTTCAGACACTGAATGCATTTCCTAGCCCAGATTAAAACAGATGATGTACTCCAGGATAAAACAATAGTAATTTAAAATGTCATTCACCTGTTTATTACCCTTTAATCTAGGTGTGCTTGTTTTAATTACCTTTGCTCATTGCACCCAAGTTTTGAATTAAAATACACATTCAGATTGATAAATGCCAGGATGATTGATAAATGCTAGTACGTCTTTTCTGTAAGGGCATTTATGCAACAATGTCTCCACTTAGGAGGACATTAAAATCAGGTGAAAGAATAAATTTTTAAACCGACTGCATGCACCTTAGGGTCCAAACAGTCTCTAAATAAAAACCATTTAAAACTGAATCACAACACGAGGGTACATATATGAAACTTCCAGCCAATACTCAGGTTCTCTATGTCCATCAATTCTTTGTCAAAAATGATAGGGAATGCGTAGAACTGGTCAGGTAAAAAGCACAACTCTGTAGGAACAGAACCTAAACAGGAGGAGCCTCCATCCAGTGATCAACATGAAGGTGTTACAACAATTAATCAGCTATATACTAAAAAGGCAGTACAACAAATCACAGCCAGTTTCCAACAAAGTCAGCAATAAACTCACCTGAAGGCACTGGTACCATTAGTAAGGCAACTGATACAATTATACCCTGAATCAATATATTAAAAGCAAGTCTTTTGGTAGGGGATGACAACTGGAATACATTAACAATATTAATTAGGGCCTTGATCCATTATGTATTGGTCATCCATAATTATAAAATTTTAAAACAAATGTCCTTTTTAAATGGATGATAGAGTAGCATATTAGCACATTCTAAATACTTCTCCACCTTTTTAGAATATGTATTTAAGCATACACTTGACAAAGAAGAGTGGAATAAATCATTTGAAAGTATTCATCTCTACCAGCAAAAGAGTTAACACCAGTTGATAAAGAAAAACCTGGAAAAAAATCACCCTCTTTCCCTAAATGCCAAGAATAAGAGCAAACTTTGCACTTACGAGATTAAAAAAACCCCCCAATCTTTCTTTTTTGCATTGGTGAGTTTTTTTAGTATGAAATATATTTCACAATAATACTATAATCTAGCTTTGCATTTCTGTAATGAGATTTCAGCGTTTTTCTGAAGCAACAGGTTAGGAGATGAAACAAAAAGCTAATTCCCTTTGAACAAAAACAGTCTTATAAAGCATAACAACACTTATAGGCACAAAAGTACCAGCTGTGGTAAGAAATCTACATTGTCATATGTCCACATGAGGTTTTTCGTAAGAGACCAGGCTTCATACAAGTAAGACTGTTATTATACAGCACTCCTCTAGATGTTTTCAAAATTTTGGCACATTCAGAAAATGCAGAGAGAAATGAACTCCAAAAAATGTAAGCAAAGGGCATTACAGAACAATGAGAAAGCATAATATAACCCTTTCCTGAACTGTAAAATAATAGCAGTAACAAGGGAGAAAGAGAAAGGATGCTGGTTTATTTTCCTTGAATGTTGTCACTTGCAATAAAAGTGGCCTGGATCACAGGGCAGTTTTCTTTCTAAGGGCAAGGCTTCTCTACCTTGCTGTTGCTGGCTGGACATGACCAGGGTAAGATCTCCTTGTGCTCGTGGCTTGCCTTTGTCTAGCCAGGAAGGACTGTCCTGAGCCTGTACTAGCCAGTCTGTCTTCTGCTGCTTTCTTATGCAGAGTCATCCCCTACAAAGAGAAATTCTCAGTGATTACCAATACAGAACACTGAACAATTTTATTCATTTGCATTTTGTTCATTATTTCTGCCTTCATACTGACTAAACTAGTTTGAATTCCATACACAAAGCATCATATTTTCAAGGGCAAAGGTTAGATACTCTTCCTAATACTTTGTGTGGAACTCTTCCCCTTCCCTGCAGTCATTCTCCAGGTTTAGAGTAACCACCTAAGAACCCAAAATATGCTTCTCATGGCAATTAGATAATTCTTTTCAAAAGGGCTTCCCCCAATTCCCAGCTCTTTTCAGCATGTTGAGCTAGAAAAAGTACTTTTCTTCTGGAAAAAGTTTAGGTATTATCATCCTCTGTGGAAACACCAGCTCATATGTCAGAAGCACATCTTGGAGACAGTATGTTCTTATCAGGCAAAAATGCAACGAGGAAATTAAGAAAGCTGTGGTGGGTTGTGCAGTTGTGTATAAAAGCAGAGGCTAACTAAAGAATGATACAGACAAAGCTGTCACCATCTTGGTGTTCATGATAGGTCACTGAACTGTGGATCTTACCTCCGGCTTGTCTTCTACTTGTTAGTGGGACTATTGTTATAAAATTGGCTAAGGACACTGGTCACTTGAAAATACCTCCAATATGTAAACAATTCAAACACCCTGCCTGAGTTCAGACTTGCTATCCATGAACACAAGAAGGATGTAGAACAGCAAGAAGGAAACTCTTCCAAAGGAATACAGAGAGAAGGAATTTGAATTCTATGATGGAGCAGAGTGAAAGTTACAGATGTCAAGGAGTCTTTCTGTATGAAGAGAAGTTTCAATGCAACCAGTCTGCCAAAGAGATGTCTTGAACACAGCTGATGTGAATGACAACTTTCCTGGCACACAGGCCCAGAAAAAGCTGTATGGCTGCACAGATCACACCTTCTATTCAAACTTATTCTTTCAATAATTTAAGTGAGGGTCTTGCTGCTGCCCTCACTCTTCATACGGGGCTAAATTTGCACCCAGGTTAAAGGGATTGTTTCTCAGAGCACTTAAGCTGAACTGCAAGTTAACTGAATTGCTTTGATTGTGCCCCTTCATTAGAAACAACTGAAAGACGGGAGAGTGGTGAATCAAAGTAAATTTGAGCACTGTAATTTGTATAACTAAAGGGCTGTGATTACAAAATAGTGATCTGAGCCACTTCTGATTTTAAAACTTGAAAATTACAAACTTTTTTTTATTTTCCCCAAGGTTATTGTAGGAACATACTCTTACATAGATATAACTTAAAATTACTAAAAGGTATTTGTTTCTGTGTTTGTGTGTTGGAAAATGCTTCTCAAACAAAAATACTGTAAATGAATGAATGCTGTTATAAATATGCCAGAAACAAATAGTATTAATAGTTTCTTTCCTTTTTTTTTTTTTCTTCTTTTCAATTAAAAGGTTTGGGAGATTCTTACCATATTGTACCAGGCACTAACGATAAATTTCTCCTCCATTTCTCTTTGACTTTTTGTTTTCTCATATTCTTTCTATAAAACATAAAAAATCCATATATTTAAAGCCAAAGTGTAATAGAAGTATTAGTGTCTAACTAAAAAGCAATGAGCTTTTACCACAAAACACAAGGATTACTACCTCCAGGGAATGAAACATTCTGTCCCGCTCCTGCAACTGATTTTTCAGTGCCTGAATCTCAGGAGCAGCACCCTGGTTCTGTTTAGGATCTAATGTGCGGATGACCTGTAAGAGAAAACCAGTTTCCTTTTATTAAATCCTGCAAAAGCAATCTTGTTAAGGAATTAAAACTTTTTAAGTTAGGTTAAGAAATTTAAAAAAAAAAAGTAACTTAAAATATCTCTCATCAAGCATGCCATATTAGAGCTTCTGAAC
Source organism: Coloeus monedula (assembly GCF_965178545.1). Classification (NCBI taxonomy): domain Eukaryota; kingdom Metazoa; phylum Chordata; class Aves; order Passeriformes; family Corvidae; genus Coloeus; species Coloeus monedula. Next base: position 52,466,624 of record NC_138822.1, read on the forward strand.
AGGGCCCTCTTTTACAGGACTCTGAAACAAAACTACTGACAAGAAAAAGTGATACCTAAAAGGTTCAGTAAACCAGAATCACATTTGTAGCTCCTAACCCAGGCTAGATTACCTTGGGGCCACAGTGATAGAAATATCTTCTGTAAGGTTTCTCTCTTTATAGTTATGGTTTTCCTGCCTGTCAATTTCTCCTGCTTGAAGAAGGACTGCTTCTGTCCTTATGGGAATTTGCCATGATTCACCAACCTAAAATACCAGATGTTGTAATTTCTAGGTAGCTCTGTTAAGCCAAGAAGCACTCTGTGGCACATGCATAACCACCATGCTACTAAAAAGATGAAGGGACACCTGGTACATTCGTATGTGTCATCCAAGAGTGCCAGCAAACCAAGCTAAACCAAGAACAAATCCAGCAAAATGCCTGAATCATTAAGCCTTTAATAGAAAATGGCTTGAAACTTTTTAACAACCTCTGGCTTTACAGAAATAAGACTTCTCATCTTCTCTCTTTCTACCTATTTCAGAATTGTGTCCAGATGCTGAAATAAAACAATGCTTTAAATCTCAGTGAGATATTTTTACTGTATGGTAAACATATAAATCCTATGAGGAGTGGCTGAGGGAGCTGGGGGTGTTTAGCCTGGAGAAAAGACAGCTCTGGGAGCCCTTATCACTCTTTACTTGAAAGGAAGTTGTAGCCAGATGGGGGTTGTGGCCGCTTCTCCCAGGCAGTCAGTGACAGGATGAGACACCATAGTCTCAAGCTGCTCCAGGCAAGGTTTGGGCTGGATTGTCAAGCATAGGAATGGGCTGCCTAGGGAGGTGGTGTAGTCACCATCCCTGGAGGTGTTCACGGAACTGCATGTGGCACTTAGTGCCATGGTCTAGTTAACAGAGTCGTGATCAGACAAAAGCTGGACTCAATGATTATCTTAGAGCTCTTTTCCAACTTAAATGATTGTATGATTCTATTATCTTCTATAAAAGCATGTTTTTTTCTAAGAAAATACTCATTAGACCTGGATACACTTTCCATAGCGGAATACTATAATGATTCTACTGGTCTTCACAAAAAACCCTGCACCAAAACCCATCAATAACAACAATGAGAAAAAAAGAAGACAACTCCAAACCAAACACAAATAAAACTCAAAATGAAAACTGATAAAAAGATTACAAAAAGTTAACCTAATTAATTCTACTGTCATATAAAAATACCCTATAGTAACACAGTACATAAAAATAAATAAGTCTTACTGAAAAAGGAAAAGCCATCTTTCAGTGGAATATACTCTAAGATGCAACAACCAAGAAAAATTGGGGGGTGGGCCAAGGGACAGAGGAGAAATTTGTTTAGACTTCCTGAAGACATTTCACAAGAAGTCATTCAGGAAACTCCACAGAAGTAAAGGAAGAAAGCATAAAGTTTTGCCAAATTAGGAACCTACTTACAGATTCCAATGTAATGATATGTATCCAAAGACACGGACACGCTTTTAAGAAACTCGAAATAGCCAAGTATAGTAAGAGAAGGGGACTATGATTAAGACCACAATATTGCCAGTTTAAAGCTAGTAGTATACCCATATCCTCAGTACTTAAATATCAATCACTTTCTCAACAGAAGCATATATTAAGCAGTAAAGGCAAAGAGAATGCTGAACATCATCAGAGAAATGTAACAGCTATTGAAGGTGATCCAGTCAAAAAGATCACTTTACTGAGGAAAAACATCAATAAAAGAGTCTCAAAAATGGGGTAATCTTCTGTAGAATTAATCCATATTAAATTCTGAAACAATAAGATGATAATCTATAGGCCTTCCTTCTCTTTTACTTGTTACTGTGTATAGATACCTCCTCCATTTTTACTCCCACAGAGTGGACATGTAATACAGTCTATGTCAGAGAGGGATCATTTACATGGAACACATCTACTTACACTTTTGGCCTTTTCCAAATACTTTTTGTATCGTTCTTCCATTTGCTTCATTTCCTCCTCCTTTTTCCGCAAAGCTTCTTGTAATTCCTCAATTTTAAGTGCTTTATGTCAGGAGACGCACACATTGGAAAATAGCATCATTATATTATGCATATTTTCATGTTTTACAAGAGACATTTAAGACACAGCTAAAATACTTCAGTTAAGAAAAGCTGACATAAGAAACCTGATGTGGTAGATATCACAGATTTAATTACTGTACAACTCAGAAACACATTAAAAATATGTACTCCTGTAAAATCTCATAAAATTGATTTTTTGGGACATAATTTTGCTTTTTAAAATTATGACAAAGAGAAATTGAATCATAAAGCAATCATATTACTGAACACATTTAGAAAACCAGTTTACTAAAGACTTACAGCTACTATAATATCTTGGCATGTAATACAGACAAATAGGATTTTTCTTATTTTATGTAAGAGGAATAATTCCTAACAGGCACAACTCCTGCTTAAATCTGCTAAACTGTAACATGAATATACTAAATTTAATTTTCCTCTCACATTTTCTTAAGCAGCAATTGAGATCAGTAGGACAATTTAATTGCACAGATTTTTCCTGTGTTGGTGTAAGAATGTGTCAAGCCACTATTACTTCTACATCTTCTATACAACTTCTCAGATCTCAGAAAACAAAATTATATTTTTTCTATTTTTCCTCCATCTTACTATGAATAAAATAATTTTACCACGAATCAGAAAACCTACCATTGGTTACAATCTTTTTGCCTTGTTCTATAACAACTAGTATTCTAAAAAAACCAGACTACCTCCATCATTACTTCTCTAGAAAAAATATAGCAATAATGTGCTAAAAACCAACTAGATGCAGGGTTCTGCATGCCCTCTGAGCAATATGATACATATCTTATATTCTCTTTGACCAGTAACTGAAAGTTTGCTCAAATGACAACACATTTTTGAAAACACATTGAAGGAATATACACTGGAAGTAAAGATGAGCCAGTTACAGCAGCAAGGATCTTCTAAATTAGGGTCTTAACGAGACATGACAGTTCTGGACAGCTAAGGTTCAACAGCAGTATGGCAGTGAGCTGGTATTTCTATGGCCAATGACATTGGGGTTTGGGACTAGATGATCTTTAAGGTTAATTCTAATCTCTTAGCATGCTATGATTCCATGATTTCTTACTACAGTGGTTTCTAAAATGTGATCCCATGCATTTCAAGTGCTAAGAGCATCTTTTTGGTCACCATAGTTTCCAGAGAAATTAACAACATACATGTCCCTTCCATTAAAAATGTACATTTTGCTTACCTGATACCTCCTTTAGGTATTATAATTAAAGATGTTGCACATGAAATAATTTATAAAGAAAAGAAATGGACTGCACAGGTAACTCACAACTGTTGTTGCATCTTGGTTCCAAATCTTCAATAATAGCTCGTTTCTTCTGTAGCTCATTGTTAGCTTCATGGAGCTTCTCACTGTTACAAACCACAAAAGCACATATTGTTTCCCCAGTAGTATTACTGTGCTTGAAATGAGCACTAAGCAGTACAGAAAACCCTCAGAGATAGATTATTTCTAAGGGGATGATTGATTTTTTTCTGTGGGGCTTAAGGACAAGAGACAATATCACTGTAGAAATATTTGTTAGATAAGATGAAAACCATCATTCTGTATGGAGAACTGCAACAGCAAACAGCTTCTTTATCAGTAACTGTACTTAACTTAGAACTTAAGAGCTAATTGTACAATGAGGGCCTAAAATGAATACTGATATTACATTGAGAAAGAATGGCTAAACCCAAAGGCAACAGAAAGTTCTTTTTGCAAGCCAGTCAAAAAGCAAATACTCTTTCAGGGAAATAAAAGATGTGCAAAAAGAGCACAATAAAATGATAGCACTTCCTAAAGTATTATCTTCTATCCCATAATGTATATTAAAGAGTAAACAAATTAATTTTGTTTATATTAGCATGCTTTCCTCAGAAGAAAATTACTTAGTCCTCTTGAGCAATGATTTGCACAACGTTAAGCAAAGCTTTCTACCCAACACAAAATGATGGTTCCCTCATCATTCTTACTTTCAAAATGGTTTTCTACGAGAAAAAAATATAGAATCTGAACAGCAGATTCCCAAATATTCCTGTGTTATCTAATGTCTCTTAGTTGCATATTTTCCAGATCCATGATTAATGAGTATCTGCCTTCCTCGCCATATAGAAAACACATCATTTCAAACTGCAAACAAAACAGGCAAATAAAAATACTTACAGATGTTCTTCAAGTTTCTTTTTCAGAAGAACTGACTAAAATAGAAAGTTAAATATTTTGTTTTAATATATTGTGAAACTCTAACATATTTAAAAAATTATTTGAAAACATGCAATTTTGTCACTCTAACCAAAATCCAACTTTTTTACTTCAGTTTTAGATCACAGCTGTAAAGCCTCTGTGGTAGCAACCTTTCTCTTCACAGCTGTGTGACTGTAGTAATATTAGAACCCTTTAAAACTTTACAAATATTTTCCCAGGAACTAGATCAATAAAAGCAAGATCCATAAATGACAGAATTCTATGGCAGTTGTCTTAATTTGTTCAGTACTTTGTATTGGAAAGCGCAGCAAAATCTCAAGAAGAGCTGTCCTACCAATACTGCATTGCAACTTGCATGAAGACACGTAGCAAATTAGTTGAAGTAAATTCCCATCCCCACAGAAACTAGAAGGAGTAGAGTATTTCTAACTGGAGTGTAGCAAAAATGTCACCTTGTTTGTGTTTCTTATCTTTCTTGATTACAGACACATAAAAATCACCGTACAACTTACAGTGTTCCACTTTCTGGTTAAATCACGTTTAGATAAGCTCTTTGAATAAAAACTTTGAAGTAATTTAAAAATTTTAAACTCACTTCATACACAGTGAGTATCTTTCAAAAAGAAAAAATATCCCAACTCAATAACTGTCTATGAACTGAAAGTAGTGTTAAGTAAATAGAAAGCCATACTCACAATAGCCTTGAGCAGAAGCCCATGCCAAGAAACAGAGATGACATTAGTATAAAGCAAAACAGCAGCCAACAGAAGAAACTATTTAGAAAGTCATGAACAGAAAAAGTTAAAGCTATGTATTTTTCACGCAGGCGCAATTTTTTCCTCTGTTCTCATGAGCAATTTCATCCTGTAACATTTTCTAAAACATGTCACTAAACCCAAAAATATAAAAATAATAAAGAAGCACATTTACAAATCATTGTGTTTAAACCAGAATTCCAAAGGAGAGCAACTGCTATTTTGGAAAGTAATTTTAAAATAAAAATCATACAACTAACAAAATGAAGGAAAATAGCCAGTCTGTTGGGCTACAATCAGAATTAAGAGATGCAGGTGTTTTTGTGGTGTGATACTGAATTGTGTTATTGCCACACTGATTGAATACAAAGCAAATGTAGAATATTTAAATCTGCAACTGCCTTTTTGGTTTCTATTTATCCAGTATTAATCACTGGTTTAGCATGTTACTGATGGTCCAAAACATCATCAAAATATAAGATAAAATCATCAACAAAATTACTTTATTTTTTTTTCTCCAATGTTTTTTCAACAAAGGTTTAGATACCTCGCTAACAGAAAAAATTACTGTTTGCACTCAAAAAGCAGTTTAGTTTGGTAATACTTCAAAATACTGTCTTTGATCACATTCCTGGGGCATGTTTTTTCAGTATTTTAAAAGAGATTTTCTTTTCGCACAACAAGAAAAGTGGGGAGCCATAAAAACAAGTCAACATGGCTCTGTTGACTTCACAGTCAGAAATCTGCAGCAGCTGAGGATCTGCAGGTTTTCCAGTCCCCTGAACAACTGCAGCAACACCACTTTTTCTGTAACAAAAAATATTTGTATGCATCTTTATCAGTCACAAATCATTTGAACTGTTCCCATCACTTATATTTGATCATTTAGGGGACTATCAGCTGGCTGGGACAAGAAAGAGAAAAAGTTGGAAGCAGTGCCCATTTCCCTAAGATAAGAAAATCAAAACTGAACTCAGCTTTTCTTTGTAATCCTTGTATTGCACTTGGGTTTATCTTGAAACAGGCAAAACTACTACTCAACACTGACTCCACTGGTGTATTATTTACCTAGTACCTGCACTGTTGAGGGAGTAACCCTCTCCCATCTAGATGGATCATGTCCTCACAAGCAAGAAATTCATTGTGATAAACAGCACAAACAATTTAAAGAAGCAGAACTCAGTTTACCCACATTAATTTACCCAAGACACATGATTAGGAAAAAGACTAAAACACTCGATATGCCATTTTAGGCACCCAAAGATCCTGTACATACTTGTCAGATCAATTCAAACAGATCACTCTAAATATGGGCAAACATTACTTCTGGGATTTCTGCAGTATCAGTAAGCTTTAAAGACTCATATACAAATCTAAAATATAATTAGTATAAAATTGTTCTCTCACAGGAAGATGAGTCTCCTAAAAATGGTAGAAATAAAAGTCCTTTTGCTTGAAGTTTCTTTCATGCTTAAACAAGCCAAAGGAACAAGTCTGTCCCCTTCCTCAGGGCAAAATTCGGTTTTGTTTCACATGTTAAGGTTATGGGCAGAATGGCTAGGCTCTGGCCTGAGATTAAGCTAACTTAGCAGGGTGTGGGAAACTATGGATCATCACTTCAGAAGACTGCTGGATGAGATCAACAGTGCTGTGAGGTGATTAAAGTCACAAAACAGCGCCATGATGGATGGTCAGATTTCAAGGATCCTGACAGTAGTGATAGAATGGTTTGGGTTGGAAGGGACTTTTAAAGGTCACATAGTCCAAACCCCTGCAACAAGCAGGGACATTTTCAACTAGGTCAGGTTGCTCAGAGCCCTGTCCAACCTGGCCTTGAATATTCCATGGATGGGGCATCCACAACTTCCCTGGGCAACCTGTTCTAGTGTCTCATCAAATGAACAAAGTGGCTGAACTTCACAGGTAACTGAAGAGGTAACAGAGTTCTGGGGACGTTTTAGGGAGGTGTTGTATCAGTAACAGCATGTAAGGCCAAGACTGCATGTTACATTATGTAAAACATTAGGCATGGGATGGATTTAACACATGGGGCAGAAGTAACTAAAGGCCAGGTGTTTATATAGGAAAGGATTAGGGCAGAGAACCGGAGAACAAGGATGATAAACGACAGTGGTAAGACATGCAAATGATGTAGTCGAAGCTGTTCGGGAAACTGTTGAGTAGCCCTGTGCAACTACTGCATTCTGGAAGCCAATAAATCAAAGCTATTCTGAGCACATCAGACATATCTGCGTTGATTCTGTAGTCTGAAAGATGGGGGAAAAGAGGCCTTTGCCTGGCTAGCAAGGTAACACCCAGGATGGACTAATCAATAATCCCAACAGAATGTGTCAGTGCCCATTACAGGCCCAATGACACACAGCTGCCCTCCACTGCACTTCAGTATAAAATCAGAACTGCTTGCCCATGTGGACCTTGGCGCACAGCATGTATCACTGCAAGGACACTTGCCTGGGTTAGGACAGTACCTCTATGTCTTTTTGGGCACATCTGAAAATAACTTCAGCTTTAAAACCAAACAAAACTTAAAAGAAAAAAAATACCAAAAAAACCCCCAACAAAAAACAAACCTGAGCTCTCATCAAACATTTCTGGACTGAATTAAAATGGAGTGCCAATTTTCTGGATTGAGCACAATTACAGTGTAAGTACGTAAAAATATGAATTTCAGTGCATTGTTGCAGAAAAATAGCAAAAACCAGGAAATTAGCTGAAAATGATGTATTGGTGAACTGTATGCCATGTCTCTCCCATTGCTTTTTCATATGTTTCTGAAGAATCACTCTTTTTGTATGGATATCCTACAGATAACTCAGGTGGTCTCAGCACAACTTCGATGTACTTGAGCAGCTGGGTTTAACTTCTGAGGTTTGCTCTGCTTTGTCAGGGAGACTGCATGAAAACCGCGTCAGAGGTTCTTGCATCCTCAGCACTAACCTGAGTCTACATTCACTCCTTTGCTTCCTTAAGAGTAAATGAAATCCTACACATCAAACTCAGCAAAAGAGACTATGGGATCAGTGCCTGTAAGTCACCACTGCTATGGTCAGACCTAGAAAGAAGCCATGAGGGCAGACACACCCTAAATTACTGCCCCAATCAGTGCCTCAAAAGAGACACAACTAAAATTGCAGTAAATAAACGTGAATACAGTTAGACAGAGATCATTTACAATACTCAATATCTGAGAATAATTCTTTCATATTCTTGCTCACCCTGAAAAGATTTTGGCCAATAATCAAGAGAACAAAGAACATCTCAGAATTTGCCTATTTTAACGTGCATTCTAAAACACATTCTAAGTTACTCAGGAAAATAATCTTGTTGGAAACCAACTAGGTGTTTTACATTCATATAGTTTATTCTGAAAATTAAAAGTATAAACTAAATTTAACACACTCTTAAGTGAACATAAGCAGCTAGTAAAAAAACTTGCACTATTTTATATAAATTAGTTAAAACAAACCCACAAAAATAGAAAGCAACACATTACAATTTGTTGCCAATTGGCAACATAATACACTGAGATTGTGAGCATACACTATGCATGTACAGTCCAACAAATCACTGCTTTCAAGAAAATTCTAGAGCTTCTTTTTTGAAATACAGGAGATAATAAACAATTTTTGAGTGGAAGACTGAAAGTTGTTTTCCACACTAACTCAGCTACAATGTGTATTCTTACATTTAAAATAAAGTTAACTCTATTATGAGTTGCAGAAAATGCTGCATTATGTTGAGGGCTGCATTATTTGACCTTCTTTTCATTTTGGTCTGCCTTGCTTTTATCATTCTGAGATACACTTACATGAACAATTACAGACCCTCCAGTGGCTGGAAAGGCCTCAACTTTCATTAAGAAAACTAAACCAAAACCAACTTCAGATGCTTTATTCATAGAGAATCAACATTTTCTCAATTCCCTGCAAAACTGTCTATTCCAATTAAATAGTTTTGTATTGCAACAAACACAATTATTCAAATAAAACACATTTGACATCTTCTCTACATAGGATGGTTTTCTAATCTAGACAATTGTCTTACATCCTAGTTAGAGAAGCACAATTTATTGATAAGACCATACAAGTAAATATGCAAAACTATTAGAAATCTCAGTTTGTATATTTCTTTGACATTTTTTTTTTTACAAAAAGGTCAAAGTTTCGAAAATGGTAACTATTCGAATGTTAGTTTGATGTACATTTCTACTTACATCTTCAGCTTTTGAACCTTGATCCTGCAAAGATTTTTGTAGTTCTTCAACCTGGGACTGTACTTCCAGAAGTCTCTGATTTACCAATCTAGGAAAGAGACAATATTTTTTTTCATTAAAAAAAACAACTGTAAGAGGAGGTGTCAGACTTTTAGTGTCCAGTGTTTCCAGCTCATCTACACAAAAAATGCAATACGGTAAATTACTCTCAAAAAATTTACAGCAGTAGTTAGAGCTTACAGCAGTTCCAGAGATTGTAACATCCAGATGTTCATCCAGAACATTTTCATATTCCTCAAGGACAACATAAATGCATGCAGAAATCATTTCTATATACATGAAAGAAAACCTTTTAACAGCCAGTTTTACTGTGTGAGAGCTGCTAGCTTATGCTTTTGCACAGTTACAGAAACCCTATAAACCTGCAGGCTGGAAGGAATGTCCACAGTTTGCTGGGATCCAACTTCCTCCTTAAAGCAGGTGCACTTACAGCAGATTGCTGGCAACCACATCCAGTACCAGGTTTGGACACTTTTAAGCATAGAGGTCTAACTGTCTCTTTGGGCTTCTCTTCTAGGGCTCAGACCCATACTCTGTATTTTGTCTGCTGCCTCTTGTCCTTCCACTAATAACCTCTTGAGAACAGCCCAAATCTGTCTTCTTACTACCTTCCCATGAAGTAGATGCAGATCACAGTACAATCTCCTCTACGCCACTTTTTCTTTGTCCTGGACAAACTTGCTTCTCAGTTTTATCCCACCTGTCACACCTTCTAGTGTCTCTCACCATAGGAGTATTCTGCTGCACTTCTACACATCCACATCTCTCTGGCACTTGGGAATCCAAAATTACATGCTCTGTCCAGGTGTGGTATCTTAAGTACTGGTAAGAGGTGAACAACCATTTTCCCAGACTGACTGCCTGCCTGCAGCTCAGTGAGAACAGTCCAGATCACAGTCAACTGCAAGGTCCCCAAATAACATATCCTCCTTTGCCACCCACTAGGACCCCAGGGCTTTTGCAGCAGAGCTGCTCCACAGCCACGGACAGGACTCCCATCAGTTCATTTCTCTGCACTGCTGAGCTCCTCTGAATAACAGCTTTCCCTTTCAGGATATCCTAAAGTAGTACTATTCTCAAACTTCCTGGGAGTGTAGTCCCTCTCATCAGTGAAGTTGTTAACAGAAGTGATGAACAACTGGTCCTGGTACTGATGACTGAGGAACTGTTTGCCAGGTGGGTTTCATTTCATTGACAGTACTACTCTAGGCTCAGCTGTCGCATCACTGTCCAATTAATTTTTTTGCTCACTTTACTGTCCACTTATTTAGTTTATATCTAACCATTCTGAACATAAGGATACCATGGAACACTTTATCAAAGGCTTTACTAAAGCTAAGCTAAGTACCATCCTCTTTTTCACCCTTCTTCACATGTGCAGTCATCTCATTGTCAAGACAATTGGATTAGTTGGGCATGATTTGCTCTGAAAAAATTCATGTTGACATTTCCCAGTTACTTTCCTGTTCCTCATGTGGCTGGAAATAGATTCCAGATGGACTTGCTTTGTGAAATTTCCAGAAAGCAACCTGTGGCTGACCAGTCTTTGTAGTTCCTCATGCTCTTTTTCTTGCCCTTCCTGAAGGTGAGTGCAGTATTTACCTTTTTCCAGGCTTCAGGCACCTCCCCCAGTTGAAGGGGAAGATAGAGGAAGATTAGATAAAGAACAGATTTGAAGCTTAGATAGAAAGCAGCCTCACATCACTATCAGCCAAATACTGTGGCATGCTCAGATGCACTCTGGCCCCACAGATGCCTGTATGCTGACTGGCTCAATCTAGCAGGGTTAGGTAGAGCAGGCTACCCAGGAACACGTCCTGTTGGGTTTTAAATATCTACAAGGATGGAGACAACATCTCTGGACAACATATTCCAGTATTCATCAACCCTCACAGTGAAAATAAAGTATGTTCTTGCATTTAGATTAAATATAATGTGTTTCAAGCTCTGCACACTGCCTCTTGCCCTGCAACTGAGTACTACTGACAAGAGTCTAGCTTCATCTCCTTTAGACCCTCCCATTAGACACTTTGATAAGATAACATTGGTAAGATCTAACGTAAGCCTCCTCTTTTCCAGGCTCTGTCCCTCAGGCTTTACTCATAACAAGATGCTGCAGTCCTGTAATCACATCCCTGTGGCCTTTCCCAGGACTGATTCCATTAAATCCATGTCTTTCTTGTCCTGGGGATGCCTGTAGGAAAGTCAACTGCAACAGAGGACAAAATTTCTTACCTGTTTTCTGTCTCCAGTTCATTCTTACGTAAGTTTGCATCATCAAGAAGGCTCTGCAACAAGGCAATCTTCTCATTGTCAGAACCTTCCTGGTTCAATTTTAACATCTTGTTCTCATGCTGAAGGCGAATGAGTTTCTCCCTAAACACATAGAACACAATTTTGTAAAAAAAGGAATGCTAATATCTATAACAAAGAAAACAGTTTACCATAGGAAATAAAATAATAACATAAATACAATCTTTTTAAAGGAGATGGCTGCAACAGCAATCATGTTTTCAAACCCCCAAATACAAACCTAATTTAAAGAGTTGTAATTGCAGAATGCAGAACACAAGGAAATTACCTCAATTCCCCTATCAGGATCTCTGAGTACAACTCAAACAGATTTATAGGGAGAACACAAAGAATGCAAAGCTTAATGCCAAGCATGAAGAAAGACTGTAATCTCAGCTGTCACTGAACTACTGCATAAACCTGAGCAAGTCACTTCCACCCTTGGTCTGTTTACACAGAATCACAGAATCATTTGGGTTGAAAAGATTCTTAAGATTATCAAGATCCAACATAAACTCAGCACAGAACCATGTTCCTTAAGCACCACATCTACACATCTTTTAAACACCACCAGGGACGAGGATTCAATCACTTCCCTAGGTAGCCTGTTGCAATGCTTGATAACCCCTTCTGGTGAAGAAATGACTCCTAATATCCAATCTAAACCTCCCCAGCACAGCTTGAGGAGAAGAGACCAATCCCTGCTTTGCTATAACCTCCTTTCAGGTAGTTGTAGAAAGTGGTACAGTCACATCTGAGCCTCCTTTTCTTCAGGACAAACAGCCCCCCTGCTCCTCACAGGACTTAACTCTTTACACCCTTCTCCAGCTCCACTGTCCTTCTCTGGGCAAGCTCCACCACCTCCATGTCCTTCTTGTAGTGAGGTGACACAAAACTGGACACAGAACTTGAGGTGTGGCCTCACCAGTGCCAAGTATGGGGGGGACAATCCCTGCCCTGGTCTTGCTGGCCACTCTAGTGCTGATACAGGCCAGGACGTCATTAGCCTTTTTGGCCACCTGAGCACTCAATGGTTCATGTTCAGCTGCTGCCAACCAACACCCTCAATCCACACCAGAACAACAGGTGTCACGTCGGGGTCTCCTCCCCCTGCCATGTAGCCCTGGCAGAGGGCCCCTGGGGGACAGACACGGGGTTTCCCTGCCCCTGCTCAGCCTCGTTCCCATTGGTTTTGTGTTCCCTGGTGTGGCCAAGGACCCTCAGTCCAGACTGTGGGAGTTCCTCGGCAGAGCCCCGGCCATGCGGCTGGAGAAATAAACATCTCTGAAACATCTACCAAGAATCTGTCCTTATATATTTCTTTTCCACGGGCCTTCTGGTTTGATATAGGCGTGTTCCACTATCCCCGCTGTATCAGTGTCATCCACAGGGACCTGGACAAACTGAAGAAGTGGGGCCATGAAAACCTCATGAGGGTCAACAAGGCCAAGTGCAAGGTCCTGCACTTGGCCTACGGTAAACCCTGGTATCAGTCCAGGCTGGGGATGAATAGATGGAGAGCAGCCCTGGGGAGAAGGCCCTGGGGGTGCTGGGGGATGAGAGGCTGGACATGACCCAGCCATGTGCACTCACAGCCCAGAGAGCCAAACGTGTCCTGGGCTGCATCCAAAGCAGCGTGGGCAGCAGGGGAGGGAGGGGATTCTGCCCCTCTGCTCTGCTCTGGTGAGATCCCCCCTGGAACACTGCATCCAGCTCTGCGGTCCCAGCACAGGAAGTATGTCAACTAATTGAAGTGAGTCCAGAGGAAGCCACTAAGGTGATCACAGGGATGGAACACCTCTACTATGAAAACAGGCTGAGAGAGCTGGGGTTGTAGATCAGGGACCAGGGATACCTTACAGTAGCCTTACAGTACCTGAAAGGAGCCAACAAGGGAGCTGGAGAGGGATTTTTTACAAGAGCATGGAGTGACAAGACAAAGGGAAGTGGTGTAAACTTAAAAAGGGTGCTTTAGATTAGACATTGAACAGAAATTCTTTACTTTGAGGGTTTGGAGGCAATGGCAAAGGGAGTTGTGGATGTCCCCTACCTGGCAGTGTTCAAGTCCAGGTTGGATGGGGATTTGAGCAACCTGGTCTACTGGAAGGTGTCCTTGCCCATGGCAGCAGAGATGAACATTAGATTAAATATAATGTGTTTCAAGCTCTGCACACTGCCTCTTGCCCTGCTAGTGAGTACTACTGACAGAGATGATCTTTAAGGTCCCTTGCAACCCAAGCTGCTCTATGATTCTACAATTACTTCCCACTGTGCATCTTTCCAGCCACTCTTCTCCAAGCCTGCAGCACTGTACAGGTTGTTGTGACCCAAGGGCAGGACCTAGCACTATGCCATGTTGAACTTCATGCAATTGTCCTCCACCCACCGATACAGCCTGTTCAGATTCCTCTGCAGAGCCTTCTGACCCTCCAGCAGATCAACACTGTTCTGGGTAACCCAAAATGTTATTGTGTTCCTTATGTATCTGTGCCCAAAATTGTTACTGTCTTCCTGCAGCCGGAAAACAGAAGGGCGGGGCTGGGCGGTACCCCGGGCGCTTTAAAAGTTGAAGCACTCTGGCAGAGTCACTCTCTGACTGCTTGGCTTGCCTCTTGGTTCTTTCTTGCCTCCTACTTGCTACAGTAACAACTCGAGAAGCTCCATTTCACAATCAAAAACTATTTCAGAGTGAATTTTGCAACACCCGTCCGCAGCCACTCCCTCAATACCCTTCGGTGGATCCTGCCCACCCCCATGGACTTGAGGGTGTCTAATTGGCACAGCACTGGTCATTAGATGTTTCCTCCTGTATTGTGGAGGCTTTATTCAGCTTCTTGCAGCTGTCTTCCAGATAAGTAGTCTTTATTAAAGACTGTGGCAAAGAAGGCTTCAAGTAGATCAGCCTTTTCCTTGTCCTTTACTGGTATGGTTCCCCCTGCATCCAATAAGGGATTGAGAGTCTCCTTAATCCTCATTTAATTGTGAATGTATCTATAGAAACATTTTTTATTGTCTTTTATTGGCAGAAGCCAAAATAAGCTCTAGTTGGGCTTTGGCCCATCTAATTTTCTCCCTGCATAACAGCAAAACATCTCTGTAGTCCTTCTGACTGGCTTTGCCCCTTCTTCCAAACATAATACCATCTTTTTTATCCTAAGTTCTGGCCAAAGCTCTGTGTACAGCCAAGCCAGTCTTCCTGATGGCTCTTCATTTGGCACACGGAGACATCCTACTCCTGCACTGTTAACAGTTCCTTCTTGCCCTCCCGGACTCCTTTGCCCTTCAGGACTGACTCCCAAGCAACTTGACAACAAGACCCCTAAACAGGCTGAACTGTGCCCTCCAGAAGTCCAAAGTGGAGGTTCTGCTGGCATCTCTCCTTAATTCTCTGTGAATCAAGAACTCTCTCATTCAGTGCTTGCTGTGCCCAAGACAGCCTCTGATCATCACATCATCCACCAGTCCTTTCCTGTTCACAGTGAGTCCACTGAGACACCTTCCCCAGCTGGCTTGTTCAGTAGCTGTGTCAGGAGGTTATCTTCCACACAGTCCTGGAACCTCCTAGACTGATCCCTTTCTGCCATATTGCATTTCCAGCAGCCATCTGGTAAGTTGAAGTCCTCCATAATAAGAAGGTCGAGCAATCTCAAGACCTCTCCCAGCTGCTTATAGTATATGGCATCCTAGACAAGTGGTCTGTAACACACCCACCAGAATATCTGCCTTGTGGCCTTCCCCTTGATTCTTACTCATAAATACTCAATTCTTTCGGTACCATCATCAAGCTCTAGACAATCAAGACAGGGCAACAACAAGAAACCTTTTTCTAGTATCCAACCTAAACCTTCCTTGGCAAAAATTCAGACCATTCCCTTGGGTCCTGTCACTGGTCACAACAGAAGAGAATGTCTGCCCCTCCTCTTCTTCTCGTGAGGAAGGTGGAGACCAGCACAACATCTCTGCCCAGTCTCATCTCCAGGCTGAACAGACCAAATGACCTCAGCCACTCCTCATATAGTTTCTCCTCAAGGCCCTTCACCATTTTTGTGGCCCTCTGCTGGATGCTAAGAGCTTTATGTCCTTCTCATATTGTAGCACCCAAAACTGCACACAGGACTCTGCCCCAGTGCACAGCAGGACAATCCCCTCCCTTGCCTGGCTGGTGATGCTGTGCCTGATGCACCCCAGGACACAGTTGGTCCTCCTGACTACCAGGGCACTGCTGGCTGATATTCAACTTGCCATTGACCATTGTAAAGGTTAGTAAAACAAAGCACACATTAGCTTACTTTATTTCAGGAGTAATGATTTCTGCTGCTAAACTGTCTGAAGGCTCTTGTCTTCCCAGAGGCATCAATCCTGAGTAAGGAAAAGCACACCATTTACTTTCTTTACATGACAAGTAAGAAGTTCTAGAAGTTTTAGACTATTGCTAGACAACACAAAATGACACAAAGTCAAGCTACAGCAAGACTGACAGACAAACACCATTTCATTTGGTGAATCATTACTTCATCCATTCTGAAGAAATAATATTGCAGTTTATTTTCTGCTTATCTAAGAACTACAAAGGTACAGAAGATTACACATAGGCATGAACTATTACGCATGAAACATCATGAGAAAATATCTCTCTAAAGAAAATTATGTAACTACACAGAAATCAGATATATATTATAAAAATATCCTACTGGAGAGGAGACTAAAATTTCTGATTGGCTGAAATAACATTTGAAGCTTTTGCTTACTTATAAAGCTGTGACTAGTTGAAGAGGTTTTACACTACTGATTATAGGGGAGCTTTAATTTATTCTGTCCTAAACAAAAGCACATTCAATACTCTACAGAAAACTCCTGTAAGCTTTAGAAAAGATGCATTTAATCTCCTTATTTGTCCTTTACCTGTAGTGGTGAGTTGACCCTCCTGAGCTTGTACACATCTAAGTTCTTCAATAGTTTCTTTCAAAGAATCCCTTTCTGTTCTTAATCTCTGAATAATTGGAAAGAAAACAATTCAGTCTTGGCAGTACAAATCCATCTCTAACAGCCTTCAAAATTTTAAAAATAATTTAATGCAGCTCTAGAGATTACTTCCAAATTAAGGTATCTCAGACTATTTCATAACAAAAGAAATGTAAATTTTATATATTCCACAGGAACAGTGGTTTGGCATTTTTTGGGAGAAGGGTTGCTGATCTTACTGGACTAAAAATAGCAGGGTATAAGCTTACAAAATTGAGATAATAGTGGCACAAAGTCCTGGTACCAGGTAGTAAACAGTATCCACTGGGGCCACTCAGCTGTTTTCCTTTTCCTTTCATTGGGGCTGATTCCAAAGGAAATGGAAATCAGTTGAGAGACCACAGATTTTTGCCTCACCATGAATCCAAGACTCAGCCAGGAGTGAAACCATGGGCATATAAGTACAGAGTCAACATAACAAACAAACTGCTTTTAACTTCATTTTGTTTGCCTTTCACCAGTGGAAGTGCGAGCAGCATTTCCATATCCCATTCCTCCTGTGGGTCAGCTGGCCGTGTTATTCACCAGCATTTTGGCTATGAAAGAAAACTAGTTGCTTAAGACTCGGTCCAAAGAGAAATGAAGAACAGGACTGGATTGCCTTGGGATCCAAACAGGTGTGCTACTCAGTAGCATCAGGCAAATACTCTTTCAATTTGGCACAAGTACCCTTCTGGCAAAAAAACGAGAACCTACAGATAGCACCAGGTTTTTGTCCAGAAGGTTGCCAAGAGTCAAAAAAAAGAGAAAGAATGTAATGATCCAAGTTGTAGTTTTCTCCAAAATCAGACATGTTCAGTATTACTAAATGGTCCAGGACAGACCTTGATTCTGTGTAGGTAAGGAGTTGTGTTGGCTGATAACATTTCATTTTACTAACAGTTGATTGCCAAATGCCAGAATATTTTAGAAAAAGCTCTAGGGCTTCACTGGTACAAGCAACTCAATAATTATCTTAGTACTTATATATAACAGACCACAGAGGTAAAATTCCAAGCTGCTTTGATGGAGATATCAAACACTACCACACTTTGCCGAACATAAAGAAAAGGGTAAAATCAATTTCAGTAACTATTTCCAAAATATAACTGACAAGATACCATTACCTAGCCTGTGACCTGTGGTGGGCTACCTTACTGATACGTATTGACAACACAGAACAGAAAGAGTAGGTAATACAGACAGTGAATCACTGAGTTCATGTGATGAGAGACTTCTAGCTGTAACTTACTTCTCACAGGTGCATATCCATTCAAAAGAATGTACTTAAAAACAACATCCAGCTCAAAAAAATGCTATTTTTTGGGGGTGAAACAGAAAACTATATGATAATGGCCTGCAATTCAGATCCTTTGTGCAAGATGAAATGGTCCACTGAGCCATGGATAAGCCACAGAGACAATCTTACAATTGTTCAACATAAAAGAATTGGAAAAAAACCCCAATATAAAAACAAAAAGCAGGAAAGAAAGCCAAAGCACAATACCAATACAGTTACTATGAACATTCCAGCCTGATTTGAAGGGCAGATGGAAGTTATGTGAAGGTCAAGTGTCCACCGCAGCTTGAAAATTTAATAAAACATGGAAATCAATGACCTACAAACATAAAATAACTGAAGACTTTCAGTTCAAATGATACTTAAGTGTTGGGCTTGGAAATCTTGGAAAAAACTGGACATGAAATATGATTATTAAGGAAAAAGCCTGCAGAGTTTCCAACAGTTGGATCAACAGATTTGTAATTAAAACATGCCTAAGAAACTGCTAGCTTCAATTGCTGACCTTGGTTTTAGGTAGTTTGAGGCACCTGCATATACATTCCTAAGAAACAAGCTGAAATTAACTGTTGAGAAATGACAAATGTGCAAGAGAAGTCCGAAGGATCAGTCCCGTCAAGAGAGGACGGAGCAATTAATCACAGAATCACTAGCAGTAAATGACACAAGACGAACGGGTAGATTGGTAGCTACCCTGTGTGTTCCACATTGGCAGTACAAGATAGGTCAACGAGGAGCTGTCATAAAAGCTGAGATCACCACAAAGGACATTTCCCTCTACACAACTACTACTAAGCCTCTTGCTACATTAGTGATGACTCCACAAAGAGAAGCATGCTGATGGTACCTCAAAGAATGCCTTAGGAAAAGAAAGAAACAGGAATTTAGTTCTAGGATGATACTGCAGAAACCCTGTTGTAAATAGCTTTTCAGAATATGTAACAATTACCCTGGTTATTTATTAACCTTCTCATGGTAAATGGTCAGGAAACAACTTCAGATGCCAGATATGAAGGCTTTTCCTCTTAAAAATGGGTTGCATATGTTTTTGTACAGTCACTTTATTCCATGCTGTACAATTCTTAGGTTTAAAAAGTAGCCTGTACACAAACATCAGAAAATTTCAGATGAAAAAAGACTTCCTAATTTAAAAAGATTGCTAAGTGTAATTACCATATCTCTGTGTTATAAAGGATACAAAGTTGCTATTGTTACTAACAAAAAAATAACACCTTGGCACTTACATCTTTTTCTTTTTGGAGGCTGTCTACTTTTTCTTTCAGTCGTTTGCATTCATAATCTAATTTATCAGCTTTCTTGGATTCTTCAGATAACCTGTTTTGTAGTTCAACTGCCTGTGAGAACAAGAATCAATAATGTGTCTGCAAATGTTAAAACAAAGTACACAAGACAAAGTAGCCAATTACAATGCACCACAAGTCATGTTGTAAAACAAGTGAAATAGTTACTTATAGGACATACTAAAAAATGCTTTCATCAGTTGTTCTGTGTTTCAGTAAAATAAAAAGCATTCAAATATTAGGTCTTAGTGCAAGCAAAAGACAGAAGAAATGCGAAGTATTTTCAGTACATCTAAAACAAGAATTTAAGCTCAAGCAGGGTTTACAGAAAGAAAAGCTATGTAGTTCTAGGAATCAAAAAGCTTATGAACAGCAGAAAAATCTTTCTGCATTCTGAAAAGCCTAGTTAAAAGAAAAAACTCTGAAGAAAGCCAATTATCTACACCGTTTGTTAACTTTATTTCATAAGCCTCACTGAGAATTCAACTACTAGTTTATGCAGCCAGGTAACATTCCCTAACCTGAGATTTCCTAGTAATTTTTAATACACTAACAAAGATTCAGCCACAGGCTCCAAACAGTTTTGTTTATTTGAGGAGAAACTGCTAACAAAGCCACATGTATGCTCTCAACTACAGATCAGTAAAGAGCCCTTAAAATTAAGTGATCAGAAATCTGAAAGCTGAGCACAACAGATGGTAAATCAGCGAAGACTTGCCTTTTCAAAACTCTCAGCCTTTACTAGCAAAGATTAATTTCCAGAACACTAGTAAAGCTCATAATGCAGAGAGCATGGAAGCATATAAGTTAAATAAAGACTGACCTGCAAACACAAAAGCTGAATGAAGAGTCAGCTTAAGACCTACAGCTTCTTCTGAAGCAATTTATAAGAAGGCTTCTTCACGGCTTTCAGATTACACAGGAAGTGATTAAAGCAGTAGCCATACCTACATAAAATTGCCCAGTGGTTCTAACTGCCTTTTATTTTCAATGTGTACAACTATAACACAGTAACTACAAGGCCTAAAATATGCATGGTCTTAAGTCTTAGAGAAGGAGTTTGCTGCTGTTATTCTTAAATTAAAGGCTGCAAAACCAGCACAGGCCTGCATTTTCTGCAATTAAAGAAATTAAAATGTTATATATGAAAATATTTCATTTTTCAGATGTGACATCATCACTGGGGCTATCAGAATAACTGCTGGTATAAAAAAAACCTGCAGGCCTTCACCAGTGATTGTGCCACCACTTGCAAAATGTGAGAATTTTCACCTCAAATGGAAACAAATGCATTCATGTTTGTAATCAATCATGCTAAGATACTGGTCTGTAGAAAAACACTGAAGGAAACAAATTTGTCTTCAATTAGGACTTGTGAGTGTATCGAAAAACATACAACTTCATGGTAATGCAGAAGATTAAAAAAAAAATGAACTGCCATCACATTTACTAAGCATTATCTGTGTGTGGAATGAGTAAAGCACCAATCTTGCAACAAAGAAAAGCAAGACATACTGTTAGCTATGTATCAGAATGCACATGCACAAAGGGGCTGAATTAAAATTACAAAAAAAATTATCCTGAAATCTTCACATTTCAATTCTTTTTGCCAAAATAAAGTTTCTTAGAAAAGGCTTATGCTTGCTCTCAGAAGAGTGAAAACAAAACACCACCACTCAATCTCACCTCACAGAGATAGTTCTGTGCAGTGAAGGCGCAATTTCCTTGCAGATTGATACAGGAATTTGAATCAACCACTTTCATCTGCATAGCACAAGGCTTCTAAGCCAAAGAAATAACTAATGGCATCCTCATGAGTGGGGCTGGATCCTTCAAACACCAGACAAGACATATTCCACTAGAGAAGCACACTAGCGCTCAGCAGTGACATAACGTCACAATCCTTACGTCTGGTTTACTTCTGATAGCACAATTTAGGATTCCCAGAAAAATAATTTTGTGGCTTATGATTCACAGGCAGGTCTCAAAAGGAGACCAGTCTTACAGACACTGAAGACAAACACAGAGTGTTCATTTTGAGACACCGTAGTTAGGTGAAGAAAACACATCTGCAACAGGACACCTGAGGCTTATTCCAGTCTCAGCCAGTAAACAGTTTTGCACCAAACAACAGCACCTCATACAGGAAATCCTACCCATAAAATACAGGGAATAATGAAGAAAAGGAGTACTTTAGCAGCACAAATGTTTGGGATTGCCCTTCCAAAATCCTTTTGGTTGGTGAAATAAGAATCAAATGCAGGTGTTGAGGTTACACAACAGTATAACATGCTCAGCTGTTTAATGGAGTGACATATTGGGCTGCCAGTAAACTTGATATTACTCATGTGTGGAAGGCCATTCCTTTCTACATTTACTTTTCCCTTTGTCCCCTTGGACAACTTTTCTTGTCCAAGGCCTTTTTTTCTGGTAAAATCATTTGGTCTGTATTTAAAATTAGACTACATAGGCTGAAACTAGTTGTTTTAAACACTGAGATAGCCAAGTGCAAGATAAAAATCTATCAAATCTTAGGGAGACACATTGTTTCTGGGCTGGCAATATTGTTAGTGCCTGTTTCTGTATTTTATTCTACTGTAAACTGACATACAGGGACCCCTGTGCTGTGATCATTTGATCAGGCAGAAATACAGAGCAGGCACTACTATTTTAATGAACCATGCTCTGTCTGGCTCTCTAACAAGAATACCAGAATGATATCGTGTCCCTGTAGTATAGAAGCAGAGAGAAGACTAAACACATCTTCCAACTTTACAGAAACAGCATCACATGGCACTTGGATAAACAGGAGGCTAAGAAGGTGCCTTTCACTCCACAGAGTGTGCTGGTGAGACATTTTGTACTCCACTAGGTGCATATAAAACAACAGGGATGACAAGGGTCCTTCTCTCTTAAGTGGAAAAGTTCAGATGTATCAGACAAACTAGAACCTTAAAAAAGGGGGTAATTTAACCACAGGAATAACTTACCTCAGCTGTGGTGTGTGTTCCTCACTGCTGGAATATTGTAGTGAAAAGTGGATACTTTTTCTGAAAGGAGAGCCTCTAATTCAAGCCTCACTACTGAATATGAATTTGGAATAATTTTAGAAAAAAAAAAAACACTTAAAATCTGTTGAGCTTCTAAATGCAGGAAATACTGCTTTTTGACAAAGTAACATAAACTTACAGCAATGACAAGAATTGCAGGAAAAAAGGACAAAGGTAGCACCTACAAAACATCGAAGCATTCTAAACTGGAGGTGGTTTTTTCATAGGTTTTTTACTTTGAAGTATTAGCCATGTTATGAAGTGTTGAACTATACAGAGCACTACTGCATTGATGATGCCTGTCCTCACCTGTCTCTTGTATGTTTCCAGCTGACTGCGTGCTGCATTGGCCTTCCTCAGTTCTTCTTCCAGGCTCACGGTATTTTGCATGTACATTGTATTCTTCTCTTCTAAAAGCTTCACTTGCCGCCGCAAATCACCCAGATCCTCCAATTTCTTTTTGTATGACTCTACCTGGCTTTCTAATTTGGCTACTTTATCAGAAGAATGCCTGAAGGGACAGATTTATATCAAAGTTGAACTCTGAAAACGAACAAAACTAACAGAATTTAAAATGCTTCCTCACTGTGTTTTCTTAATGCAGAAGACATTCTGAGACATAATGGGGAGAACAATAAAGCAATCATATCCTCCTATTACTGATGTTTTCACTTTTAAATTGTCTGTTTTCTTCCAATAACTACTTGTCAACTCTATAAGCTGCTGCGGAAGGTTCTTTTAGACCCTATCCTTTTTCCTAACACCCAGAACTTTCTGATCTGCTTCCAATCTTAAAATAATAGTGAAAAAACCTCATTCCCACCCATTTCCTTTCAATTCTAAATTATCTTCTGTCTTAAATTTGTCAAAGGTAAAGAAGAAAAGTTTCTGCACTTCATTTTAATGACAGCCAGGAATAAAACCATAAAGATCCATCTCCTAGGCAAATTGAACTTGGTGACACAGAAGTACCATAATAGTTTTGGAACTTGATTCCTTCTTTAAAAAAAAAAGGAAAAAAAAAGAAACACCAGGCTTCATTCACAGCTTTTCAGAGTTTTATCAATCCACTTGCTGCACTGCCAAGACAGCAATGGACCTCACCTCCCCCAACGACCTCTGCTACTATTACTGTCCCCAGTTTCATTTTAGAATCAACCAATTTACAGACCCAATTTCCTGTGAAATCTAGGGAATCTCCCACTGAATTGATGGGCCAGATTACAGGACACTGAGGCAAGCCAACTCTGCTTAATCCTCAGTGAGGTGCAGGGCCTCTCTCTTGGGGCAAGGAATTTTTGAACCCAAGCCACCCACACAGTTTATGCAGTGTGATGGGTTCATTCCTTATACTAATGACAGAAGGGTAAAAGACAGATACCATTGGTAGAAGGCTACTGGTGAGTCAGGAATGGAAGTATTAAATAAGCCTTGCTGGAGAGAATGGGTAACTGTTCTGAATAACCCATGGCAGCAAGATGCCAATACTGAAGGATTATGCTCCATAATAAAAGTGGCTGTCCCACCCTATAAACCCCAAGTATCATCAAATCATTACAACTTTCAATGCTAAAATCCAGCGGCAATGAGAGCTGCAACAGATGCTCATATTATCATTATATAATAAACCAAAAGCACCACCCAAAGTCCAAAACAATGCAAACCCAAGAAAGGAAATGGCCTAGTTTTATGATGAGAACAGATGCCCAAGACATGATGAAGGTGAATATTGCATACTCAAAGAGACCAGTGAGTGCCCTGTTATAACCATAAATTGGCATAGAATTACGAAGTTTACTAATAGTTATTGATTAGGTACACAATAAGCAACTATTTTACTCAATAACTGTGCATTGGTCTGTGTACCTAAACCAGAGGATCCAAAGAATCTTGACATTGAAAGTGTTTAATATAAATTAGGTACACAAATTATATAGACTAAAACATAGTAGTTAAAAAGGGTTAATGGAGCAAAATTTACCTGAGTACATCTATCTCATCCTTCAAAGACTGAGCCTCCTCTGCCAGTGTAGTAAGCTCTTCTGTTTGTTGTCTCAATTCTGCAATTTCCTTTTCTAGCTCTTCACAGCGTATTCGATAGTCATCTTTGGCAGCTTCTAATCTGTAGGAATGAAAAAAAAGCCCAGAAAATAATTTCTCATCCTGAGCCACAGTCACCTTTCCTCATCATCACCCCCTCTAAGAACACACAAAATGGTCTCCTGCTGCAGTGAAGGAAAACAACAGCCCAATGTGCTTATTCAAAATATAAAAGCAGATTGACTTTATTGATTTATGCTTCCAATTTAATATCAGCCTATTTCAAAATTCACAAGGTAACATATGTTCTCATAAAGACACAACCTGATGTTTTCCTCTGTAACAGTAGTTTTTCACAGTGGAAGCTTAAGCAGGAATTTTCATCTTTTTTCATCTTGGGACATACAGATTTGAACATGACATCTTTATTCTAAAATTTTGTTCAGCTGTCCAACTTATCTACCTCCAACAATATTGATCTGATTGTTAAATGTTATAAATTCCATAGACCTCTCATTGAAGCGACTTTATTTATTTACTCATAAAGAACCTGTGCATGCCCAGTATGTCTGGAGAACCAGGTTATCCAGTTAGCAAGTAAAGAACTCTGACCAAAGTTGCTGAACTGCTTCCATATAGTATACACAGGCAAAGCTCCATTAACCTTGTAGTAAGCAAAGGGAGTAAGTAATAGAAATTTTGTCAAAGTATTTTGAACAAATGGAAGAGGACATAACCTGAAACACAGAGTCCTACTGTGATTTTGCTCTGAAATTAATAAAAAAACAATCCAGGATAGGAAATAAGGGCATGAGGAAAAAAAAAGGCAAGGAGTCCAAAAAGAATCTACAAGAAAGGAGACAAGAGAAAATCTTTAAGTCATCTAAATCAGGAACAATGAAGATTTGGATCATGACAAACCAGAACAGTCAAAGGACAAAGAAGTAAGACTAGGATGAAAACTGGTATACCACAGTGAGCATCAGTTAAGCTGTACCGATCAGCTTGATCAGGTAGAACTGGAAGCAACACACACAAATTGCCATTAGAAGCCGCATGAGATGAAGACAGGGGAAGGAGGTAAAGGAGACAAGGAATGAGTCTCACATATGAAAAAAGTTTAGAATGACCTTCAGAACCTGAAATTAGAGCAACAGGCAGTGCAGATATTGAACATGGGGACAAAATCTGTTAAAACAGTAATTGATACCAGACTCAGGTAGGAATCACTTCAGAGCATGGAGATGAATCAGGATAGATAAAAGGGGACATTATCACCATTCTATTCCTTTACATAGTAGATGAATAAAAAGAAGAAATCCAGGCACTAGCTGTTGTGAAAGAGAAATACTGAATGTTTTTCAATAAACTGATGGGAGATGATATGTCAGAATAAGCAGGAAAGAAGGCTTATCAAGGGGAAATGGAAAAATGGCAAAAGAGACAAAAAAAGGAAAATAATGTGGCACATATTGTAAGAACTGGAAAAGGGCAATGAGAAGAAGACAGCAAAAGGAAAACTGGCAGTGTAAAGAAAGAAATACCATAATAGCTCTCACAAAAGAGAAGGAAAGTATGGCAAAGAGAATGAAAAGGTGATGGTAAAGTGAACCAGCTTTCTTCCACAGAACAGGCCTACACAGCCTGAGAGCAACCGTCAAGAGGACCAGGAAGTATATTTAAAGAGGAACTGTATCTTCACATATTGGGGAAATGTAAATGAAGTGCAGAGCTCATACGAGATAATCTCCATCTTTCATCATCAACGAAATTTGTTTTCAAGGACATATTTTGCTTTGTACATAATGCTGCCAGCAGTACAGCCTGTAGCAAACTTTCATCAAGGAATTACTACACTTTAAAAATACAATCAGAATAATTTGCATAAAGGAAAGCATGCTACTTTTCATTCTCACTGACTTTGCAAAACATGGGTGAAATGACTGCACACAAACAATTCAAAGTAACTCATGGTAGAGCGACAAATTGTACTTTTTTTAATGCTGGACCTCGTAAAGAGCAAAATTATAATATCACTGCAAAAATGGTACTCCTGTGGTTATACACCATCCATTATACTAATTAATATTTGCCAGCAGAACCAGAAGTATCTAAGTCACCTCTGTTGCCAGCTACAAACAAACAACCTAACCAAGTGTAGCTTTTCTACCTGAATGTTTCCTCTTGAAGCTGTTCTAGTTGTGTCTGCAGCTGCAGGTGTCTACGACCTGCAGGACTGTTGGGATCTTCAATAGAATCAGATTGGTTTAAACGTTCCATCAAAATCTGGTTCTCAGCAAGCAGGCTGCTCTTCTCCTCTTGGAGGGCTGCAACCTGTTGTAATAAAAGCATGAATAGAAATAACTAACCTACCCAGGTACAGAGAGCAGCATTTTTTCATTTTCTAATGAAGTCTCAACAGAGCCCACAAACAGAAACATGCAGGCTTCACTAGTTACATTGCACAAGAATACACTGTATCATTTAAAAGGTAGTCAATTGCTATGTGATGTAACCAATGTACTGCAACACTAGGGGCAGAGTTACCACTCGGGAAACATAATTATTCTTTGATGTACTTAGAACAAGAATTTAAAGAAAAAGTCTTTGTTACAACAGAAGATCACTTCATTGTAACAAAATCTGCATACTTTCCCTAAAAACAAATAAAACTAGCTCTCCACAGTAAGGGCCATCCGCAAGCAGGCCTGAAACAGGGACACAGTCCGAAAGATGATTCAGTTTCCACTAACACTGTGAAAACAGGTAGTAGTGCAAAGAATCCAAAGTGCTCCACGACCTGAAACATGGGTTCATATATTAACCACGACAAACAGACCAGCTTTATTAATTCCAACAGTTACTGAACTGCAAGAAGCCTGAATTAATACTGCAAAGTCGGGTTGCAATGGTAATGCCTTTCAGGGCTCCCCCTTCACGCTCCTCATGTCTGTCCAGACTGATTTACTGACAGTAAAACTTAGTCTAAAAATCCATACATATTTAATGGTCTCCAGCAACTTCTGACTGGGATTTAACTGTTAACTGGAACTGTTAGAGCAGCAGAACTTGTATTAGTTCTCTATGGCAAGAGTTTCACACAGCTCAAACCCTTCCTTGTCTGAATAAAAAAAGTTTTGCTAGTATGAATCATTTTAATACTGACAATGCAGAAACAAGATAAGAAAACAATGGCATTCATTCTGCTAGCACAAGTGAAAACAAAATAATTACTGTGTCATTTTCACCCCCCTTCTAAAAATTATGTTTCCACATTCTACTACTTATTTTCAGCCATCTAAAAGTTAGCACATCTTTTTTTCACTTCAAAATTGATACAGACTGTGTAGCAAACTTACCTGCATATCTAACTCATGACATCTCTGGGCAATTTCTTCTTTCGTTGCAAGTGCTTCATTTAATTCTTCTGTAGTTTTCTTCAGCTACCATAAACAACAAACATTTACATTTTCATCATGCTCTGTGATCCATTTAAAAATATTCTGAACTACAGACTACATATCTATAAAACTATTTTTACATTTAGATAATACACTGAATTTTTAAAAAACAGAACAATTTTGCTCTTATAAAGAAAAAAAGAAGCAGATGTGAATACTGTTTCATTTGTGTACTAGCAAAAAGTAACCGTACATAAAAGGAATATTTGCTCTTACATTAGAATTATCACATCTATTCTATAAATTGGGTCAAAAACTCCAGAAGAACTTGGGTCTGAAGAACTCATCAAATTTCTAAACTGAAAAAAAATTGTCAATACCACTTTTCTTTACAGATGCAAAGAGTGCACAATTTCAATTTTCAATCTACATTTGAAATACAGAAAGGACTGGAAGGTGGAATACAGGGAATGGACAATCAGGGTAAAACCTCTCTAGTCACTGGAAGCTACTTTTAGTGCACAACAGGAATAAAACTAACATGTAACAGAGAAGCCTACCGTTCCAAAAAAGGGCACTGAACCTTATAAACAGTAGGAAATATTCAGGTACTTCCCTTCAAAGACTTAATGTTTAAGGATATGTATCTCACTGGTTTGCAAATGAATGCAGTTAAGATAGCATAAAAAACATAGCCACAAGAAAATTGGTCTGATAAAATAGGTGTATGCATATTAAGTGTGTGTGTGTGTATATCCGTATATATATATATATGTATTATATTATATATTATTATGTATTATATTATATATATATATTAAGTTTAAATGGGCCATCTCAAACAGCATCATCATAAATTGCATTTGCAAGTTTATTTCTCATGGGCCTGTTTACATACAAAAATCAACTTTGTCTGCAAGAATGTACATATTTCTGCAGAGAAAGCATGATGGAGGAATACAGTGAGCACCACGAGTCTTTTTCTCTATTAGAAAAAAATCTGAGGAAGCAGAACAGTGTTAGCATGAGGATAAGGTAGTAAAACAAAAATCAGGTTTGTATATTTTTAAAATAAATCAGACCAGGAAAGATTATATTTGAAAACCTCTCTACTATATTGCCGCAGTTCCAGGAATTCCCATAGAAGTGGGGGTTTTGTAAAAACTGACTTTGGAAATAGGAACTCACATAAAAATATTTAATCTAATAGTGCACATTTTTTATCTTTCTTTCTTTCTCCATACCTAAAGATTTGTACCAATCTGCAGTTTTGCTTTATTATGTCATACAGCTAGACTGGTTTTTCAAACCAACTTTTTTATATCCTTTAAACACAATAGGAGCAAACTCAATTTATAAAGCTAAAGGACTTGAAATACTGAAATTTAGTTTTCCACTTCCTATTTTACTTTTCCACAAAACCCTTTAATGATTAAAGAAAAAAAAAAAAGACAGAATTCTTAATATGGAAAAAAAGACTGGCCACTGACATGCTATGATTGAAGGACAAGAAACATCTAGTCTTAGATACCTGCCGATCAAGGTCAACGTAAGCATCATTTCCAACACAGACTGGAGATTCTTTACTCATCAACTGCAATTAGATTACACTGGGTTAGAAAAAGCAAAGATTTTTACTTTTATATTAATACCTAAGTTTCAGTGAAATACTGAGCTGATCTTTACTTTTGGGAGTTTTAATCCAAATTAATTTGAAAGCTTTTAACTTTATTTTTATATATGATACATTCAGAAACACAAACATAAAAAATCTTCATAATTTGTATTATTTAGAGTGCTATAAAAGAAACCTTACATCATCTCTTTTTCTTTTGACAGTGCACATTCTTTATCTATGATGAAGCCTATAGAACATCCCACTAAATTTTTTACTGCAGTGGCAGTGGATTGATAGTAGATGTCAACACACCATGCAAGACCTATCTTTAATTGTTCTCTGCTAGTGAGTGTTTTTTTCATATTTCCATTACCTGGATGTTAACATCAATTTATTTATTTATTTGTTTCACTAAACTCCAGGACATATCTCTCTCA